>NC_045806.1:125613843-125913843 GCF_009873245.2 Balaenoptera musculus | reverse complement strand
TGGGCAGGCTTGATGTCATCCCCCAGGCATCTGGGTGGGACTGCTGAGCCCCTCCATCCCACTTTTGCCTCATTTGTGTGTGTACATCTGTCTCCTTCACTTAACTGAGAGTCCCTCCAGGCCAGCAATGGCATCTGATTCCTGTTTCTATCACACTCATCCCATAGCCCACACCCTAGAACCTGGCACTGAATAGATGATAGCTCAGTGTTTGCAAGGGTGCCCAGTAACCCAAAAAATCCATAAAGATGAAGCGTGAAGTCACCACTGCAGATATGGGTCAGGAGATCAGTAATTCTGGGACAGGCAACCTCTGCCCTGGGACACAGCTGGGGCTGGGATTGATGTGAGGGCTGTGTGTTTCTTAATCTAAAGGAGAGCTGGCTTGCTTCCTCCACCCATGAGGGATGTGTAAGGCCTGTTAAAGAAGCACTGGGCTCTCCAAAATTTTCCCACACCCACACTGGCTTTGCAAGGCATTTCTCCCCCAACCTTCCTCCTCCTCCTCCTCCTCCTATTCCTCTTCCATTTTTGCATATGTATTGACTTTCTCCATTTTACCAGCAGTATATGCTCATTAAAGAATATTTGAGGGCTTCCCTGATGGCACAGTGGTTGAGAATCTGCCTGCCAATGCAGGGAACACGGGTTCGAGCCCTGGTCTGGGAAGATCCACATGCCGCGGAGCAACTAGGCCCGTGAGCCACAACTACTGAGCCTGCGCGTCTGGAGCCTGTGCTCCGCAACAAGAGAGGCTGCAATAGTGAGAGGCCGGCACACCTCTCCCTGGCCCAGAGGGTCCTCAGCTGCTTCCGTAGCCTGACACCCTGCCCAGCCTCTTTGCCTGCTTGCTGCCTGTCTCCTTGTTGAAATGCATACAGTGCACTGCAGAACCATGGAGCATCAGGGCTTTTCATGCTGATCATAAAGGCAGCTTCATCATCAACTCCCTTCATTACCTATGTGTCCATGATAAAGTCAGCCCTGTCAGTGTGCACTGTGGGTCTCCCCTGGCGTCTATCTACAGCTATCACTGTGCTTGCCGCTCCGGTTGCAGATTAAATATCTATCAGTCTGCTAAATGGCCTCTGCAGCAGGGGCAGAAATGCCAAATCACCTTAGAGCAGCCAGGGGCAGTTGATCCAACCAGGGCAACCCAATACAGGGAGCCCAGCCCCTGGAGCAATCAGTTTTGCCTCTGCGGCTTTGCACCCAAGCTCACCTGTGGTTCACCAGTCTCACAGGTCAGCTCAGATGGAAGGATGCCAAGGAAGCTTGGTGATGCCCTGGCTAGCCAGTAGCCCTAGGAGAGCAAACACCTACAATCCCTCTCCTGGTATGCCCAGGCAAAACTGGAGCCCCCAGCCCAAAGAGACATGAGCCTGGGCTTTTAGCCCAGGCGTGCAAGGCAGTGGGTTATGTATGCAAACTATGAGGTAAGGGGCTGTTGGCTGCTTCTACCCCAGACCAGTGGAAGGAGGCAGCAGGGAGCCCTGTGAGAGGGGGACTGACAAACAAGCTCCACATTTGTGCATTTCTACAGCGTCTCTGGTAACCAAATCCACCTCCATGCCATGGTACAAGAATTTGCCAGTTAAATACTGAGGAGTGTGGAGATTTGGGCTGTGGCTCATCAGCTCTGTCCCCAGGGGCCCACAGTGACTCTCCTGCTTCATGAGGGACTCCAGGCTGCCTCCAAAATTCTTGCTGCTCTGAAAGAGAGGGGAAAGATTCAGAGTGCTGAAGCCCCTGGGACCTCATTCTTTTCCATACTAATTGGCAAGTTCATCTCCAAGGCTTTGGTGTCATTGCAGTCTGGCCATTCTCACCCTTGGTGAGGCACACCTTGAGGGAGGGCTCTCTGGTGTCTCTGCTGCCTGTGATGCCACCAAGTGCCACTATGGTTCTGGTGATAGGCAAGAGGGGGATGCTGAAAACACCATGGTGCCAATGATGTTAAGGTCACAGCTCAGTCCCAGGCAAGGTGTTGAGTGTAGCTCCTGTGGGGCTCTATGCCACATCCCAGGCTGGGCCAGCTCTCCAGCTGACAGATGGCCTCCATCTCCAGCACAGGGGTCATATAGCAGAGGGACAGCCCTCTGTGCAAAGGTTTCTCTGCTCTCAGCACAGTTCTTGCTGATGCATAGCTCAGGGGGCATCTTGCTTCCACAGGAAACCTTCTGGCCCAAAAGCTCCTTGTTGACAAGGTCTGAGTCTTCTTTGGTTCTCAGGAAAGGGTTGTTGAATGAATTAATGATGAGCAAATGTGTGACCAGGAGTGTAAGAAAAAGACTTCTCAGCCTCCGAAGGGTACAGCTCACTCATCTGGCCTCCCACAATGGCCAGGGGACCCACTGCAGGATCCCTGACACCTAGTCCTACAGTCATCAGGGAACACTTCCTCAGACTCACAGCTAGAATGTACTCATGAAGAAGTCCAATCTGTTATTGGGATCAGGGACCACAGAAGGCACTTGTTTTTTGATGTTGACAAAACAGCCTTCCAGGAACCAACTGGTTCCTCTAACTTGCAGCCTGATGGCTCATCTTAGGATTGCCTTCTGGGGCCCATAAGCAGGCAGGCCTATTCTCTCCTCACCAGGACAGACTTTTAGAGACCTCCAGAGGGTGGCCATGTCCGCTGCAAGTATCTGCTCTTCTCCGTGATGAACAGTCCTTTCACTTATCTCTCCTCTTCACCTATCCTGCTAGTTTTCTTTTTCACACTCCAGGTTGTCTCCAACCCTGTTCAAGTGTGTGACCCAGAACTAAGCTCGAGACTCTGGGCCCAGTCTGCTCAGCGGAGAGTCACTCCCTCCCCCTTCTTGGACAGCTCATTCTCTAGCCACATCACACTCTGGACCCCTTCTGAGCTTTGTGGTCAACCCTACTAGGGATTTTTCTCTTGAGTTTCTTCTGAGCCAGAGATCTTGAATCAGGGGCACAAAATTTGTTTTTAAAAATATGGCGGGGGGGGGGGCTTCCCTGGTGGTGCAGTGGTTGAGAATCCGCCTGCCAATGCAGGGAACGAGGGTTCGAGCCCTGGTCTGGGAAGATCCCACATGCCGCAGAGCAACTGGGCCCGTGAGCCACAACTACTGAGCCTGCGCGTCTGGAGCCTGTGCTCTGCAACAAGAGAGGCCGCAACAGTGAGGGGCCCGCGCACCGCGATGAGGAGTGGCCCCCGCTTGTCGCAACTGGAGAGAGCCCTAGCACAGAAACGAAGACCCAACACAGCCAAAAATAAATAAATAAATAAATAAAAATATGATAGGGCTTCCCTGGTGGTGCAGTGGTTGAGAATCTGCCTGCCAATGCAGGGGACGCGGGTTTGAGCCCTGGTCTGGGAAGATCCCACATGCCGCGGAGCAACTAGGCCTGTGAGCCACAACTACTGAGCCTGCACATCTGGAGCTTGTGCTCCGCAACAAGAGAGGCCGCGATAGTGAGAGGCCCGTGCACCGTGATGAAGAGTGGCCCCCGCTCGCCGCAACTAGAGAAAGCCCTTGCACAGAAACGAAGACCCAACACAGCCAAAAATAAATAAATTAAATAAATAAATTTTAAAAAAATGATGGCTTTCTATGTGACCCTTTAAAAAGTCTTCTGTTGAGTTTGACCAGGATGCTGCAATTAATAATGGCTACATCCTTCTCTCCAAGCCTTGTGTTGTTGGAAAATTTGGTAAATACACCTTCTATCTTCAAATTTGAGACTCATCAAAATCAAGAACAGAGTTCTGAGACATGTCACATCCAACCTCTATTCAATGTTGAACACCAACTCTCAATGCACACCCTTTTGGTATAGTTGCTCAGGTTGTTATGAGTCCACCCAGTGGTAAAAGCATTCAACTTATATTTCCAAGATGGTCAAGAGAGTCTTGGTTGGGTGTCTTAAAACATTGAGACTCCTAGAATGTCATAAGTGGAAGGTCCCTCAGTGATCACCTGTCCCTTTGCTTTGTTGGACAGGTAACACAGTATCCCAGAGAGTGGAAGAGGTTGCCCAAAGCCAGCAGTGTGGCAGAACAGAATGAAGTTCTTGCCCCATACAAGCCAGACCTTGTCCTCCCTGCCTTGTGACAGGTTCTCTTCACAAGGGGACAATGGATGGTAGCATCGTCTCCATCACTAGAGTATGTGAATCTTCCTTTTTTTAAAAAATTTTATTGGGGTATAGTTGATTTATAATGTTGTGTTAGTTTCTACTGTACAGCAAAGTGATTCAGCTATAAATATACATATATCTATTCTTTTTCAGATTCCTTTCCCATATAGGATATCACAGAATATTGAGTAGAGTTCCCTGTGCTTTACAGCAGGACCTTGTTGTTTATCTATTTTATATATAGTAGTGTGTACCTGTTAATCCCAATCTCCTAATTTATTCCTCCCCCCTCCGTTTCCCCTTTGGTAACCATAAGTTTGTTTTCTATGTCTGTAAGTCTGTTTCTGTTTCATAAATAAGTTCATTTGTGTCATATTTTACATTCCACATATAAGTGATATCATATGACATTTGTCTTTCTCTGTCTGACTTACTTCACTTAGTATGATATTTTCTAGGTCCATCTATGTTGCTGTAAAAGGCATTACTTCATTCTTTTTTATGGCTGAGTAATATTCCATTGTATGTATGTATATGTATATTATATATATATATACACACACACACACACACCACATCTTCTTTATCCATTCATCTGTCAATGGACTTTCAGGTTGCTTCTATGTCTTGGCTATTGTAAACAGCACTGAAATGAACGTTGGAGTGCATGTATCTTGAGGCTTCCTTCTAGTTGACTTTGAAAATAAAAGCAGAGACAGGCCATTGCACAGTCCCTTCTCCAGTACAGCAGTAAAAAAACAGAAAACATCATTCTTTCTTTCCATTTAGCATTGAATGTCACCCAGCTCTCAGACACCAGTGTCAAGGCAAATCCCAGAGTGCTGCAGCAGTGGCTCTTTTCTCCTGCCCTAGAGACACAGATTGAGGTGTGGGACTGAGTGGAGGGCTGAGTGGAGTCTCCAAGGATCCCTCCAGATGCCAAGACTGAGGCTAGACTATGAGGTAGATTAGGGACAAAACCCTCAGCAGGGTGCCCAGACAGCCATTAGTTATTTTGGGCTCCTCTCTGTGGGTGAGAAGCCTGTGTACCTACCTTCATGAATATTTTTCAGTTTGGGCTTGAAAGGAAGGAAAGCAATGGATTTAAAAATTTTGCTGGTAAACTTCTTAACCAGCTAACAAGCTTATTTTTCACTTGGCTTCCCTTGGTATTCTTTCTTTTTTCACTTAACTTCCAACTCCAGAGCTCATACATACCTTTCACTGAAAGGAAGAAGTTGTTTATCAGGAGCTGAGCAAGTCAACCCACCAGTTACACACATCTGTGTTTCTGACTAGGCCTCTGAGCCTTTCTCACTGGTGTCATCTCTCTGTGGCTCCTAGGCCTTCGTGGTCATTTGTCTCCGTCTTTCTCACCCTCTCTCTGTCTTGCTTTCAGATTGTGTCTGTTTGTCTCTCTCTCTGTCATCTCTTTCTCATTCTGTCTGTCCTCACTCTGGCCATAGGTCCACCTCCCAGGCCCTGAAATCTGGAGGTTATAGTGACTCTAACCCCTCTCAGAAGCACCAACAGTTTCTCTCCAAACTTATAGCCGTGGCCCTTGACCCCAGTTGTCTAACTTTGAACAATGAGTGTTAATGGAACATCTGGTGCTGAGGATTTAGCACATGCTTTTCTCAAAGGAAAAAAAGGGCTCTTAAGCTTGGGAAAATGTAACATAAGAAAGAAGGTGAATTGTTGGGACTCCATGGGGCTTAGCCTGGCTTGCAAAAATGCACCCCAAGCACTTGGAGGTGGCTTATTATGAATGAGAGATGCCTGGGGCCAGATGTAGGAGGCAGAGTCTTCATTTGAGGGCATTCTTTCCCATAGCTTACCCCTTCCATAGCCCCTCCTTGCCCTCCAGACAAAAATGAAGCTCTTTAGCCTGGAGCACAAGGTCTGACATGTCATGCCTCTGCTATAATCTCCAATTTCACTTCCCAGCTTGCCCCGCATATTCCTTCTTCAGCGATTCCAAGACCCCCACCTTTATCTCAACCCACCCTCAATTTCCATGGTTTCATGCCTTTGGTCATGTTGTTTACTCACCTAGAATCCCTTTTCCTCTTTCTACACCACCCAAATGACAATCTCGTGTAAACTAAACTGTTAAAAAATAAAAAACCCTGCTCATCTCCCAAGACCAAATCAAAAGTTGCCTCAATTATTCAGCCTTTTAATAACTTTTGAGCATCTACTATGTGCTAGATACTCTTCTAGCTACTGGAAGCAGATTTGAACAAAATAGTTAAAGTCTCTGCCCTTATGAAGCTTTTAGTTTTAGCAAAAGAGAAAGATATTAATCAGATGAGCATACCAATAAAGTTATGACATCTGGGCTAAGAGCTATGAAAGTGGCATCTGGGATGCAATGAGAACACATAATGGAGAATTTAATCTAGTGTAGGAGGTCGGGGAAGTCTTCCTTGGAGAGATAGTACATGAATTGAGGCATAAATAGGAGGAATTAACTAGGTTTCAGCCAAGGAGACCAATAGATGCTTTGAGGTAAGATGATAATCTGTGTTTGAGAAAAAGCCAAGGATTCAGTGTAGCCAGAACATAGTGGAGAATGGGGAGAAATGCAGAAGATGAGGGCAGAGAGGTGACCGGAAGCCAGATTAGGCACAGCCTGGAGGCCAGAGGGAAGAGTTTAGATTTTATTCTTCATGACATGGAAAGAACTGGAAGGTTCTTTCTCCTGTAACTGGAGTTACAGGCTGCGTAGGGTTCCTCTGGGCTGCTGTATTAGGAGTAGACTTTGAGAAAGTGGGCAAGAACAGAGGCAGGGAAACCATTTAGGAGGCTTATGCAGTCATCCAGGCAAGAGATGGTGGTGGCTGGGACCAGGATGGTAACAGTAAGGATGGAAAAAGGAGATCTTTAAGAATTAGAGTTGACACAACTAAAAATATATTGGGATACTAGAAAACAGAATCCAACAGCACATTAAAATGACCATACATTATGAGCAAGTGGGGCTTATCCCAAGAATTCAAGGATTCTTCAATATATGCAAATCAATCAATGTGATACACTGTATTAACAAACTGAAGGATAAAAACCAGATGATAATCTCAATAGATGCAGAAAAAGCTTTCAACAAACTTCAACACCAATTTATGATAAAAACTCTCCAGAAAGTAGGCATAGAGGGAACCTACCTCAACATAATAAAGTCCATATATGACAAACCCACAGCCAACATCGTTCTCAATGGTGAAAAACTGAAACCATTTCCTCTAAGATCAGGAACAAGACAAGGTTGCCCACTCTCACCACTATTATTCAACATAGTTTTGGAAGTTTTAGCTACGGCAATCAGAGAAGAAAAAGAAATAAAAGGAATCCAAATCAGAAAAGAAGTAGTAAAACTGTCACTGTTTGCAGACGACATGATACTATACATAGAGAATCCTAAAGATGCCACCAGAAAACTACTAGAGCTAATCAATGAATTTGGTAAAGTAGCAGGATACAAAATTAATGCAAAGAAATCTCTTGCATGCCTACACACTAATGATGAAAAATCTGAAAGAAAAATTAAGGAAACACTCCCATTTACCATTGCAACAAAAAGAATAAAATACGAAGGAAAAAACCTACCTAAGGAGACAAAAGACCTGTATGCAGAAAACTGTAAGACACTGATGAAAGAAACTAAAGATAATATAAACAGATGGAGAGATATACCATGCTCTTGGATTGGAAGAATCAACATTGTGAAAATGACTATACTCCCCAAAGCAATCTACAGATTCAATGCAATCCCTATCAAACTACAAATGGCATTTTTCACAGAACTAGAACAAAAAATTTCACAATTTGTATGGAAACACAAAAGACCCTGAATAGCCAAAGCAATCTTGAGAAAGAAAAACAGAGCTGGAGGAATTCAGGCTCCCAGACTTCAGACCATACTACAAAGCTACAGTAATCAAAACAGTATGGCCCTGGCACAAAAACAGAAGTATAGATCAATGGAACAGGATAGAAAGCCCAGAGATAAACCCACGCACATATGGTCACCTTATCTTTGATAAAGGAGGCAAGAATATACAATGGAGAAAAGACAGCCTCTTCAATAAGTGGTGCTGGGAAAACTGGACAGCTACATGTAAAAGAATGAAATTAGAACACTCCCTAACACCATACACAAAAATAAACTCAAAATGGATTAAAGACCTAAATGTAAGGCTAGACACCATCAAACTCTTAGAGGAAAACATAGGCAGAACACTCTATGACATAAATCAGAGCAAGATCCTTTTTGACCCACCTCTTAGAGAAATGGAAATAAAAACAAAAATAAACAAATGGGACCTAATGAAACTTAAAAGCGTTTGCACAGCAAAGGAAACCATAAACAAGACCAAAAGACAACCCTCAGAATGGAAGAAAATATTTGCAAATGAAGCAACTGACAAAGGATTAATCTCCAAATCATACAAGCAACTCATGCAGCTCAATATCAAAAAAACAAACAACCCGATCCAAAAATGGGCAGAAGACCTAAATAGACATTTCTCCAAAGAAGGTACACAGATTGCCAACAAACACATGAAAGAATGCTCAACATCGTTAATCATTAGAGAAATGCAAATCAAAACTACAATGAGATATCATCTCACACTGGTCAGAATGGCCATCATCAAAAAATCTACAAACAATAAATGCTGGAGAGGGTGTGGAGAAAAGGGAACCCTCTTGCACTGTTGGTGGGAATGTAAATTGATACAGCCACTATGGAGAACAGTATGGAGGTTCCTTCAAAAACTAAAAATAGAACTACCATACGACCCAGCAATCCCACTGCTGGGCATATACCCTGAGAAAACCATAATTCAAAAAGAGTCATGTACCAAAATGTTCATTGCAGCTCTATTTACAATAGCCAAGACATGGAATCAACCTAAGTGTCCATCAACAGATGAATGGATAAAGAAGATGTGGCACATATATACAATGGAATATTACTCGCCATAAAAAGGAACGAAACTGAGTTATTTGTAGTGAGGTGGATGGACCTAGAGACTGTCATACAGAGTGAAGTAAGTCAGAAAGAGAAAAACAAATACCATATTCTAACACATATATATGGAATCTAAAAAAAAGTGGTTCTGAAGAACCTAGGGGCAGGACAGGAATAAAGATGCAGATGTAGAGAATGGACTTGATCACACGGGGAGGGGGAAGGGTAAGCTGGGATGAAATGAGAGAGTGGCATTGACATATATATACTACCAAATGTAAAATAGATACCTAGTGGGAAGCAGCTGCATCACACAGGGAGATCAGCTCAGTGCTTTGTGACCACCTGGAGGGGTGGGATAGGGAGGATGGGAGGAGACACAAGAGGGAGGGGATATGGGGATATATGTATACATATAGCTGATTCAATTTCACTTTGTTATAGAGCAGAAACTAATACAACATTGTAAAGAAATTATACTCCAATAAAGATGTTAAAAAAAGAAACTAACATACATTGTAAATAAACTATACGTCAATAAAAATTAATTTAAAAAATAAAAAATAGTAAAATAATATATTGGGAAGTGGAAGGGGTATGGATGGTAGACACATTTACTGAGTGGAGAATACAAGACAGGGGAAACAACTTGGAGAAGACCTTGAGTTTTGCTTTAGACCAATTGGAATGGAACATGATATTATTAACTATTAGGTCTTTAGTGCAGTCGAGGACATTCTGTGTTTCAGGCTCCTTTTTCTACATTTTACATATATTACCTCACTCTTCCTCAAACCCTATAAGGTAGATGCTGATGATGCTGATGATGAGTTTCATTTTTAAATGAGGTAATTTAGTCCCATAGATTAAATAATTTCACAGCTTGTCAGTGAAGGAGCAAAGATTTAAACTGGGCAGTTGGGCCCATGAGTCTGGACGCCTATGTACCAGGCTCAGCTGCTGCTAATATTGACTTTGTTGCCTTTCAAGGCCCAGTAGGTGATTAGAGCTATGGGTCTGGTGATCGGAGGAGAGGTCTTAGCTGGAGCTGGAGGATTAGCAGTCACAGGCACAGAGGTCATCACTGAAGCCACAGGTGGATGAGCTGGCCTAGGGAGAAGTCACCAGTACACCTTGCCCTCAGCTTCCCAGCATCTGCACATCTA
The DNA here is from genome assembly GCF_009873245.2 of Balaenoptera musculus. Lineage (NCBI taxonomy): Eukaryota > Metazoa > Chordata > Mammalia > Artiodactyla > Balaenopteridae > Balaenoptera > Balaenoptera musculus. The sequence goes on along the minus strand of NC_045806.1, from coordinate 125,903,592 downwards.
TTCATCCAAAGATCATTCAGGAGGACCACTCAGGGCAAAGCCATGATGAGGCACCACCATTACACACAGGAAGGCAACTGTGTTCCTGCCCTCAGCACACTCACAGACTGCTGGGGAAGACAGCAGAACTCACAGCCAGCTTGAATAATGCTCAATGGCTAAGAAACCAGGGGGCTGGAGTGGAGTTGAGATGTGGTCCCAGAGGATAGAGATATAGATATAGTGATTCTGTTTCTCTAGTAGAATCCTTTAGATAGATGATTGATTGATTGATAAGTAGATAGAAAGATAGATAGATAGATGATAGATAGATAGATAGATAGATAGATAGATAGATAGATAGATAGATAGATAGATAGATAGATAGATAGATGATAGATAGATGATAGATAGATAGATGATAGATAGATAGATAGATAGATAGATAGATAGATAGATAGATGATAGATAGATAGATAGATAGATGATATAGAGATAGAGGTAGATTTATTGCAAGGAATTGCTTACTCAATTTATTGCAGTCATTTTGTAACTCAATTGTGGGGCTGGCTAGGCAAGTCTGAAATCCATATGACAGGCCATCAGGAAGGGCAGGCTGGAAACTCTCCAGCAGGAGTTGATGCTGCCATCCATAGGTGGAATTTCTTTCTCATGGATACCTCAGTTTTTTTCTTAAGGTCTTTCAACTGATGGGCTGAGGCCCACCTACATTATCAAGGGTAATCTCCTTTACTTCAAGTCAACCAACTGTAGATGTGAACCATATCTACAAAATACTTTCACAGCTACACCTAGATTAGTGTTTGATTGAATAATTGGGGACTATAGCCTGCCCAAGTTGACAGATAAAACTGTCCGTCAACCACAGTGCCCACATTAGGAACATTAAAGAGCTTTCATTTAACAAATACTGAGCAATCTCCAGGCATTGAGCACACAGTAGTAAGCAAGCCAGATGACAACCCCTGCCCGCTTGGAGCTGACAACCCAGCCTGGTCAGTGCTTTGGTGATTGTGCCCCATTAGGGAGGTTTACTTTCTATCTCCCCACAGGAATGTGAGCCGCATGCATCTCCAGAGTTGGGGTCACGTGTGATTCTTCACCTACCTTGCCAGGGCTCAGCACAGGGACTAGCAGCTAGAAGATGTTAAGTAAGTGTCTTTGTGGCCATGAGAGAAAGTGAACATAGATCAGTCACACCAGGCATCTTAGCCAACATCCCTTTTTGAACATTCAAGTGGTACAGAGCCTTAGTGATCACTGTGACACATTCCATTCCTTTGACATCAGATAGCTCATCTCCCTCAACATAGTCTTTCCTTGGCCTGCTCTAGGAGCTTTTGTGCAGCTGTTATTCTGCAGTAGAACCCATCCTAAAGCTCTTCCACCTTCTGGACAACAGCCTCTGGAGTGCAGCCAAAGAAGTTGAGCCTCTGGTTTGGGAACTCCCCTTTGGAGACCACAATGGACCCCTTTGGCCCAGGCCAGGTTTTTGCAAAATCAATGTATGCTTTGTTTAGCACTTACAGTGCAGAATGGGAAGGCCTGGGCCCTCTAAAAGAAAGACTAGACAAGCATCTTGCTCCATTGCTCTTTGAGCTCTGGGAAGGAATTATGGCATCTGCTACCTTCACAGAGAGTGGGAAATTGAGCAGCCAAGACAAACATAGAGACAACTGGGTTCTCAGCTGGTGAACCAAGCCCAAAGGCCCTGGCCCCAAGGGAGCCTCACAAATTGGAGTAGAGGCAGGACAGCCTTTGCTGACCAGAAGCAGAGGCACAGTGGCCTAGAACCTCCAGGTTGGCAGTGATCTCTAGAAGAATGGGTCCTCTGAAGTCATGCCAGGCAAAGCTGTACTGGTTGATAAATAAGTACAGCAATAAGAGTAGGTGTTTAGGTACTGTTTTGGCAACTTGACATGCCCGCAACAGAGAAAGGTGTGATTTTGTCTTTTGTAAAATATAGATTGTGACAAAATAGAGATTGAAAAACTAGTCTTTCCATCCCAGATAGTTTGAGAAGCACTGCTCTAAACTACTGGTTCCCCAGCCTAAGGATGGAATCAGCAGAGTAGGAACTGGCATCTGTGTTTTTAACCCAACCCCAAGGTGAGTCTCAAGTCTGCTTGTGAACCAGTGGGCCAGTGGTGTAGAACGATCTCCACCCCAAACACATGTGTTCATCCTCCACCTTCCTGTGGCCATGCAACCACTCCTTGCACACCTCCAGGGACAAGGAGGGCACCCATTCTGAGGCAGTAGCTCTGACCTTGAAAAAGTGCTTACTCAGATGGAGCTGGAGTGCTGATGGGTAGCTGGGTCCTGTGAGACTCCACTGGGGCAATGTCTATGGTCATAGGGTGCCTGGATCAAGTCTTTCCACTGATCTGCTGCTCAGGCTGAGTCCCTATTTAGATTCCCAGCCCCTCTTCAAGGAACCCCTGCTATGTGCACCATCTCTGCCTGCAGAACCTACTGCTGGCTTTCTCACTGCAGTCACGGGAGCCACCATGTCCTTTTCTCCCTCCTTTGACCCATGCTCCCTGCTTGCTTGCTGAAGTGTAGGAGAACTTGATTTGTTAAGATCCATTAAACTGCAGTGTCACTAGCACTGAGTTGCCATGGCCACCCTTGCAATGTCCCCACATCTGGCTCCATAACTACTTCCACTGTCTCCCAAACCATCCTCTGCTTTGACCGTAGCCTCCCAACCCTGCTTGATGACCTCCCTTGAAATGCCTATTGGTCTTCAGCTTTTGCCTCTTCAAAGCAATTCTGGCCATACTGTCTCTTTACCTTGCTCATCTGGGTGGAGACTGGGTGGCAAGTATTTGGGCTTTAGAGCATGAGTTGTCTATGGTCTTTGAACACTGTATGTTAGCATGGTGTGGTGATAATAGCCAAAGACAGAGGCTCAGAAAGCATGGGTTCAAGTCCCACCCTTCCGACTAACTCACTGTGCATGTCTGGAAATCCCTACCTCTCTCTGAGCCTCAGTGTCCTCATCCATAAAATGGGGTTGCCTTCCTCAGGGGTTTCTTTTGGGTCCTGAAATAAAACAAAAGCTAGAAAGAAATTTGTCATGGTTGAAGCATTAGCTCCCATGAAGGAGTAGCTCTACTCAGGACCCAAGAGGAAGGAGGTCTTCCCATTCTGCCAATGCAATGAGCTTGTTTATATGGGAATTAAGAAAAGAAGAAGAAATTGAAAGAATAAAGGCCTTGAAGGAGGTAAGTCAATTTTTGTAGAAGAAGAGGAAAGAGAAAGACTTGTCCTACCAAATATTAAGATATAATACAAAGTTATAGCAATTTCTTGAAAAGCAATATGTACTGGTGTAGGAAAAAACAAAACAGACCCCAAGGAAAATAATGGAGAGTTAAAGCTGGAACCACAAATCAATAAGCAAAAGAAGGGTTTTTAAGTAAATAGTGCTGAAAAGAAAACGGGCTACATTCCCACCTCACACCACAAATAAAAAGTGACTTCTGATGGATTAAATAACCTAAATATAGGGACTTCCCTGGTGGTGCAGTGGTTAAGAATCTGCCTGCCAATGCAGGGGACACAGGTTCGAGCCCTGGTCCGGGAAGATCCCACATGCCGCAGAGCAACTAGGCCTGTGTGCCACAGCTACTGAGCCTGCGCGCCTAGAGTCTGTGCTCCACAACAAGAGAAGCCACGGCAAGGAGAAGCCCGCGCACCACGACGAAGAGTAGCCCCCGCTCGCCACAACCAGAGAAAGCCCACGAGCAACAACAAAGACCCAACGCAGCCAAAAATAAAAATTAAAGAAAAATAAAAAAACCTAAATATAAAAGGTAAAACCAAAAAGGTATTGAAAGAAAATGTAGAATACCCTTAGGCCTTGGAGAGGACAAGGATCAGACGGAAAATAAACCCTTCAAGCCATACGAATTGATAGGTTCGAATAAACAAAATTAAGGATTTCTATTCATAAAATGATATCATTGAAAAAAAAGATAAATGACTGAGAGGTGAATATATTCGTGATGTCTAAAACCAAACCAACAAGAGGGGATCATTCAAAAAGAAGACAGGAATCTAAATTAAAAAAAGAAAAAACAGAGAAAGCATTTCAACAGGCAATTTACATAGTAGCCAATAAACCTGGGAAAAGATGCCCAAACTCACTAGTAATCAAGCATACGCAAATTGGAAAAGACTATAAGATTCTCTTGGCCCCTATCAGTTTGGCAAGTATTAGAAAGTTGGAAAATACCAGGTGTCAGAAAGGACTAGGTGAAACCGGAGCCCCCATGCCTTCCTGGTGGGACTATAAACGGACCTACCCTTTTTTTTTTTCTATTGGGGTATAAAAGATTTACAGTGTTGTGTTGGTTTCCATTGTAGAGCAAAGTGAATCAGTTATACATATACATATATCCACTCTTTTTTAGATTCTTTTCCCATATAGGCCATTACAGAGTATTGAGTAGAGTTCCCTGTGCTATATAGTAGGTCCTTGTTAGTTATCTATTTTATATATAGTAGTATGTATGTGTCAGTCCCAATCTCCCAATTTATCCCTCCCCCCCTGACTCCCCGCCCCGGTAACCATAAATTTATTTTCTACATCTATAATTCTATTTCGGTTTTGTCGATAAGTTCATCTGTAGCCTTTTTTTAGATTCCACATATAAGTGATATCATATGATATTTGTCTTTCTCTGTCTGACTTATTTCACTCACTATGAGAATCTCTAGGTCCATCCATGTTGCTGTAGATGGCATTACTTTGTTCTTTTTTAACCTCCCCTTATAGAGAGCAAACCAACAGGGCTTAGTAGCATTAAGTACACGTGTACTCTGTGATCCACTGAGCCCATATCTGGGGGCCTATCCCAACACAGGTACTGTCGGGACATGTCCAAGGAGGGCCACTGGGGCACAGCATGGAACTGGGGACAGGCCATTTTTCCTTCCCCAGGAGAATGGATAGTCTAAATAGAACTCTAAGCAGCAGTTTGAAGTAACCAGATGTATGTGCAACATGGACTGATCTCAAAATCATAGTACTGATTTTTTTCAAGTAAGAAACAGAACAAGATTCATAGCACAATAATATTTATGCAAATTAAGAACACATACACAAAAAAACACTATATTTTACAAGAACACATACATATTCAGAGACTTATCTCAAATGTATTAGAGTGGGTGCCCATGGAAGGGAGGAAAGGAGGTGAGGATCTGGAATAAAGGAGAAAAAACACAAAAGGAGAACGGGGCCTTGCATACCCCGTAGGTGATTCTAGTAGCCAGCCCTGAAATGAGATGTGGATTTAATTCAACTCTCTGTACCTCAATTCCACAAATAAGTCTTAATAATAAGGTTTTTTTTTTAAGGGAAAAGAAGGGAGAGGAGAATTAGAGGTGGATGCTTCATGAATATGAAGTTTACTTTTGGGGTGATCAGAATGTTCTAGAACTAGACAGGGATAGTGGTAGTATAACATTGTGAATGTACTAAATGCTAATGAGTTGTACACTTTAAAATGGTTAAAATTGTGGATTTCGTGTTATGTGAATTTTACAACAATACAAACAAAAAGAGGGGAAAAAAAGTAAGAGAAGAAAGAAAGAGGAGCCAGCCATTCAGGGCTCCCTAGAACGCAGTCCACTCCCCTCACCTCTCCTCACCACAACCCTGTCTCCAGTCTACTGGCCCTCGAGACCAGGTGCCCCACTGCAGCGCAAGGACCTCTCGGGCCTGGGCCTGGGCCTGGGGCTATGCAAAATTGGCATAGACGGCAGTGCCCTGGGCTGGGGGCTTGAGGCCTGGCTTCCAGCCCCAGTTCAGCCCATGCCTCCTTGGGTAGCTAGTCCTGGCCCTGTTTACCTTGCAAGCCATTGAGAAGATCTGGCAGGCTGATGCACAGGAAAGATCTCAGCACCCGACAGAGAGCCGCGCTGTTGTGAAGGATTATTGGGGATATTTATGACCAAGCCAAATTGCTCACAAGGCAATTTTCTCTCCCTTATTCCTTCCTGACATGGCAGTCAATTTCCATTTCAGTGACTTGGGACTTTGAGGATGCAATATCACAATTCTTACCCTCTTCCCCAGGGATTGCCAAAAATTTGGTCATCCCTCCTGATGTCAAATTAAAACAACGACTGAAAGGCATGCAATGCAGGGGGGTGGCCAGGGGCCAAAGCTCAGAGCCCATCCCTCAGACACAGGATAGCTCCTCCAACAAAGGTTGCTGCGTCCCAGAGCCCCAGGCCTATGGCGTGTGTGCGCAGGTTCAAGTCCATGCACCAGGCTGCATGCTTAGGGGCCTCCATCCTCACCCTGCATGGAGATGACCTCGAAGGGGCTCTGGTAGAGTGGGACACTTCTAGGCTGTAGGACAAGCTGGTGAGAGGCATTAGGACATTTCCTTTCTTTAGACGGGCTGCTGGCAGCTCTATATTTGTTTGCAGACCCCTGCAGTTCCCTCATTGGTACCTCTGGGTCTCAGGGTGCTTAAGAAGGCAGCCCTCCTCCAAGGTCTTGGTGTTCAAGTCCAGCACCTTTGGTCAGGGAAGGTCAAGGCTGGAGCTGGTAATGCTAACATTCTAATGCATGTTTACCTTACTAGAAAAGTCCTGTCCTGCTTCTCTGCCTGGAAAACTCCTAATCATCCTTCAATACCTTCCCTAATTCTCCCAGACAAGGTTAGCCACTGCTTCCCTGGGCTTCATAGCAAATACTCATTGAGCCCCTGCTGGGTGCCAAGCACAGTGCCAGGACTTGGGAATACAAAAGGGATCAAGACGGATGTGGTCTCACACTCACAGAGCTGGCAGTCTAGTCAGGAGAGAGAGAGAGACTGAACAAAGGAAGAAATAAAGGAGGACAATATAAGCAAGCAGTGCCGGCCAGAAAATTAAGATGGGATGATGTAACAGAGTGGCTGAACAGCCACTTCAGAACAGGTGGCCAAACATGGTGACATTTAAGTTGAGCACTGAATGTCAAGAAGGAGCCAGTAGAGATTGGGGGACAGAGGATGCAGACAATAGGAACAGCAAGTGATTAACCAAACATTATGAGCCTCTGCCATCATGAAACAATGATAAAACACACAATGCCTTGGGCAAAGTGCCCTGCTGCTCAGCTTGTAGTGGGGATGAAAGGAAAACAATGGGCAAAAGGCAATCACCTCCCTTGAGCGCTTTGGAGGTTTGCCCCCTCCGGTTTGCCTTTTCACCCATCAAGCTGCTTCTGCTGGGCAAGAGCTCAGAGTACACCAAGCTTAGCATCAATATTTTGTATTATGAAAACATTTCCTCTCTCTTTGATTACTTTGTCATAGTACGTGGACAAACATTTGAAAATTAGTAGACATGTTACAATGAGGATAATAGTCAAAATGTATCTCTGAACGTATTGTTTCTTAATGGTTAAAGCAGATGTATAATGTATGTTTAATAGGGTTAACAGGCTGTTTTGGTTAGCCTAAAGTTCAAATTAAGTCATGTATAGGCCAGAATGATTTCCCCATATTTCAATATGTGAACATTTCTTCCATCATTTTCCCCTTTTAATTGCAAATCTTTTCATAGAAAGCATTGATAATCAGTATATTTTTCTAGCTCAGTTGGTAGAGCATGAGACTCTTAATCTCAGGGTCATGGGTTCAAGCCCCACATTGGGCGCCAAAAACTGTAACCAAAAATGGGGTCCAGCTGCTCGCCGCTCAAAAGCCATTAAAGAGGCAAGGTTGGTGGAAAGGAAAGTTTGCTTTATTTTGCATGCTGGCAAACAGGGGTGGGAATGAAGGTAAGGGTGGACGCCTGTCCAAAGGCCGACACCCCCTCTGACAATCAGTGGGCAAGAGCTTTTATAGGCAGAGGGAAGGGGCTACATGCAGATACAGCACAGTCAGCTCTGACAGTCATCTTGAAATTGGTCACCGATAGTCTGACCAGCATCATCTTGATTGTTTTAGGTACAGTTAATCTTCAGTTCCAGGGTCGGTTTGTTTCCATTTCTTGATGCTAGTTCTAGGAATTGTGGCAGCTCATGTCATGGCTACGGTCTGGTCATCATGTAGTTCACTTCTTCCACCTGGCGGGGGTTTCAGTATCTATAAGACAGCTCACAGGCTGTGGCTCAGAATATTACCTATAGCCCTTGAGAAGGAACTAAAGTCCTTGACTATGCTTAATGACTATATTATTATGTTGTCTCCTTTGACTATTTCCTTTGTTTCTGCATTTTCTCACTTCTCTGATTAAACTTATTCTTTGGCTAAAGTTTTTCCACAGACAAAAGGCAGGCGGAGGACATGGGGGGCGAAGACCAGAGGGTCCTGCTCCACTTCAGGATGAAGAGGAAGAACAGGCAAGAAGAGTAAGGAGGGGAGAGCAGCCTTGGGGGAGGCAAGGAAGGGGGGGGGAAGGGATGCAAAGGGGGAAAGAGGAAGGGAAGGAGAAAGAAGGAGCAGAAGAAAGGCAGAGAAAGGGCCAGAAAGTGCAAAGACAGCAAGAGAGCTATTGAGGGAGAGAGACGAGAGGAGGGAGGAGGGGCAGGAGAAAGAGGGCAAGGGGAGTAGTGACTGGGAAAAAGAGAGGGAACCGGCACAAGAAGGAAGGAGGGAGACAGGAGGGAGGAGAGCTAAGAAAGAAAGATCCAGGGAAAGGAAGCCAAAGGGGGTAAAAGGCAGGGGAGGACCACTTCAGGTGGCACCTGGGACCTGGGTGTGAGGGATGACGGGCCAAGCCTGTGAAGGCCCATTTCAAAGAGGACATGACTGTGGCCAGCTGGCCAGGCTCCCAGGAGACAATGCGGCATTTCCCCAAGAGTAAAGCCAGCACACCGGCATGCTGCCAAGATTCTCTCCACTCCATGAGTGACACTTGGCGCCACCCCTCGGAGTGAGCCCTGCCACCACGCAGAGCTGTACACTAAGCACTGGGTATTGGGTGCTGCCTGCCGTAAGTCACCAGGATAGGGGCCCCGAAGTCTCCCTGCCCCTCCCCCTCTCTCCCTCTCTCCTTCCTTCCTCCCTCCCTCCCTCCCTTTCCCCTTCCTCCCTCCCTCCTTCCTCCCTTCTTTCTTTCTCCACTCAGGACTGGCCACAGCCTTACCTCTCCTGCAAGTCCCTCTGCGCCCCAGTGAGACCCACAGTGGAAGCCAGGCAGAACCCAGGTGTGTGAGGCAACACCTCACAGCTGGCCGCTCCCTACAGCCCTCACTCCTCTCCAAGTTGTGGCTTTGCAGGGCCACTAGTCCAAAGGACTAGGTCTCCCCAAATGTAAGGGGGGGGGCATGACACAGAACTAGTTATGGTCACTGGCTATGAAAACTATCCTCTTAAAATGACAGGCAAATACGAACTAGAGGATGGGATTTTCATACCATTCAGAAATGATTCAATACACGGCAACATTTGAAAATATAAGATAAAAAGTTAAAAAAAAAAAAGAAAGAAAATAGGAAAAAAACAAGTTCCAGCCAGATCCAACTCAGAATCTTCAAATGTCACCAATCAGTGCTTACTCCATCTGGCTGTAATGTTATCTCTGCATTTAGGTAAACAACCCACCAGAAACCTGGGTTTGGGGGCCGCTGTCACTGGGGAATGAACTCAGGAGTAGCTTCCATGTCGCGTGCCCTCGGCAACCAGCGCGCTGACCTGCCCACACCACGGGGATCTCCTGAGAAGAGTGTCGAAGCTGTCCTGTAGCGGGCACAATTAGCTCTCAGCACGTTTGGATACCACGGTCATGGCCTCACCTGCCTTGTCTCTGGGCCAAGGAAAACTGTTTTCTGTTCCACAGGGTCAGAATTGAAAAGGAAGAGCAGGACGGCGCCTGTGAAATGAGCTAGGTTCCCGGGACTCTTTTCAGGCATATTTCCTCTTTTCCAGACTCTGTTTGCCACCCCCTGCCCCCCGGCCCACATCTGCACAGAACTGGTTTATTTCCTGAAACCACTGCTGTGCTATGTATACACTGGACACACGCTTGTTTCCTAAAGGGCTGTCTTTTTATTTCCTAGGTTTAGTAGGAAACACAGACAAAGCCAAGCACGTTTAAAAATAGAGAAATACACTGGTTTCCTCATTCTTACAACAAATATTTATTGGCATCTGCTCTGCACCAAGCACTGAACGGGGACAAGGAGATGGAGCCACAAGAGGTGACTCAATTCAGCAGGGCTGGGGGATCTCTGGAGCCCCCCAAATCAGGGTAGCTTTAGGAAAGGTCAATTTCAACTGGAAAACTGGGGAACTGGTCCCAGCCCTTGCAAAAGAGGGGCCAAGGAGGGGAAAGGACAAGGGCCATGGCTTCGGGGTCCAGCATGAGGAGGCAATGTTCCCAGGCCACTGTGGTGCACCCCAGATAGTTCTATTGTCTGGAGACAGGGCTCCAACTTGGCCTCTCTTTCTAAGCACATTGCATATCCAAGTGCTCCGCGATGAATCGATCGGCAGAGGTGACTCACAGGCAGACAGCCAGCGTGGTCACGGAGCCCTGTCTGCATTCCCAATTTGCCTGCTCGGATTGTCGCTTTGATAATGTTATTTACCAGGCCCCATGCCCCGAATGCCTGTCCCCAGCCCCTACTCGAGCCCTCCAGCCATTGTCTCTGTGCGCCTGTCACATCTTGTCACTGCCTCCCTGAATTCAACAGGTCTGGGCAGCCTGTCTACAGACTTGCCTGCTCACTTTTTCGGCCTCAGGAGCCAGAAAGGTGGCCTAGGGGCCCCAGCCCCACCCCTCTCGGAGCAGGTCCCAGAGGGGAATGTCCCACAGCTACACCCCGCCTGCCTTTCCTCGCGCAAGAAGGGGGAGTGCCAACAATGGCTCTGCAGCGTGGCACCGTGCTGCTGGCAGGTGTGCTCAGGGACCTGGGCAGTGAGAGGAGGGGGCGAGGGGCGAGGCTCCGCTGGGGGTATGGGGATGGGGAGACCTAGGGCAGGCGCCGAAGAGCTTCCTCCTGTCATGCCCTGTGCCTACGGCTGCACTTCTCTCCGCGCCCAAACCTCTTCTCGCCCGGAGGCCTTGGGGTGCCCCCGCTCCCTGGAGTCCAGGTGGAGCAAAAGCGTTCCCGCGATGTGGAGGGGTGGCAAGGGCTTGGAAAGAGCCGCGGCCCGCTCCACTGGCGGCGCGAGAGCGCCCCCGCTCTGCTTTGTGGCCGGAGGCGGAACAGCAGCTGGGCGAGCGGTCTTGAGCCCGAAGCAGCCTGGCCAGCGGGCACCTCGAAGATGCTGGCCCAAGGAGAGGCTGCTGTTCACCCGACCCCGGCCGCCTTCCCACCCCACCTCGCTGGGCCTCCAAGACCTGGGCCCCAAGGGCTGTCCCCTTCAGCACTGGACGGACCAGCTGTACCCTGGTGGGGCTGGGGCAGTTCCCACCTCCCCAGAACTAGAGTGCCCCAAAAAGCCAGAACAGAAGGGTCTCCAGAGACCTTACCCGTCATACAGATAGGAAAACAGAGGCTGCAAATTCAAGGCAGGCCTTTGTTCGTGGGCAACGCTAAGAACTTCTGATTATTATCATGTCACCACTGCTCCCATCCAACACTAGTCCCAAAGCCCCTCTAACCCAGCTTGCCCTCTTAAACAGACAAAGAGAGTCGGGCTATGCCCCAGGGACTCAGACCCTCAAGAGTACTACAGCTCCCAAGGATACCCACTCCTCCAGCTGGCTTCGGATTCTTCCACTCCGGGAAGAAGTTGGAAGGACTTGGATGTGGCACAAGCCCAGGTTACGAAACTGAGTTGGCATTTAAATGACCTAACAACAAATTGCCCAATTTAATTTGCTTACTCAATTCAATAAAAGAGAAAAAAGAAAACCCATCTAATTAAATACATTGGTCCGTAGAAACTGGCAACTCTGAAGTTCTGACTGGATGTTAGCGATTGGACAAACTTGAGTGACGCAACGGTGTAAGTGGAAATAAGACAAATCAATTCTCCTCCCAACCCCAGAAGGGCTGCAAGGGGCCCTGAGAAAATCGTTCCTTAAAATAAGTGGGAAACCAAGCCCAAAAGGGGAAGAAACTTGTCCAAGTTCCACCAGGGAGGCAAAGTTAATTCTAGGGTCTGCGGAGCCCAAGAGAGCACTGGTTTCATGGTCCACTCCAGCCACAGACTGGGACCCTTGGCCTTACTCTTCAGCATCCTTCCCCTATTGGCACCTTGAACCTGGACCTGGCATGTCACCTTGCTTGTCCAGATAGCTCACCTGCATCCTTCAAGACCTTAGGCAACTATCAGTTTCTCCAGGACAAATCTGTCCATGGAGGACAAAACTGCAGCTTGCTCAGACCCCCCTTAGAGCACTGCCCAGTTTGTGTCATGTGAGTACAAGTAGGTGGAAGGTTCTGGAAAAGAGCAGAGCCTCACTAAGCCTGGAGGAGCCAAGAAAGGATGATTTGATTGGAAATAAAGACAATGCCTTCTTCCTCAACTTCCTCACTGTGCTGTACTACAGGTCTCCAAAGGTAGAAATTTCCAAGTCCCCAGCAAGTTCCTGGGCTCCCAGGCCAGTGCCCATATCAGGACCTCCACAGGCATGGCCCTCGTCCCAGCCACAGCACTGAGCCCGTATGGACCTGTGCTTAGCAAACCTTTTAGCTCAAAATGCATCTTCATCACCTTTCTGATTGGGGCTAGCTGTAGCAGGCTTGATGTCAGGCCCTAAATCAGGACTGGCTTGTCCTTCTAGGGAAATGTCTGCCTTGGAAAGAAGCAAAATCACTTAGTCCTTGGCAGCTCTGTCTCTGCCGGGGGGAGGTGACCTGCAGCTGAACCCACAGCCAGTATGGCAAGCCGTTCCTCCCACTGGGACCAGATGGCACCCCATGCCTGCCTACGAGCACTCCCTGTTCAGCTGTGGAGCTCTGCCTTCAGCAGGGCCCTATGGAGCCAAGTCCCCACCCACACCCCCAGTCCCAAGTAGCCTCGGCTATGGGGAGGGCATTATGAATTCCACACAGACCTCTCCCCAAGGAGCAAGGAGAAGAAAAGACACAAATACAGATGAGCAATGGGGACAGGGACATTACACCTGCTTGTAAGGGATCAAAGAAAGCTTTGGGGGGAGGTGGCATTAGGACTGACTTTGAAGGATGAGAAGGATGTTGCAGGCAGAAATTTGAGGGAGGAAGTGGGTGTAAGCCGAATTCCCTCTGGGGCAGCTCCAGGTGGGTTATGAGTCCTATGTGGCTGCAGCATGCCCAGGGCATATGAGGGTTGGCAGAGAGAGAGAGAGAGAGAGGCTGAGGATATGTAATCTAATCCATGAGAGAGAGAGAGAGAGAGAGAGAGAGAGAGAGGAGGGAGCCAGCCCCGCAGAGAGTTCCAGGCATTCAGCATGTAAAGAGCACTGTGATGGCTAATGGCTGCTAGAGGTACTGGCGACAGGAGGGGGACCGGCAATAATGTCTGCCTCGGGGGGTGTGGACAGTCAAATGGGGTTTGAAACAGACAGTAAACAGGGAAACACTTAAACAAAATGATGAGAGAGTGATGAATGCCCTAAAGAAAATCAAACAGGGTGATCAAACGGAACGTGACAGAGCAAATGGGAGCTGTTTTCAGTGTGGATCTCAGCAAGGGCCCCTTCAGAGCCCTGAAGACAAGGAGCCAGCGACAGCAAGGTCCAAAGGAAGAGGGATCAAGGCAGAGGAAAAGCGAGGGGCACGGCACAAAAACAGGAAGAAGCTGGGCATGAGTGTGCAAGGAATTAAAAGGAGACTGGAGGGCCCGGGGTAGAGAGAAGCAGGGGGAGAGAGGAATCGGCAAGGCCACAACACACGGGAACTGGAGACCATGTCTTGAGTTTGGATTTTATTATAAGAATAATAGAAAACCACTGGGAGGTTTTAAAAACCTTGATGGCTGGTGGAGAGGATTGCAGGGAGGCAAGGTGGAAACAAGGATACCAGTCTGGAGATGACTGCAGCCCTCCAGGAGAGAGCTGGTGGCAGCCTGGACCAGGGTGAGGCCAGTGGAGGCGGGAGAAGTGCATGGATTCTGATTTTACTCTGAAAGTTAAGTGGAGAGTGTTTCCTGGATGGTTGGATATGGTGGATGAAGCAAAGAGGGGAGTCCAGGATAACTCCAAGGGTTTGGCCTGAGCAACTGGAAAGGCGTACGTGCCATGGCTGACATGGGGAGGATGGGAGGGAGCCGGTTTGGGAGAAAAGTAATTAAGAGGTGAGTTATGACGGTGTTCATCTTGAAACGCCATGGTGGTGTCAGGTAGGCATTTGGATATTTCACCATCATCCGTGCTCTACCTTCATGGGCCATTGGAATAGTTATTTACATAATTCTTTTCTTTAAATCAACCTTAAATCGGCTCTCATTTTTCTTTAGCTCCATGCTAAGGAATAATATCCATAACATCAAGTGTTTTGTGGGTTAGTAGCATTCTTTCTGAATACAGATTAAAATAATAACCACCAGGTCCCCTTGCAGTTCAACCCTGACATTTCCTCCATACCCAGCCAAGTGTGGGCATCTAGCATACACAGACTTGAACTGAGCCATTTGGCTTTGACACCCAGGAACATCTGAGGGCATTGGAAGGGATCACAGCAGGGCGTTCGGGAGACGTGGTCCCACAGCTCAGCGAGGCTCTGTAAGTAGCCACCGAACTGCCTCCATGGGCCCTTCCCAGCCCTCTGCTCGGGGATGGGGGGTTCACAGAGCAGAGCCCACCACCCTTTCCTTAGGTCCAAGCGCCCTCTGGTGGCCGGGTTCCCTGTCTGTGTGCACTGGGGGCTTCCCAGCTCCTGTTTCTGGAAGAGGGGGACCCTCTGCCTTGGCCTCTCCCTGGAGAAAGGGGCAAGAGGTCAGACTAGCTTTAGGCTCCAGACTGAGGGACAGATAGATGGTGCTGAGTCTGGGCCTCAGGCTGGGCCAAGGTGGGGCCGGCAGTCTGCAAGCCAGGCGGGGGCCACTGAGGGTCGGACCGAATGGGGAGGGAAAGTGGTGGGCGGGAGAAAGGGCTTTTATTTCCTATAGAAGGTCACCAATGCAGAGAAATGCAACTTGATGGCCATATACAAATAGGGCAATTTACCTTCGGTGGGTACTTTCAGAGGAAAAGAAAAAACATTCCAATTTAACCATTTTTAAATTAAGAGCAGGGAACATCAGACTGTGCTGAATAAATACGACACATAATGGAAAATGTACTTCTTCTATTACAGCCAGTTACGGGAGAGAAGCGGGGTTGGCGACCAGCGACAAGCGGGAGAGAGTCATGCTCTTGCAGAGACAGCAACTGAGGAGGTGGCTGGACAGGCTGACGGAGGGTGCAGAGATAAGCACTGTCTGTCTAGGCTGACTCCCATGTGCCCACTCAGGCGTCCACGCTGCATCCACACAGGGGTTAACATTGGTGCACGTACACACGCATTCACACACTCACACGCCCCAAGTTGCATGGATATCCTTGCTGTTACTCCTTCATCCTCTTCTCAATGAACAAACTGTGTTTAGATGAGAAGAGACCAATTGCCAAACAGACACTGGCAGTCCAGTGTGCAAGGGAGTCTCGCATAGAAGCCTGTGGTGGGGCTGAGAGAAGGAGGAAGTCATGTACCCGTTGGTGCTGGACTGAGGGTGAACCAGGCTCCAGGGAGAAATGCTGCAGATTTCTTGCTGAAACCAAGGCAACATTCTTCAGTGCAGTCATCCCCCTGCCTCTGGGCCCAGTGCCACCCTAGGGCTACAAAACTAACATCTACGTGCGGTTCTAGCACATGGTGGAAACTGACGTCCTTAGCGCAGCCTTAGCCATGAGAGTCTGGGCAAGCAGCTGGCTGGGTCTCCAAGGCTTCTACCTCCTAGTGGCTTAGCCTCTCCGGAAGTGAAGGGGCTTAAAGCTTTTTCTTCCAGTCCCATACCAAAAGGGAGGGCATACACAGAACACTGGCCTATCACGAATGCTGCCTCCCTACCTCTGCCACTCTCAGGGACCAGGGCCTAGGCACGGGTAATGTTCCAGATCACTCCAAGTAAGTCTTCCCCTGATTAAGATTTATTACTACCAGCTAGGGAAGAGGCCAAGAAATTACATTAAATTTAAAAAGAAGTCTGGCTAGAAGAATGAATCCCAATAAAAATGAATGGTGACACCAAAATTCAGACAACAAAAGAAAAAAATAAATTGGACTACAACAAAATTAGAATTTTTCTGTGCATCAAAGGACACGATCAGCAGACTGAAAATGCAACCTATGGAATGGGGAAAATTTGCAAATAATATGGCTGTTTTGGGTTAATTTCTAGAATATATAAAGAACTCCTACAACTCAACAACTACAAAAAACAAATAATCCAATTAAAATTTGAGCAAAGAACTAAATAGACATTTCTCTAAAGAAGGCAAACAAACGGCCAACAAGCATACAAAGAGATGCTCAACATCAATAATCATCAGGGAAATGAATCTCAAAACTGCAAAGAGACACCACCTCACGCCCATTAAGATGACTACTGTCAAAAAAAAAAGCAGAAAACAACAAGTGTTGGTGAGGATGTGAAGAAATGGAACCCTTGTACACTGTTAGTGGGAATGTAAAATGGTGTAGTCACTGTGGAAAACAGTACGGCATTTCCTCAAAAAATCAAAAATAGAATTGCTATATGCTGCAGCAATTCCACTTCTAGGTATATACTCAAAAAAAGTGACAGCAGGAACTTGAACAGACATTTGTACACTCATGTGCATAGCAGCATTATTCATAGTAGCCAAATGATGGAAACAACCCAAGTGTCCATTGTCAGATGAGTGGATGAACAAAATGTGGTCTATCCATACAATGGAATATTATTCAGCCTTAAAAATGAAGAAAATTGTGACACCTTTTACAACACGATGAACTTGGAGGACATTATGCTAAGTGAAATCAGCCAGTCACAAAAGGACCAATACTGTATGATTCCACTTATATAACATATCTAGAACAGTCAAATTCATAGAGACAAAAGGTAGGATGGTGATTGCCAGGGCTGGAGGGAGGGAGACTGACGAGTTGGTACTTAATGGGGACAGAATTTCAGTTTCACGGTTTGAAGAGTTCTGCAGATTGGTTGCACAACAATGTAAATGTACTTAACACTACCAAACCGTGCATTTTAAAAGTATTTAAGATAGTAAACTTTATGTGTACTGAACCACAATTAGTAGAGAGATAGAGAGAGAGAGAACTGGTATGCACAAAGGCATCTGAGTCTGCACCTAGATCTTCCTGCCCACTAATTAGCACTTGTCCTTGGGGTTCCTGGTCATCTGGTCGTACCCACTCAAGTATCTAAGCCTTCAGGAGATCCTCCCCAAATCCGCAGACATAGCCGGTGTTTCTGTAAAGACATGGCTTCTGGCAAATGGAAACAGGAGTTTTGGTGTGTTCACTTATTGCCCCAGTGAATAAACATTCTCCAAATTCCTCCTCTGTGCCAGGCATGTCTCCAAGGCTACAGACAGAGCAGTGAAGGAGACTGTCTTGGCCCTGCCCTCAAAGAGCCCACAGTCTGGAAACCGGATCCATCAAAATGGACCACCCAGTGTGATAAAGAGCCAGGACAGAGACGTGCGAGCAGCGTAGAGAGGGGGTGATTGACTGCCTAGTGTGGGAGCCGGTTCAGTCAAGGGAGCCTTCTCCAACAAGTTGTTACCTGAGCTGAGTCCAGAAGGACCAGTAGGGCTTAGGCAGGCAGCAGAAGATAGCAGAGGGGATTCCAGGCGGAGTGAGTCCTGGGTAAGGGGAAAAGAGAAATATGGGGAAAAGAGAGGGGTTGAGGTAGGAAGGGAGAGAATGTTAGCAGCGTGGAGCAATAACCACAAATAGTTCAAAGGAATTTATTAACTCGTAAGTGTCTCTACTGCAGATGTTAACTTGAAGAGTCATCCACCCACCACCAGCCTCAGGGCCTCTTCAGAAATGCTCTGCATAGAGAGGTGATGGCCAGAGCTCCTGTCCACCACCTTCTCCGGCACTGCCTGCTGGCCCACTGCTAGCTCCTCACTCCCTGCTCTGGAATGGACTCGAGACCAGGAGCATCACCAGCCGCCTGGTCTAGAGAAGACCTCAGGGGTCGCAGTCCTGGTTGGCAGACAGGCAGACGGATCAACAGAGCAGGACTTGGAGTGAGCACCTCCTACCTGCCCCCTCCATACTTCTGTCTGCCTTGGAAGACAGACACTGAGACCAGTGCTAAGTGTCTGCCGCCAGTGCTTGAACTACATACTCATGCAGGGAAATGGAGATATTCAGAACTCATATTAGAAAAGAACCAAGTGAACTGTATATAAAACAGATAACCACCAACAACCTGCTGTATAGCACAAGGAACTCTACTCAGTACTCTGTAATGGCCTATATGGGAAAAGAATCTAAAAAAGAGTGGATATAGGTATATGTATATGGATAACTGACACCTGAAACTAACACAACATTGTAAATCAACTATATTCCAATAAAAATTAAAAAAGAAATTTTTTAAAAAAGAAAAGAACAAAGTGGGAGGTGACTAGGTACAAAGGAGCCCAGAGAGATGCTGCTCTCCTCTTCCTTCCTTAAACTTGGACAGGCTGAAGCTTCTGGAAGCCGAGCCAAACACGGTCTGCACTCTGCACAAGATTGGCTGTTAGTTGGACTTGGAGAAGGGCTTCTGGATGATTGAGTCAAAAACCTGCTGACAGAGAGGCTTCTGGGAGAAATCAAGGGGACATGGGGGTAATGCATATATATATGTGGGGACCTACACGACTCTTCTAGCCCCTGGGGTCAAGGCCAAGGCTGGAGAGGCAGTTGGGCCCAAGCCATTATGGCTTCTCAGCAGCAGCTGGCTTGGGGCTATTCATCCCATCTGACAGGTAGTCGTCCTCATTATTCTGCTTCATCTTGGTTTCCAAAACCACGATGCGCTGCTTGAGCTTCTGCTGGGCCCCTGTGTACTCAGCCAGCAGGCAGGCAAAGCGAGTGTACAAGGTCTCCATGTTGGTTTCCAGCTGTTCTAGCTTCTCCTGCACATCCACCTCGATGCTGTCTGCCACCTCATTCTCATCCAGCAATCCTTCCTTCATCAGGATCTCCCGGCCTCTCTCCTCCAAGACCCTCTTGGCCTCAGGGTACTCCGTCACAGCTTCCATAAGATCATCCTTGGACAAGCAGAAGAGATCTGAGTAGCCAAGGCTTCGGATATTGGCTGTGCGTCGATTGCCCATTTTGCTGCCTTTAATGTTAAGGATACTGATCTCTCCAAAGCAACTCCCAGCCGAGAGCAGGGCATGCTGAGTGACACCATCATCAGCCACCACTGCCAATTTTCCTTCCTTGATTATGTACATCTCCTTCCCAATATCCCCCTTGCGGCAAATGTAATCCCCAGGACTGAAGACCTGAGGACGGAGCTTTAATACCAGCTCCACCAGCAGGCCAGCCTCACAGTCCTGAAAGATGTGCACTTTCTTGAGTGTGGACAGGTGGACGTTGATGGCTATCTCAGCCCTCAGCTTGGCTGGCAGTTTCTTGAGAACTTCCCGCTCATCCACACTCTTCTTATTGGTCCAGAGGTAGTCAAACCACCTAATGACCTTGGCTTCCATCTCCTTGCTGACCTTTCGGAACTGCATATAGTGTTTGACGGCATCGATCTTGGCCTGGAACTCAGCCTGGGTGGCGTTCATGTTGGAGATCATGGAGCCCACGTTTCCCACGATGGTGGCAAAGATGAGGACACCAATCAAGAAATCAAAGATGACAAATAGGTACTCCTCATCTTTTACAGGGGGTGGTGTCTCCCCAATGGTGGTGAGGGTCAGTGTAGACCAGTAAAGGCAATAGATGTATTCCCTAGACAGGTAGCCGTACTCAGGGTCAGTGATGTTGGGGTAAACCCAGGTGTCGACCCCAAAACCAATGGACTTGGAGATGGCGTAGTAGATGCAGGCATTCCAGTGGATGATGACCAAGATGTAGAGGACCAGGTTGCTGATGCGGAAGATGTTGGGGTAGCTGGTGCGTGTCTCAGTGCGGTCAAAGAACTCAAACATGCGGGCAAAGTGTAGCAGGCGGTTGAAGCGCAGCTCAGGGTTGTGGATGCCCACAGCAAAATAGATCAGGTCTGTAGGGATGATGGAAGCCACATCCAGCTTGAACTGCAGGGTGTGGATGTAGTTGTCCCGCAACTTCTTGTTATCTTTTACCAGCAGCCCCTGCTCCAGGAAACCTGGTGGAGAAACAGCCAATGTATCACCTCTGCCTTCAGGCCTGTCCCTCCTGGTAGACTAATGCTCAGCAAGGAACAAAGTGATCACTCAACTCTCTTTCCCAAGGAGGGGTATAGGAAACTCACAGAGCATGGCTGGCCGTAAGTACTCTAAGAGATCACCCCCAAATCACCACCAACCTGTGTCCCAGACAAACATTTGAGGCTAACACCATGCCAACAGGGCTTCCTGAGAATTTGGATCCAAGCCTTTGGTCTTATGGGCCATGGTCCTGCCTGCATATCCCAGTTATCCACTTACCTGTGCGCAATCGGATGAAGAGGTCTGCGATGTAGACCACATCTGAGAAGTAGTCCAGCACCAGCCACACTACATAGTAATCTTTCTGTAGGTCACTGAAGCAGGCTCTGCAGGAAGACAGGGCTGGGCTTCACCATAAAGCTAGCCAAGGCCCCCTGAAGCCCCCAAACTGATTGCCCACTGTGAGCAGGGCTTGGAATGGCGACCAGACGCACTGATGAATCACAATCAGTCCGCTGCCAAGAAGACATGTATTCACAAGCAAGTACTACTCCAACCCTTATTATTATGTAGACATCACTACTGACGATTACTTGTCTGTCTCACCCACTGGACTATGAGCTCCAAAAAGACAGAGACCACCTCTTAGCCATTACTGCATGCCCCATATCTTAGCCCAGAGCACATCTTAGCCCAGGATTCAAGTGCTCAACAAGAGTGAGTTGAATGAAAAATGAGCTGTTGGAAGAATGCACACAATACACAGCTGAATAGCTTCCATGCTCGGCTCTTCAACACACACCTATTGAGAACCCAACGCAGAGTACTGGCCAACCCAGATGAGAGAGAGCAGTAGCTGGGCTTAGACTCGAAGCAGTGGGAATGAAGAGAGGTTGGAGACGGCAGGAGAGTTTTAGGAGGAATTGACGAGACTTGGTGACTGGATGGGTAGGGGCCTCGGGAGAGGGCAGAAGAAGGGACAGAACCCTGGATGATGACTCAGTGAGCATACAAGTCAAGGGAGGAGCCCTGAGCTCTGACTACTTGGTTACACTTAGAATAAAACCCAGCCCCCTCCCCTGGCACACAAAGCCTGTCTGATGCTTCACTGCAGTCCTCCAGCCACACTAGGCCATCCTGAAACAGCGCCTTGGCACCTTGTTGTTCTCTCCTCCCAGAATGTTCCCTCCACCAACCTCAAGCATCTAAATAGCCGACTTCCTCTCATCACTCAGGTCTCAGCCAAGGTACCACCTCCTCAGAGAGGTCCACCCTGAGTGCCCTTTCTCTAGTAGCTCCCTGCCTCTGGTCCTTGGACTCATCTCGGGCATTGGATTGTTCATGTTCACTGTCAGTGACCCCCCACTAGCCTGAGAGCTCCAGGAGCGCAGAGGCCACGTGTGTCTTTTTCACCACATTGTCCCCAGCCCTGAGCACTGAGCCTAGCACCCAGTAGGTGCTCAGTCAAATCCTTGCTGAATGAATGACTGAGGTATATGTGGAGAGGTATATAAGCTATATGTGGAGAATGACTTCGGAACTGAGACTGCAAGAAGAATCTCCATAGGTTGAAAATGAGGAAAGGGAATTTTCTCTTGAGGAAACAGATGTTCTGATCCAAGAGTAGTGAGTGCTGGGGCTGGGGTATGTCCAGAAGGTGGAGCTAGAGAGAAGGGCCAGGTCCAGAGGGCCTTGAAGGCCACGCTGAACACTTGAACTTCATCTTGTGGGCAATGAGGGACCATTGAAAGGTTTGTGAGGAAGGCCTGACATCATCAAATCCCAGTTTCTATCAACCATGCTAGTTGCAAGTGTGGAAGACGCATTAGAGAGGGCAAGAGTGTCTGTAAGGAATGGCTGCAGGGCTGTTGTACTTGTCCCAGGGAGAGACGGGGGCGGCCTCACCTAAGACAGCATCGGTGTGGATGAGGAAGTAGGAAGAGATTACAGACACCAGGAAAAGGATAGACATGAAGCTTTTGGCAGCATATTAAATCGGGTTGGGGTAGAAAGAGCTGGGGGTCAATAGGGAAGAGGGAGGGGCCACTGGCAAGCAGGGAATCCAGAAAGAGGGCTGGGTTGGGGTGAGCTCTGTGTCCACAACTGGGACAACCCCCTGCTCACCTGGCCACCAGTAGGCACCAGTTGTAGAAGACAGGCATGGCAATGACAAATAGCCAGTGGTAGTACCAGTCACCAGCTGGGTCCAAGACAAATAGTTCCCATTTCTTCCTGAGGAGACAGAGCCCAGGCTTGGGAACTGGCTCCCCAGTGTGGCCCCAGCCCAGCTTCCAGTAGCCAGGGGACCCTGAAAAGCAACACCTAAGGGTATATGTGGGGTGAGGGACGCCTTGTCTTAGGGCCTCATTTTTCAGGAAGCCACAACCTGGCACTGTGCATCTGAGTAGAGCTTGGTGGGTGAAGAGACCCCACATGGGCCCACTGGCTCTTCTGTCCTCTGGAGGTCTCTTGCCCAGAGGGCGCATGAGGGCTACTGCTTTCACTGAGGCGGGCTCCAGGCCCTGGGGAGGGACGTCCACAGCATGGTAATGAGGGCTCAGGGCCGGTTCCCGCATCTCCCCGGGGAAGAGAGAGGAGCTCCAAGCAAGCGAGCGCCACGTGCTTCCTGTCCCCGCCCCCGCCCCCACCCCCGCTCCCTGTTTGGTCCCCGGCCTCCAGCTCCCAAATCACTTTCCCAGATGCTGTGTCCTGCCTTGGCAAGAGCTCTTTTCCCCTACTGGCCAGACATCCACAGTCGCCTACTCATTCCTCAAAGAACAGACCCTCCAGCTCTGCTTTCTCTGGCCTCCCCGCTTGTTCTGTCTTGCTCAGTTGTTTCTGGGCCTTCTACCACCAGGCAGCCCCCAGCATGTCCTCTTCAAACACCCACCTCTGTGCTCACATGGGCGCCGGTACTGGCATCCCCTCAACAGCATTCCTTATTTGCACCCTCCTCTGCGTTTACTGACCGCTAGAACCCAGGCTGGGGCTGGCGCACCATTGGCTGAGCCCTCTCCCTGCCCACATTCAGGTGAGCGGCAAGAGGACATCGGCAAGAGGCAGCTAAGGTGAGAAAAGCCAGCAGGGGCTCCCATGGCAGGGGGGCCACTGGCTGTTAGAGAGGGCATAGGCCCTGGTCAGCCCCTGACTGTGGTATGAGAAACCCCACCACACCCTCCGATCGCGTGCTCGGGAGCCCTTCCAATCCCACAGGCCGGACAGCTATACTTGGTGCCCTTGCCCTCGCTGTCCTTGTCGCCTTTGCCATCTCCTTGCTGTGTCGTCACGGTCTGGAGCTCAGGCCCACAGAAACGCTCAAGGAATGAGTCAGGTCTGGGCTCCTCCTCGCGGAAATTCTTGTTGGCCCACTCTCTGATGACCCCCACCAGGCAGGCAATCCTAGAGGGGAGAGAAGAGAACCGCGCTGTGGAGAGAGGACCTGCGCCGAGGACAGGGGGATGGGGCTTGGGTGTGACTCCCAACACAGCAGCTTGAGGGGTAAGGGGCTAGTCTGGGAAGACTTCCTGTAGGAGGTGCCATCTCTGTCGATTGTGAAGAACAAACAGGGGGTCTCTGGGGCAAGATGGAGATGATGCTAAGGGAGGACAGGTCAGGAGGAAGGTTGGCTCAAGCTTCCTGATTTCCTCATGGGGCCTACAACTCTGGGCTGGAGACCTGGGAGCCCTCTACCTATACCCCTCCGCTGGGAAGCATCTCTCCTCCCAACACTGCCACAGGCAAGTCTGAAGAGAAACCTGCACTGCCACCCCGAGCCTGCTCACAGGAGCCTCCTCTGGAGAAAAAGTTGAGCTAGGACAGCATTGGCAGCGCTTCCCAGAGGTCTTGCTAGAGAGGCCCCGTGGGACCGAGAGGACCCCATGATCCGACAGGCCCCATGGGGTGGAGGGGTAGCAGCAGGGCAGTGGTGAAACCCACCTGCGGAAGCCACCCCTCCTCTGCAGGGGGGCATCCATCGCTGCCAGCCTCTGTAGTTCTGAGGAGGTGTCATCGTCGGCCGCGGACTGTGGCCTGCAGAGGAAGGAGCAGAAGTGACCAAGGGTTTGTTTGTTTGGTTTTTTTTCTGGGCATGCCTTGTCTCCTATTAGCACTCTCCCCTCCTGGGAGATGCCTAGAAACCCCGTCGTCCTTTTAGAGGCTGTCCTTGAGCCAAAGGTTATTTACTCTGTGACAGTGAGGCACAGTTGGGAGAAAGTCGCAGCCTCAAGGCCACCTCTGCAATGATCCAGCCTCAGCAGACTCACCTGTTGCTGGTCGTGTGGTCATCTTCGCCACTGACGCTGATGGCAGGAGGTGCATGATGGCTGTGGTTATCGGCTGGGGAGCTCTTCACTCCACTGGCTTTTTCTGTCATCCTCCATGTACCACCAGGACCCTCACCTGCCAGGCAGAGGCCCAAGAGGAAGGTCACAGAACACCCTGGTGCCCATATAAGGCAGGAGGGCCTCAGGTGAGCACTGAGAACAGAGCCAGGGCCCACATGGCAAACCCCAGCTCCCCTGGGTATTGCTGTGGCAGTGCAGGGCAAGGGCACCTGCATCGCCACCGTGGCAGGCTCCAAGCACCCAGGAGATGATGGTGCCCTTCCCACCCCCATAGGTAATTGCAAAGGCAAACAGTGCTAAACTGCATGATGTGTTTCTTTTTCTTTTACCTCAGTGAACTTTTTGACGTGTGAACTAACAAGGCTAAAACAAAACAAAACAAGAAACTGTTTAAGCCATCTTCTGTTGTCTGGCACAGGCTTAAGCTGCTGAGCACCTCCAAACTAGCCACTGCCCCCAAATTCCTGCCCTGTGGGAGGAGATGTATCTCCTTGGCCCAAAGAGGCTGCCACCTGCCCCCACCCCCAGCTCTCTGGTTCTCCTCAGGTGGGAGTCCTATCTCTCACTGACTTTTTCACCGGGGCAGTGACTCTGGGGGGGGGTCCTTCTTTTCAGCTCTGATCACATTATCTCCATCACCTCCAAGCTGAGGAACACACGGTAGCCCGGTGGATGGGGCAAGGAGTGAGGAGGAGAGAAGGGAGAGGTCCCATGGGCTCTATAGGCAGTGGTCCAAGTCAGGACTCTCTCCTCTGGGCTATGGGGAGTCTTGTAAGGGCTGAGCAGGAGCATGACAAGGACGGCATTATATTCGAGAAAGATCCTTCTGGCTGCTAGGTGGACACTGGATTAGACGGGGAGCAAGGGTGGAGAAGTCTGGAGAAGACGGTGCCGATGAAGCCCGAGACAAGGGGGAGGGGATTGGGTGCGTGGAGTGAGGGAGAACAAGTGGGTGAGGCCACGCAGGCAGAATCCTGAGAACCCCAACATTTAAGAATTGAGCAGAGGAAGAGTTAGCCACAAAATGGACTGAGAAGAAGCATCCTGAGAGGGAAAAATCCAGAAGAGAGACAGGAGATGGTGTTCCACCGTGTGTTCTGCATGGGGTCAGGGAGGATAGGATTGCTCTCCCCTGCTGAGGCATGTGCCCCACCAGATTTGGGCAGAAATGATGAGCCCACCCCGCGGATTCCCTACTGCTGGAGCTCATCCCCCCAACCCCCCCCCAAAGCTTGTTCTGGCTTCTGAAGCCATCACCATGGCGATGGCAGGCACGTCACGCTCTGCGGTGAGCGGTAATAACAAGCAGCCTCAGAGCCACTCGCCTGCTGTGGGACTGTGGCACCAGGATGCTAATGAGGGAACCCGAGGGAGAGGAACCTGGATCCCTGAGTCCCTGCTTGGACCCTAGAGGCGGCTGACCATGGAGACAGAAAGTTCCAGGCAATGCAAACAAAGCTGGGGCCCCTTGCGCTGATCAGGTTTCGGTGCTGGCCTCCTGGAAGCCTGAAGATGAAGAGGGGCTGGAACTCAGGCCCAGAGTGGAACACATTAGAGCACTGTTCAGGGGATGAACGGCAGGGGTAGAAGAGGGGCAGCGAAGGTCAAGTTCACGGCCGGGATGGAGGGGACACTGGTGTGGGAGGGTGGACCCGGAGTACAGAGTGAGCTATGCTTACAGCAATAGGGCAGAGGAGTCCAAGGCCACTCAGGGAGGCTGCAAACACCAGGCCGAGGACTTGGGACAGCCCCTTGCTGATAGAGAGCCAGCGTTGGCCCTGCCTGCCACCGCTTGGATCCCTCCCCTCCTTACTGATCATCCCCAATAGCAGTGGCACTGAGCCCACAAGCGGGACAGCCCTGGGGGCACATGACAACATGTGAAATGCCCCCTCAGACCCCTCACCAGGGAACAAGGGCAGCTATCCCCAGCCCGCAGGCCGCTAGGCCAGTGCTTCCCATCCGCGCGTTTGCTCTGGAAACTTCATCCAGTCCCAGACTTCGGTTACCATTATGTCCCCACCCAGGCGTCTCTTCCAAGCTGCCCACCCATATCTCCAGCTGCCTGCTGGACATCTTCTTCTTTGAGGTGCCTCAAACCCAACCTACCTAAAACTGAACTTGACATTTTTCATCTACAAATCAGCTTCTCCTCCAATTTCCCAACTCAGAAAGGGGCTTGTCCTCTACGCAGTCACCCAAGCCAAAAACCTTCAATCATCCCCTCCAAGCAGCCTCCGTTCTCAGTTGATTGTCCCCCCTACAAAGTGTCAAAAATCTTCCCATTCACTGCCCTCTGTCCCCAGGGCCCCGGCCTAGTCTCGAGCTTTCAGAGTCGCTCTCCAGGCCTGCTGCAGCAGACTCTGACCAGCCCAGCACTCACTGGGGTCTGGACTGGAGGGGAGACGTGGACACCACCTGGGATGCTGGCAGTTAAAGCTCTGAGAGGGGATGAGCGTCACCCCTCGCCCCACCATAGCATGAGAGCAAGGCTGGGGGGAGGGTCCTGAGGAGATTGCGGAGGACAGGCCCCAGGAGACGGAGTCTCAGGGAGCGAAGAGCCTGCAGGGCCACATCAGGAGAGCAGGGCTGCCGGCAGAGCCTGACCCGTCTTCCCCCTGAGATGAGAGCTGGAGCGGCCCTGCATCGAACACTAGGGACCTCGCTGGTGAGCTCATCACGAGCAGCCTCAAGGAGTGCTGGTAGAGAGGGCTGTTTGTAGGGTTTCAGACTCCTTTTACACAAAGGAGATAGTAAAGCAAGTGGAAAGGTTTTTGAGGAGGGATGGTGAAAATATCTGTGCTTGTGACCAACCCCAGTTAGGGCTGGAGCTCATGAAAGATGGATAGAATGGGTGGGTCCAGGTACCGGAGGAAGTGAGAGGTGACTTATGAAGAATGCAGAGGGGAGGGGTACCTAATGAACAGGCCAGGAGGGGAAGGAGGTGATAGGCAGACATGTTAGATGGGGGTAGGGGAACAGTGAGAGACAGGTCAAGAAGCTCACTCATGCCAATCCCCAGCATTCTCAGCAAAATGGGAGGGGGTTTCATCTTCAGAGGCATCAGGCAGTGGTAGATGCGGACCTTGCAGGAGGCCAGAAAGTTTGCAATAGCTGCTGCAGGAATGCACTGGAGAAACCAAGCAAGTGTGAGGGCAGGGCTAGGCTGCGTGAGGAAGAGAGCAGATGTGTAGTTGGCAAAGAGAAGAGAGATGGGCAGGGGACCCAGATAGGAGGGAAGCTTACAAACCAAGGGTAAGGCACCATAATTCTGTAAAAAACCCAACATCAATCGTAGTGCACTTCTGGGCCTCCCTTCTCGTCATTCACTAGTTGAACAACCAGCCCAAGAGTTTTATAGAAACACCAGCCTGGTCCAGGGAGTCTCTTGGACGCTGGTTAAAAGCATTCTGATGATGAATCCTTCAGAGATGTTAAGGCCAGGAAGAGAAGGAGCAAGCTGGAAATACAACCAAGGCTCGAAGCCAGAGCTACTACCTTCCGGTCTGTGGCTCATTCAAATCTCACTGCTGCCCAGTCCTCTTTTAGTCATTCATCTATTCCACGCATATGGTCAAGGCACCTGGTGTGCACCAGGTCTCCGCAAGGTGCTGAGCTGAGAAAGGTGAGTCTGGCAGAGTCTCTGACCTCAGTGTTGCTCCCAAAATAAAAGAGAAAACCAGGAACACAATTCACCCTCAGAGTCAATTCTCTGCCCACATCTATTCTGTTTCTCAGCAGCATTTGACACAAGTCAGGCACTCTCTCCTTCTTGACATAATGGGTTCCATGCTCCCGGCTCTGCTCCTGCCTCAGTGACCACTTCTTCTCAGTGTCCTCTGAAGAAACCTCCTCCTCTTTCCTAATTCTAAACTTGGGAGTGTCCTGAACTCAGTGATTGAGTAGATTCCTTATCTTTTCTCTCTTTGTCACTTCTTCATCCAGGCTTCTGGCTTTAAACACATCTGTATACTGATGACTTGCAAATTATAACACCTGCCCAGCCTCTCTCCTGAACTCCAGCTTGTCTCCCTGACGTTACCACTTGGATGTCGAATCTCAGGCTGAATATGTCGAAAACCGAGTACTTGATCTTCCCCTCAAAACCTTATCCGCCAGTACTCGTCAGCAACTCAACAAAGGCAATGCTGTTCTCCCAGTTAGTCAAGTCAAAAACCAACAAGGACCTACTATATAGCACAGGGAACTCTACTCAATATTCTGTGATAACCTACATGGGAAAAGAATCTGGAAAAGAATTAATATATGTATATGTATACCTGAATCACTTTGCTGTATACCCGGAACTAACACAACATTGTACATCAACGATAATCCAATAAAATTAAAAAAAAAAAACCTTAGGGTCATCCTTAACTCCTCCCTTTCTTTCATGCTGCCACATATTGCAAATCATGTGCTAGTAGCAATTCTGGCCATTGCAGTAGAAAAAGTCCTGGGCAGCAGGCAGAGAACCGTGCCAAGGGGAGGGTCGTGCACGTCATGGGTGGCAGGGAGGTGGGCAGGCAGGCAGACACAGACAAGGAGAGCCAAGAGGAAGCTGGAATGGGGGGTGGGGATGTAGGGGGCAACTTCTCGTTCATTGAGCAGCTACCACTGCTGCTAGCACTTGACCTAAGTTAACTCATTTA
This sequence comes from Balaenoptera musculus, assembly GCF_009873245.2. Lineage (NCBI taxonomy): Eukaryota > Metazoa > Chordata > Mammalia > Artiodactyla > Balaenopteridae > Balaenoptera > Balaenoptera musculus. Next base: position 125,874,359 of record NC_045806.1, on the reverse strand, counting down.
ATTCTCACAAACATCTGGCAAGGCTGATGCTATTACTAGCCCCATTTTACAGATTCACACCTAAGCAATCTGGCTCCCAAAGCACATTCAACCACAGGGCCAGCCTGGAAGGTGAACAGAGCCAGGGACTTGGGCATGAGTACCAAGAGGAGAACTAGGTCAGCTCTGCACCAGGCACAGCAGGCTCTCAGGGCTGACTCTGAGTGTGGAGCTGAAGCTGCAGTGACCCCTTGTGCCCCAGGCCTGGAGGGACAGTGGGAAGGGGCTCAGCTGTGCAGAAGGGGACTTGCAGGAGCTGAGGATAGGCAGCCCCAAGCTGCAGGTGGAGTGAGGGCCTGGCACTCACTGGGCAGGCGTGGCTCCTTGATGCCAATTCGCCTCTGGCTATCATCAGCCACCTTGAGGTCAGACTCGAGGCCAGCACCTCCATGAAAAAGATGCTTGACCACTATTTTTTGAACGAATGAAATCTCCAGTGGGACATACGGGAAACAGGACTCTGCCCAAGAGTTCTGGCGGACCAGCGTGCTTCGTCACTCCTTTGACAAGGGGCTGGAGTCTCTAGTGTGGACACCATTACATCAGAAACTTTCCAAGGTTGGGCTGCTTTTGCCACCAGAGGCTTTATTTCTTTACAGATAAAGATAGGACTGGGGCAGGGTATCTGACATTAGCCACAGTCAGCCCGCACCCCAGGGGAGGCTCCTCCTAGGACAGACGGCACCCTAGAGACAGCAGCCCATCCCCCCAGCCCCTGCTGTCCTCACTGAGAAGCCACTCCTGGACTCAACATGTCCCAAACTGACCTGACCCTCTGACCCCAGCCCCAGCTCCTATCTCCCCAGTGCCTTATCTTGAGAAAGGCACATCTCTCCCCACCTGCGCTCAACCCAGAAACCTAGGTAGGAGTAATCCTTGACACCCCCTCCCCATTCTCCAATCCTGTTGGTTCTACTGCTGAAATCTCTCTCCGGTACTTTCTTCTCTGTCTATCCTGACTGCTGCTGCCCTAGGCCTGGCCCCAGCCCACCCTCTCCTCTACCTTCCACACCACCAGGGTGAGTTCAGTCAGTCCACACCTGGATCTATATGTCACTCCTGCTTCTAAAACCCGTGGACAGATGCCCTCACCCTAGAAATAAACTTCATCAGGACAGGGACTTGTATGTTTCATTTTCTCATTAATCCCCAGAGCCTAGCCCCATGGCAAGCACATACATATTTTAGATGTGTGAATGAATGAATGAATTCCCTAAACTTGCTCTGCACATTCCCAAATCCACACCTTGTTTCATGTTCACCTTTTCATTCTTCATTTGTATCATAGACTTATCGTGTCTTCACAATGATTTATTTGCTTATTTTCTGTCCCCCGCAAGATGATTACATCTATGTGAGCAGGCACCAGGAGTGCCTTGTTCCCTGCTGGGTCCCAGGACTAAGGATAGTGTCAGGTACTCGTTGAATGGATTGAAAGTTCATCTATATAATAAATTCCAAACTCTGTATGTGGGCATTCAAACCCCTTCCGGATCTGAGCAGACCCATATCTGCAGCTTCATCTCCAGTGGGAGCATCTCATGTTGGAGCCTGGTGGGGGGTGGGCAGGGCTAGTCCTGGCAGTTCTGAGGCCACCATGGCACCCAAGCGCCCACCAGGTACACACCCTGTCAGTCACAGTTGGGACTCAACTCCAAGCACACGTGCCCAGTCCAAGCACCCAGTGACCCTCCCTCTGGAGAAGGCAGCCCGCACTCTGGAAGCCTCCATTTGACAAGTGGTACTAAGTGCTCTGCCCATGCTCCGCCAACAGCAGGGCCCAGACCTTGGCAGGAGATATACAGAGTTGGTGCCCCAACACTAGCTGCCTCCCCTTGGCCACAGTCTGACGTGGATGGAGCTGCTACTTGCTGGTCTGGGCTCAAGCTGAGATGCGTGGCAAGCTCAGCTGGACAGCCAAAATGGGAAGCCTATCCCTGCCCCAGGCCTGCTGGCTGGCTCCGGAATCTTCCCTCAGACAGAAGCTCTAATGGCTTCACTGCAGATGCATTTGTCAAAATGGCAAAAAATAAATAAAATAAAATTCAAAAAAGAAATGGCAAAGGTGCTGGCCCCCAAAGCCTGAGAGGCGTGCAGCAGGCGCTCTCCTTTGAGGCTGTCCTGAGGAGGCCAGGCTGCAGCTCGAAGGGCTGAAAGCAAAGGCTACAATCCCGACAGGGTTTATGGGAGAAGCACCATATATATAACCCAACTCCTACATCCGTTACTCCTCATAGGCAGGGAGCCAAGGGGCTCCAAGTGGCACGGTCCCCATGCTCTGAGGCTCGGATGCCCAGAAATGTCCTGGACCAGGCAGGCAGTGGGGGCGGATGCAGGTGGTGAGGCCCACAGACTCCTCCCTCTCTCCCACCCCACCCCTCCTGGCCAGGCAGGCTCTTGGCCCCTCCGTTGTCCCCTAGAAGGGTGGCAGGGAGGGTGGCTGGAAAAGACTTGGAGCAAAGGCTCAGCTGCCTTGAGGCAAGCCTAGCATCACACACAGTGCCTCCGTGCTCCTAAAGTCCCCAAGATTGCATTCGTGTACTTTGACAAGGGACAAAGTCTCCCCACACAGCCACTTTCGCTCAGCTCCCTGGCAGACCAGGCACACGAAGGCCCATGTCAAGCCCAGCTCTAGGGCCTACACACGTTCACGGGCTCTAACCCCGACCCTATGGAGGCCACCGGCCCTTCCTCACCAGTCAGACGGCTTCAGAGGCAAGATGTCTTGGCCACAGTCAGCATCTGTTGGTCCGTCTGAGAAGCTTCCAATCAGAGACGAGCCCTCGGGGACTCATCGGCACCTGCGGCCAGCAGAGACCTCCCGGTGCTCCTGTCCCCAGGCCAGTGGGGTCCCCGAACCCCCAAGCAGCTCACAGCCTCTCAGTCAAAGAGCTGCCCACCCTGCCCGAGGCCAGCAGTGGCCCAGAGGAGCTCATGCCCACAGCTGAGGCAAAGTGGAGAGGCAAGTCCCAGAGCGGCGCTTGCCCACTGGAGAAGTTGTACTGCCCGCTGGCTGGACGCCTGACCTTCTCACTGTGGGCCCTGCACACCCCAGGCTGCCAGCAGGTGCGGGTTGGATGCCAGGCTGCCTGGCTGGGGAAGCTGCTGGTCTGCCCAGACCCAAGAGCCAGCCCCTCCCAAGCTCCCCGAGGAGGCCTCCCTTACATAGAGCACATATTGCTCAGGGCTTTGTGTCTGGGGACCCAGAGTCACCTGCTCACCGCCGCCATGCACCTGCCGCCGGGCCGTGTCCACAGTCCCAGCCTACCTCCCTGGCCAGAGGGCAAACCACGGGGGAAACCTGGGAGAGACAAGAGGTACCTGAGGTGGGGCAGGGTTGGCGGGAATCCATTCCTTCCCCTCCAGGGTTCCCTGGACTTGGCCTCCAAGAGGGGCCAGGGTTGGGGAAGGGAAAGGGGGCAAGACCCAGCCCTCCCTTCAGGAGGCAATTAGGCCACAATTGCTCCCTGGGGACCCTGGGCAGAGCCCATCCCGCCAGCCCTTTACTTCTGCTGGGTGTCAGGTGCAGAAGGCAATGGAAGGTTGCCCTGCCCCTCAAGCAGCTCCTGATCCAGAGGGGGAATGGCCGTGTACACCAAGCCTGGGCAACCCATGGGAAGTTTCACAGAGGGGCGCTAAACAACATGCTGCCGAGAAGCCCCTCCCCTCCCCCACCTATGAATGAGTCCCTCCCCTCCCCCGCAGGTCCAGCTTGTCCGTGAGGAAGTTCAAGGCTTATTGGGAGAAGGGTTGGGCTCATGCTGAAGCGCTTGGGCAAGGCCAGAGCAGCTTGGCAGGGAAATGGCATCAAAGGGACAGATGCTCCAGGTGGACTGTAGCGGGTGGGGGGGGGGGCCAGGCACACGTGGAGCCCCGCGGAGGAGCCAGCCTGGAGCAGCTCCGGCTCCGCCCTCCGGAGGCCTCTGGGGCTGGAGCAGGCAGGCAGGGCTAGGAGCAGCACAGGGGTGGAGGGGCAGCCGGGGGCCCAGGCCAGGGCTCCACCTTTGCTCACTCAGCCCGGGAGGCGTTTCTCCAGGGGCCTCCACACTGTTTGTTTGCACCTCAGCTACAGTGCTCCCAAGGGTGAACCTTTGTTTCACAACATATTTTCAAGCAGACTTTTCCTGCAAACATGTCTGTGCCCGCTCACACACACGCACTCCCACGTCCCAGAGGGCAGACCTTGCCCAGCCCCGCAGTGGTCTTCCCTTCCTCTGAGCGCTCCTGCATGGCCCGGTTGGAGCAGAAGAAAGGAGCAGCTTCAGGAGAGGCACCTGAGGGCGGGCGGTGGACGGGTGGCCTGCAAAGAGGCAGCCCGGCCTTCCTCCAGGTCCTCAGGGGATTCCTGGGGCTCCAGGGCCCGCTTGGCAGGGTCCTCCCTGGGCCTCTTGGCTCTCCTGACTAGAAGCACTTGTGTCCGGGCACTGCCTTCTCCCCATTCTGCAGGGGTCTTCCTCTGGCACCCCAGTACCCTCTCTTCTCTGGGACCAGAGAGGGAATCTTCCAACTGTTTCTTCACCAAATGTTCTTGCTTCTGCTCTCAGCAGAGCCCGAGCTCCAGCAGCCATGTGCGTGGATGGCACAAGGCTGACAGGAGACCCACACCCTGCTCCCAGAAGTACCACGGGCCCCGGAGGCTCAGGAACTCCCTCATTGTGTGGGTCCCACTGAGGGCCAGAGAGGGGCGGGGCAGGGGCAGAGCAGGCTCAAGGACTCAGTCTCTCTCCCTCTCACCATCCCTCCTCACTTGTGCTCTCTTTCTCTCTCTCTCTCTCACACACACAGGGTCATGTTTAGTTTATATCTAGTAACTAACTCTCTCACCTTTATAGATGGAGAAGACTTGACAGACACTTGGGGGCTTGGGTAAGGTCCGTTTAGCCACTAAAGCCAATGACAATGTAATGATCTAGGTCCTTGCCCCCAAGAAGTGTGTGTTTATCCTTTGGTCCCAGGGAAAGAGCAGTAGCTCTTCTGAAGGCCTCCTGCAGCCCAGTACATTTGCCCTGAGGCCAGGCCCCAAGCAGTGACACTCGTGCCCTCTTAGGCCAAGTTCCACTGCCCTACCCAGCAATCTGTCCTGTATGAGGTGAATGTTAAAGGGCTGTGGACACAGGGGAGAAGGGTGCAAAGGCCCTCTGTGTGGCCTCCCATCCAGCCTCCAGAGCCGAGTCAGGGCTGGGCCCCGACCAGTCTGTAGGAGGCAGGCTGAGCCCTAGACCCTAGATGGGTTCAGGAGACCCCATCCTAGACCCAACCCTGTCTCGGTCTTGCTAGATGACCCCGGGGCCATGTTTCCCCTCTCTGGGACTCAATTTCCTCCCGAACAAATGGAAAAGTTTCTGTTCCTGTCCAGGAGATTCCTCTGATTGAGTTCCCGTAACACCCGACCAGGACAAGCTACTGCTGCGGAACCGCTTCACCGTAAGCTGTCGCTGGTGGGAGCTGCACAGGAAGGACCTTGCCAAACCCTGCCCCTCAGGAGGCCCCCGGCTGGGCTGGCGACGGGGAGGGAGGAGGGGCTGGGAAGAGGGAACCAAGGTCATTGTCTAGAGGGGCTGTCCCCACGTGAGTCCCGGGTGCAAGAAGCTCAGCCACCAGTGTTTGCTGCTATCACTGAACTTTTATTGAGAACATTCTCTGCGCAGAGCCCTGCGCACAACATTGAAGAAAACGGGGAAGACGCAGCCAAGCCCCTGCATAGGATGGAACAGAAGGGACACTGAGGGCCCGGAGGCAAGGTCTAGCTCTAAGGTGGTCACCATGGAGCCCTGACAGGCAAGCAGGAAGCACCTCCCACTGGTGTTACTGTGGGGACAGGAAGCCACCCTCCTCGCGCTCCAAAGGGGCTGCATCTCAGCCCATTCAGACCTTTGGAATTCCACACTTCCTCCCCCTTCCAGCAGCTAGGGCTTCCCTCCGGCAGAGTTGGGAAATGGCCCTGATGCTGCTGATGGCTGCTGAGAGTTGGAAGGAGGTTGGGCAAGGGTGGCCGAGGGGGAGGAGGGAAGACGGGGAGGAGGGAAGGGCTCCAGCTGCACAGCCAGAGGTTGGCGATGCCGGTGAACAACAGCATGGTGAAGAAAACGGCTTCCCTGTGGTGCCAGGTGGCACCCGGTGATCACATGCAGCTGCAGAGGGACCGGAGCTGGCAGTGAGCAAGTCTCTTCCGGGGAACCCCACGGCACACCGGTGGGGGGAGAAGTAGGACGTTAGCACAGGAAGGGCCTCCGCTGCCCTTTGGGAGGCCAAAGTGTCTCTGGGCAAGAAGAAAGCAGAGCAGCTGAGACCAGGGGCTTGGGGTGGGCCCAGAGGGACCCCGGGGCTGGGCTGCCTGTGCTCTCAGGCCCGGCCGCCTCGCCCCGACCTTGGTGTCCTTCCCGTTGTCCAGAAGAAGACAGCCCGTCCCAGCTGTGCCGGGGGGAGCCGGGAAAGGTGTGGGGACAGCAGCACCAGAGGGAGGGCCCCAGGATGGGGTGACACGCAGGGGCCTGCTGGGGTCTCTACCTGAGGAGACCTGGCCTTTGTCTGAATGAAGGCAACCCCTCGCTCAGACCTCTTGGCCTGCTCTCTCTGCATAGACTTCTCCTATCCTCCGACGTCCCCTCTTCCTCCTCCTTTTCTCCTCCCCTTCTCCCTTCCCGCATCTCAGGGAGAGAGACAGGGTTGAGGCCGGGCGTCAAAATGGGACACGAGCCAAGACGGCTGCAAGGAAGGGGAGGCGAGCCCGACTTCGCCTCCAGTGCTAGACGGTAAGATGATTGGAGAGCCTGCACATCCTCAAGGCCACCCCAAGACACCATGATTCTGCCTCCACCCTCCAAGTGGGTCCTGGACACTCACCTGTCTTCTCATGACCTCCATCTCCAGTCCATTTAGCTCTTCCAGGCCGATCTCAGCGACCATATCTGCCTCCGGGTTGCTGGGAAGGAAGAAAAGACAGAGACTCAGAGCTTCTGGTGGTCCCAGGCCGGGCCTGCCAGGATGCACAGGAGGGCCATGAAGGCAGGAGGGTAAGGTGGGGACAGTGTCCAGCTTCTCTGGACAGAGAGTCTGTCGGCCTGCAGTCCTCCCCTTCCCGGGTAGCTGTCCTCTGCCAGCACTGTGACACGCACACATCGGCAGAGCCTGAGCAAGCACTGAAGGGGGGAGGAAAACCTCACTTTCAGAACCAAGTGAATTGAGGCCCAGCGAGGTGACCACAGTTCCCAAGGGCACACAGGAAGCGCCAGAGCTCAGGAGAGAACCCTGGCTACTGGGAAACCAGGGTGAGCCCAGTAATCCCCGCAGCCTTCGTTTTGATCCATCTGCTAATGACTCCTGGGACTGGGGGTCTCTGGCCCAGAGCTCTGGGGTCAGAGGGGTCTCATGCCTTGAAGAGCCAGTGTGGGCCAGAGGAACAGAATATGTCTGACCTGCCTGGGGTCAAATCTCAGCTCTAGGATTCCAGTGCAGGAGGAACTATTTCACCAGCTGCTTGTTTAACACACACTTACCACATGCCAGGGACCATCCTCTAAGCACTTGCCAATACCAAGTCATTAAATCGTCATCATGACCCTTCGAAAGGGGTATCACTATCACTTCATTTTGAAAGATAGGAAAACTGAGACGCAGAGGGCAAATAACTTGCCCAAGTCATGCAGCTGGTAAGTAGCAGAGCAGTCATTGAACCCAGGACGTTTCACTCCAGAGGCTGTGCTCTTAACCATGACACTATCATGCCTCTCCTTTTTGACACTGCTTCCACCTAAGACTCCATTAAAGTGACAGCAAAGACAGGAAAATAGTATAAACCCGTAAGAAACAAGATAACGGGAGAGGCAATGAAGAATGAAAGCGCTCAACAAGATTGTGGAATTCAGAAAGTGCCGATAAAGAAACCCAGCAAAGCAGGCCTCTGCTTGGCTCGTGGCTCTTGGAAGCAAATGGGGAGAGCTGAGCAGGAAGCTCCCTTCCCGGCAGCCCTCCGAGGGGACCCAGACCTGGAGTCTGCAGGGCCACTAGGGTGGAGGAGGACTGAGGTGGAAAACAGCGGCACTAACTGAAGGTCTGGACGTGGAACAGTCACCCACGGCTCTCATCCCATCCGGTAGGCAGCCGGGCACCTACCCTCAAGCCCAAACCTGAACTAAATGAGTGGGAAAGCGGAGGTGATGGTGCCTCAAAGTAGGACCCTATGAATTGCAGTGCTTAAGGATACCGGGCAGGACAGCCAAAGCAGAACCTGCCATCTGACAGGCCTCACCCAGACTCAGCGTTCTGGGCTGCCTCTTCTATTTGCCTCATTCTTAGAAGGCAATAGACAAGTAAGGCTCACCTGTCACCTGAGAAAGACCTGCAGTCCTCCTCTGTTCCTTAGAAAATGTTAAAGTGCAAGGTGAACATTTTCTGTCTAAAGGATTCTAAAGGATTTTCATAGGAACTTTGCCACCATGCTCCATTTGTTGTGATAGGACAACATTTCTTTTTCTCAAAAGTGCACACAGATATTTGTATGATTTTTTATGTGTGTGTGTGAACAGTAGTACTTCAGAGCCACACTATTTTATTTTCTTCTTCCCCCTCCTCTTCTTCACCTCCTTCTTCTTCTCCTCCTCCCCCTCCTCCCCCTCCCCCTCCTCCTCCTCCTCCTCCTCCCCCTCCTCCTCCTTCTTCTCCCTCTTCTTCTTCTTCTTCCTAAGACATCTCAGAAATAGCATTAAAAGGACAGTGCATGTCAACAAGACTCCAGGACTATAATGGGGAATTAGATGGAGAGTTTTCTCCTAGAACAATTTCCACACTATCCCCTTGATTTTCCTATATCTTGGGATCAAAAGGAGAAAAAGCTTTTTGCGAGAGTTGAAGGCAAAATAAGGATCAGTGACTGGGCTGTGCTTGCTCGTTTGTTTGTTTGAGATAATATATTTTAACACGTCAATATCATAAGAATTAATTTAACAACACCTGTAAGTTCAATGATAACTTATGATCATCCATCAGATGACAGGTCTAACTGTCCAAAAAGAGTTGTGTTTTTACTCTTTTGCTTTTAATTTTAGAAACCCTCTACTTAGAATTATATACACTGTAAAACATCAGATTTTTATTTACATTTGATGGAGATTAGGAAAATCTATGAACTGCAGCAAGTCCCAGCTTCCCTCTGTTAATTATTTCCAAAACTGTTATTTTTATCTTCATGCACTTTTTAAGGCACACTACATTTTTTTCCCCCAATGAACAGAACAGTATTATGAATTTTTTGTTCTTTCAGGTTGCGGTTCTCTCAGAGGCAATAAGAGTTCCATCAACTTTTTTACTCAAAAACAAATAATGAGTGAATAAGTAGAATTGAGAAATTTAATTCTAAATGTCTAAACTTAATTTCTAAATTCAATATAAGGACTCTAGTTTTTAAAGGTGGACTCCTCTGGTCCTAAGAGGTAACTTTAATTAATTCAGAGGTTAATTAAATCCCCCTAGTATCTCCACCTCCCATGTCAGTGTCAGGGCATGAACCTGACCCGCTGGAGCATCTTGATTTGAGTTCAGCCTTAGGACACATGAATCCAGTTCAATATTTCTGGCTTATTTTCATTCCCAGGAGGTCTGTGACCTGAGAGCTCTCTTTCTCTTTATTCACTGGGGGTGGAACCATATCAGCATTTATTGTAACATCCCCTAGAACAGTCAGGTCTCCCTCCTCTCAGGAGGGGTTGCCTTTCCCCAGTAACCTTTGCAACAGTAAAACAACCATGTTTCTGCAACTTGCCCTCATCCAAGGTGAATGTAGCTAGCAGAATCAGCCACAGAACTACCAGACTCAAGTGGTTTCCTAGAACAGTCAGGTCTCCCTCCTCCCCAAGATGGCTGCCTTTCCACAGTATTTTATGCAACAACGTGGCCACCATTTTCTCTAGAACATTCCTTCAGATGGTGAGTGTAGCTTAAAAGATTCATTACAGAACAATGGAAGTCAGGTGATTTTCTAGAACATCAGTTCTCACTCCTTTCCAGCCCGGTTGCCTTTCCCTGGTAACCTTTGCAACAGTATAGCCACCATTTTTTCTAGAACATTCCCTCACTCAAATTGAATGTAGCTTAAAGGACTGGCCACAATATACTCAGATTCAATTGACTGGATTTCCTAATAACCAGGGAGCATATGAATTTCACTTGCCTTACCCTTGTCCCAGCCCTAAGATATAAATATAGATATATTTATATGTATATCTATATTTACATATTTATATATAGTTATATAAAATTATTTTTATATATTTTATGTAGAAATAAATAATTATATATAGAAATAGATATAAAATATAGATATATAGAGAAAATATACATATACAGATGTACATATATAAACATAGATATATTTATTCATTTATTAATAAAAGAAAGTGTCATTTCACACACCCTGGACTTTTGTACAGTAAAGTATATATGCACTCCCCAAGCAATGTGTGCTTCAGGCATTCTGGACTCTAGGTTGAACTGCCAGCCAAATAAATCATGGCCCTGACCTCTTGCTGGACCTCGCTGTCCTCGTTTGCCTGCCTAGTACACAGGAGCTTCGTCCTTCCCCCAAAGTCAACATCTGGCCCTGCTCGACCTACCATCTTCAGACTAGAGCTGGTACTCCCAAACCCAGCCCAGCCACCAAGTTCCAAGGGCCCCACACAGTACCACTTTCTTGGACCAGGTTGCAGCCATATTCCAAACCGCAGCAGAGCCAGCAGCCTTTAGATCCAACTTCTGTTGCCGCTGAGAAACACCCAGGGACTGGGATCCATGCTCCTTCATTTCTAGGGTGAAGAACAGAGGACCCAGGAACACCCACAGAGGCTATACCAAGGCTTCATGGGCACAGAACACACCAGAAAAAGGATAGGGTCTCCCAACTTCTTAGGAATCACTCAACACCCGTTCACTGATGTCTACTGGCTAATCCCAGGTCTCAGTTTCTTCGTCTATTCAAAATGTAGCAAGTATTGACTGAGTGTCAATATCTGGGCTAGCTTATTAAAAAGCCAGCAATGCCCAAGAGACAAGATCGCAACAATCAAGAAACTGACCATCTCTGGGTAGAGAGAATGGGGGAGGGGGCAGAAAATAGTCCACCAGTGTAGATTCAGATCAAGACATACATGCTCCCAAAACGATAAAAACAGGATAACAAGACAGAAGGAAGGGATTACTTCTAGAAAAGTCAGAAACAATATTGAGGCAGAGACCTGAAAGAGAAAAAGAGTCCAGCCATGGAAAATCTGGGGAAAGAGCATTCCAGGCAGAGGGAACACATTGCACAAAGGCTGTGAAGAAGAAACACTCTTGGGGTGTTATAAGGACAGGCTTAAAGGCACAGTGGAGTGGGTCAGCATGCCACAGCAGGAAGTCTATTGAAGAGATGATCTTGTTTGGATATTGTAGATCATCATAAGGAGTTTGGATTTTACTCTAAAGGGCAGAAGAAGGCTTTGGAGGGTTAGGAGAGAGAGTTGATTTGATTGATCTTATAAATTGAGCTTTCTGAATGTTTTCCAATAGACACACTGGTGGCTTGGATGCGGGGGGGGGGGCGGGGGGCGGGATGTTGGTCACAACCTCCTCCCTCACAGACTACAAAATGCTCACATCATCAATCCCTTTCTCCCCAACTCCCCTGTCACTCAAACCACAAATATATGTGTAGGCACACCAAGGCACAGACACACACATGTATCACACATACATGCAAACACACATACATGCATATATGAGTGTCTGCCTAGCCACACCCACACGTTTTCCAACACACATGCACAGGTGCAGACACCCAAGGAAAGGGACATTACAGGGGATCCTAACCTGCTGGGATCACGTGCTCTTAGCTTTGCCCTTGGCTTCCAGGAACCAGCTCTTCAGCCGTGGACATTTCTATGTCTTCTTTGATGTTCGGGGGTCCTCCTGCCATCATAACCAGTTGTTCGCTTGTAAGCTGTGGCCAAGAATGCACAGGGAGCAGGGCACAGAGGAGACACTTGGCAAATCAGCTCTTTGAGGGGTAGGAGCTCAACGAAGATACACCTGGACGTGGGGGTGGAGCCAGACTCCCTCTCTGGGCTCAAGCCTTGGACCCAGCACCTTCTGTTCCTGCTGTATCTTGCTGGCTGGGTTCGAGGTTTTCTCCCCCGCTACTCTGTAAGCAACTTAGGAGAAGTGATAAGGCTTGGAACCTTTGCCTGTGAGAACTGCCCTGGCTCTCGGGTCATCTGATTTGACCCCACTGGGGGGCAAGTAGGCTCCACCTGGCGTCATTTCTAGATAGAGGCAGACTGGCACAGGACTCCAGAGTCAGTCAGTGGCCAAAGCAGGGTCAGCCTGGACAAGAGCCATGAGAACCAAAGGAGGGACGGGCAGGAGAAGAGGGACCTGCCTACAGCCACTGAAGCCCCAAGTGTCCCCAGCCCTGCACCCCCCGGCCTAAGTTCAAATTCTCCCTCAGCTTCCCTACTGATTAAACCTCTGTGAGGGTCAGGCTTATGTGTCCACTTGGCTAGCCTAAGGCCCCCAGTTATTCCATCAAGCACTAGTCTAGGTGTTGTTATCAAGGCATTTTGTAGCTGTTGTTAATATCTACAATCGGTGGACTTTAAGTAAAGGACATTATGAATCCTTGATAATGTGGGTGGGCCTCTTCCAATCAGTTGAAGGCATTAAGAGCAAAGACTGAGGTTTCCCAGAGAACAAATTCTGCTCAAGACTGCAGCATCAACCCCTCCCTAACATTCCAACCTGCTGAACTGCCCTGCAAATTTTGGCCTTGCTAGCCCCACAGTGGCATGAGCCAATTTCTTAAAATAAATTTTTCTCTACACACGCACATATATATGCACATTTATATACATACACATACATCCTATTGGTTCCATTTCTCTGGACAACCCCGACTCATACACGCACCAAAGGTGAACCCTCAGCTCTTGGGAACAGCCCCAGCGCCCCTGGGGAAGAGGAGGCTATTTGCAAAAGAAAGCAAGCACAGCTGGGACCAGGTGGGAGGGAGAGGAGGAAAGGGGGGAGGGGAAGAGGAAGGGAGGAAGGAAAGGGGCGAAGGAGAGGAAGGGGAGGGGCGGGGCTCGCTTAGAGAGGGTGGCACGATGTGGGCTGCCCGACCCCCTCCCTGGCCCCACCTGTCCAGCTCTGGGAACAAGCTGTCCGGAGCAGAGCTGACAAAGGCCCTGCCTGCATTCCTGAGGACCCTGGGAGAAGCCCTTTCCAGCTCCAGGAGAGCAGCTGCAATGAAATCCGAGCTTTCTGGAGGGCCACCTCAGGAGCAGAGAAGTGTGCTCTGTGGGACTCAGGAGCCCGGGAAGCAGGAGCCGTGGGTCTCAGGCAGGCCAGGGTTGCCAGACTGAACAGATAAAAATATAGGATGCCAACTGAATTTCAATTTCAAATAAACAGCAAATAACTTTTTAGTATAAGTATGCAGTATTTGGGACTTACCTACACTAAAAATTTATCCATGGTTTATCCGACATTCACATTTAACTGGGTACCCTGTATTTTAGCTGACAACCCTATGCCCTGCCCATCCTCCACATGAGTTCAAGATTTGACCTTGAACAAGTCTTTGGGCCTCAGTCTCCCCATTGGACGATGGATGGAACTTATAGTCCCCTCCCTACAGGGTGGCTGATTGTGAGAGCAGTCAAGTCAGCTGGATAGATATGGGCATGACCTTGCGCTACTGACCTCAGATCAGATTCCCCTCTGACTACCAACTGGCCTTGACCAGTTGGGGCTTCCTGGGCCCTGGGTCACTGGGTCCAGGTGTATGCAGAACTGACCCCTGGTGGCAAAGGACCCCACCACCTAAAGCCAAGCAGAGAGGGTGGGGACACTTCCTTCCCAATCCCTAGGGCCCCCAATGCCACCCAGAAACCCTGGTACTTCACCACCTTAGCCTGTCTGCCTCTCTTGAATTGGGCACCAAGGATGGCTGGGCTGTGGGAGACTAAATTCGCTGTGTGACTTTGAACTTGCCCCTTGCCATGTCTCTCTAGCATGCTAAACTTTTCTCTCCAACACCATAATTTCTTTCTGAAATTGCCCCAAACTCTTACTCCAAACACTCCCCAAATCCCCCACTGTCTGGTGTGACAACCTCAGGGGTTCGAAGAGCTAGAGCACCGTGGGTGCAGAGTGATCTTCCAAGTCTTGCGGGGGCCAGGAGGATGGTCCATGGCCAAGTGTGAGTGGTGGGCTGAACAGACCTAAACCCCAGTGGAAGGCTCCCAGAGAAGAGAGCCAGGGAGCCCGAAGGTCTTCCCCACATGGAGGTTAGACAGATGACTCTGGGAGTGGGGGGGAGTGGTGCAGAGACCATCTGGCTTAGATGTGTGTGTGTATATGTTTGCAGTGTTTTACATAAATGAGATCATACATTTGAGGTACGTGCTGTTCTGAAACTTACTTTTTGAAGTGAACAATGTGCCTTGGGGATCTCCCTTGTCAGAACAAATCTACCTCACGTCATTTGAACACAGTACGGTATTTTGCTGCACGGCTGCACCCCTGTTTATTCACATGCTCGTGGACATCTGGGGTGTCTAGAGCCTTTTGCTTTTATAAACAATGTAGCGGGGAACATTCCTGGACATGCCTCTTTGCACATGTGTCTACATGTTTTTGTAGAGCTGGTGCCTAGAGGTGGAATTGTGGGGTTCTAGAGTACGTGTGCTGACAATTTTGACCAATATTGACATTGTCCCCTCTTAAGAGGCTGCACCAAGGGGGACCTCACCAAGGGGAAGAAAGTGCTGGTTTCTTCACAGGCTTGTCAATAGAAGGTATTATGAAACTTTCTAAAAGGCATCATTGTGATGGGTGAAAAATGATCTCTATCTCATTGTTGTTTTAATTTATATTGCTTTAATTATGAATAAACCTGAGCATTTTTTCATATGTTTATTGATCTTCTGTATTTCTTTCCTCTGAACTGTCTGCTGGAGGGCTTGAATCTTTATTAAAATAAGAGCTGTTTTATTAACAGAAAGGGATGGAGGCGAAAGCTCTCCCTCCCTTCAAGCTAAGCGTCTCCAAAGAAAACATATCATCTTTTTCCCTAAAGGTGATCGTGAGCTTAGAGCCTTCACTGGGGACCAAACAAACCCAGTTAATTGCATGCAAGTTTGTGCTGAAATCTAGAGGGCATCCAGCCCCCTCCTCCCCACAGAGCAAGTGTTCACCTCGGGCTGTTGCCTGCCTGTCTGCCTGTCTGCCCTCGTCTTGTGTCTGTCTGTCTGTCTGTCCGCCTGCCTGACCACTTGCCTCCACCAATACCTTCCAACCACTGGCCTCTCCCAGCTGTTCAGCCAGCCACACACTCTACTCAGACTCCTGACCGGCTTGAGGTCTCATAGCCATGTCTGCTACCTGCTCCCACTTCCCTTGCAAGCACAAGAGGGAGGTAGAGGGAACCCAGGCCCGGGGGCAGTACACCTGGGAGTGTCTCCTACCTCTGACACTGGGGCATCTTAGGCAAATTGCTTCCTCTGCTCTGAGGCTGTTTCCCATCTCACATGGAAGATTGGGCTAAAATCTAGTTTCCAACTGTTTCATGGTTTCAGGGAAGTGTGTTAGGGCTATTCCAGCCTCTCTTCACCCAGTGCAGTGCTGTTTTTATCACTTTCTTATGTTGGGGTTCTATGGAAGAGGCCTTTCAAAGCTAGTGGGCGCGATGGTCTGCTGCCCCCCAGCTCTGTTCACAGCACAGTCTCAGGCAGCTAGTCTCAAGCCCCAGTAAGTGAGCCTGAGTTTGGCTGCAAACCCAGATCTTCCAAGCATCTGGGAGCTTCCTCTCTACTTGCTAATGAAACTTAGGAACCTGTAAACAATTCTGCTTCCTGCTTCTGGAAGCAGCTGGTACTGAGGTCATCCCTGGAGCCCCAGGGCCCTCCCCAAGACAGAGGGGAAAGGGAAGGGGGACTCACAGAGCCTGGCAGCTGTCCTTTCATTCCTTAAAAAGACAGGAAGGACAGAAAGCAAACGCCAGGGACTATAGCTGGCCCAGGGAAAGAGGGCCACATCATGAGCAGAGAGAGGGAAATAAGCGGCAGGGCCACCTGGGGAGCCCTTGGAACCCACCCCTCCTGAGGACAGGGCCATCAGCAGGAGGCTACAGGAAGCTCCTCGCTTTCCACATGTGGGCTTCTCTCATCCAGAATGACCACCTTGACTCAAGACTGCTGGGTGCCAGGCGCTGGGGCTAGGGACGAGGTCCCCATCCTCGCGGAGTTCCTGCTCTCCAGGGCAGATAGAAACAGATGGGCCAGAAGTCCATGGGTCTGTGGCGACAGTAGCAGGGGATTGTTTTGTGGCGGTCCTGCCCTTAATCCCGCCACATTCTGCTTCCCTGGGAGTGTGGTGGGTGCTCCCTAGAGCTTTGCCTTCCCAGGGGGCTCAGGTTGATAGAAAAGTCTTCCGTGCTTTGAGTGGAAATGCTGGTCACGCCTCCTGAACCCTGGTCCGGTCTGGGAGGGAGCAGCTCCAGCAGAAGTGAGTTAAAGACATTGACACAGCCCCAGATCTGGCTGGCAAGCCTACCGGCAGAACCGTGCTGCTGAGATGCTCTGGGTCCCTTCAGATCAGCTATTAAAGGTTCCCCCTGTGACGAGCAGCTGCCTGGACAAGGCAGGGGGAGCTGCAACCACCTAGTTTAGGACCTCTCTCCTGATTCCCCAGGAATGGGATTGGATAAGGTGACCTTGCAGAGTCCTCGGCTTTGCCTGCCAGGTGATTCCTCATAGAGCACTGCATCTGCTTTCAATTGTCTCCATAAGCAATGACTGAAATGTGACGTGTATGTAAAATTCAAGAGAGTCAAAAAAAAAAAAAATTCAAGAGAGTCGGGGGCCAAAGGAAAATGTCCAACAGTAACGAAGAGGTGGGAAAAGTGTTGTACAGGTGCAGACGCTGAGCTGCTCAAAAGCACACGCAGCCGCAGCCCCTCTGATCTGGAGGAAGGCACAGAGAGGAGGGCCCTGGGTGAGTGAGAAACAGTCCCGGTAAACTAACGACAAGCTCTCCCATCCACGAAGCCGATCCTCTTCCCAGTACTCCGCATTTTACAGATCGACAATTTGGAGCCCATGGAGGGCCGGGATGTGAACCAGTTCACTTAGCAGTTCCGTGGCGGGGCTTAGATGCAAACCCATGTCTTCAGACTGGCCACCCAGGGTCTTTGTGGGAACAGGAGGAGGTCTGAGGGAGGAAATGGCTCAAGAGAGTTCCAGCAAACATCCTCTAGCCCCTGACCCACTCTGCCCTGCCCTTCACTCTTGGCTGCTCTCCTCCACCCCTCCCACGTGGCTCCTCATCTACTGGCTGTGTGGCCCTAGGCAATGTGGCTTGTGATCCCACCTGAATACCGTGGGGAAGGGGCCACGGAATGTGAGGCACTCAGCTCCTAGCAGAGTTCGAGCTTGAAGCTGCTGCTGCGGGATTTGCACACCGTCCTCAAGACCGTACTGCTTGTTCTTTTCAAAGGATGAACTGTCCGCTGCTGGCAGAGCTGGTGGCCCTCGAGCTTGGGCCCCGGCTTCAGTTCTATCAGTGACCTATCTCTGCATCCTCCTGGGCCTTCGGCTACTCCCCTCACCAGGGTGACTCTCTTCAGCCCAGAAACATTGCCACATCTTTCTCAGCACTAGGATAGCAGTTCCATGAGGGCAGAGACCTTGTGGGCTTTGCTCACCTCTCTCTGTCGCCCCTGCACTTAGTGCACTGCCTGACTCGTGGTAGGAACTCATCAATTGTTGAATAAAAATGACCTGAATGGTAAACTAACAAACAAACATAAAAAACCCCAACTGTCCTCCCATGGTGTTTGGTCTCACTCATGCTACTGTCCTTTCTCAACTCCTGGAAAGTGTTGCCCCCACCACAGACTCTGTCTCCACTCTTTTACCTCCCAGATATTCCTCTCCTCACTCGACTCTGGCTCACTACTCAACTGAAAGTGCCCCAGGCCAAGGTCACCAATGACCTCCTGGCATCCCGATCCAATGGACCCACCTCACTCATCTTACTTGATTTCCTGGATGCATTTCGTATCATTGTCCTGTCTCTTCTGCTAGAAACCCTCTCCTCCCCCGCTTTCCAGGACTCTATTCTCCAGTGGTTTCCCCCTGCCTGTCTGACGTCTGTCGTGGCCTGCTGGGCCCGTACCCAGACTTCATTTAGCATCTCCGTGGTAACACAAATGACTCTGCTACCTGCTGCTTCAGCCTAGTCCTCCCTCTTAGCTCCCCTCAGACACACTCCACACCACACACTCAACGTCCTCCCCGCAGCCTACTCTTCCTCCAGTGGAAGTGAACCTATCCTACCTTCGTGGAGAATGGTCCCACCATCTAACTCACTGTCTGAGCCCCCAGAGCTGAGAGTCATGTGGGACTCCTCCCAGCCCCCTCCCAACCCAGTCAGTGACTATGCATGGTTCTGTTCCTTCTGTGATGGTTAATTTTTTGTGTCAACTTGACTGGGCTACAGGGTGCCCCGATATTTAGCTAAACATGATTTCTGGATGTGTCTGTGCTGGTGCTCTGGGTGATATCAACATCTGAATTGGTGAACTGAGTAATGCACATGGCCTTCCCCAACGTAAGTGGGCATCATACAATCCATTAAGGGCTATGAATAGAACCAAAAGGCAGAAGAAGGGGAAATTTGCTTCCTCTGCCCCTGTCTCTGACTACTTCAGCTGGTACATTGATCTTCCCCTGCCTTTGAACTGTAACTCACGCCACTGGCTTTCCTGGGACTCCAGCCAGCAGAGGCTCCATAACTGCAATTGCCTGAGGCGATTCCTTACAATACATCAATCTCTTTCTATCTCTATCTCTATATCTATATAGAGATAGATATCTATAGAGATATATATTTATATCTCGATATCTATCAATATATCTTATATGGGTTCTGTGTCTGGAGAACCCTCATACAACCTCTTAAACATGTAATTCGGTGTTTGAGGAAACATCTTCTCCGTGGTTTACTTCTGTCTGTCTCCTCTCTCACCAACCTGGCCAATCCCATCACCATCTCTTGCCTGGATGACTGCCATAGCCTCCTACCTTATCTCTTTGATCCTGTTGAGCCCGTTCTCCATACAGCAGGCAGAGAGATTGTTGCCAATATAATAGGCGTGGTCATGGCCTCTTGCTCCCACTACCAATAAAGACTACAATACTGAGTGTGGCCTAGGGAGCCCTACATGGACTGACTTCCCTCTACCTTTTCCAGTCTCATCTTGCACAAGTCTTTCCCCTTCTGCTACCCTGGCTTCTTCTGTTGCCTTAAAAACATGATGGCCTTGCTGGTCTCCAGGCCTCTTCACATGTTCTCCCTCTGCCTGGTTTAATTGTCTTCTGTTCTTTTTGCCTGACTGATTTCTACTCATCCTTCAAGCTTTAGATTGGCTATGGTTTCTTCAGGAAGGCTTTCTCTGGCAGCCCCCCGCTCCAGCCTAGCAGAAAGTTCCACATGCTCTGTGGCTATGGCTTGTCTCATGCCTCCCCGACCAAGCTAGGCCCAGAGCTCCAAACAGGTAGGGCCCTTCCAGAGCCCCATGGCCTGGGTGGAAGCAGGGACACCCCCAGGTTGGGGGACACAGTGCTCTGCCAGCACCCCTCCCTCTATGCCCGGTCAGCCCCAGGACTCTAGGACTCTGGGATGCTGGCATCAACCAGCCAACCCACTGTGCTTCTGTGATTAAGTGTAACCAGCCTGATATGAATGTTACCCAGCCTCTATAGCCTCTATTTTTATAGCACATAAAGCCCGGTGGAACTGAATCCATCACACAGTTTGAGCGCTTCAGAGAAATTGTTGAAAGCCACTGTTACTGGAGCTGCTAGGCTTGTGATTCATGAAAACAACATGTTTTGTCTATTAAAAAAATTTGAGAGGGCACAAATATTTTGTCTGTTCTTCAGGCTTTGGGTTCTCCCATCACTCTCCACAGAGGGACCCTGGGAAAACCATTCTGAAGCCCACTTTGCCTCTCCCAACCCCACCTGCCCTGTGGGGACCTTCAGCAGCTGTCCCAGGCCCATCCATCTGTGGCAAGTAAGAATCTGCTCTGGCGCACGGTTTGAGAGTGGCAAGGCGCCCCTGTCTTTGTCGGCATCTCAGAGAAGTCATGATGTCCACCCACAAGCTTTTCCAGAGTGTGTATGATGTGCTCAGGGTTGGGAGAAGGGGCAACAAAAACTCCCCCTGCCATGAATAGAGTGTTATGGGCTGAACTGTGTCCCCCCCTCCACAAGTTCATACGTTGAAGTACTGACCTCCAGTACCTCAGAACGCAATTATATTGAGAGGTAGGATCTTTAAAGAGGTAATTAAGGTTAAATGAGGTCAATACGGTGGTCCCTGATCCAATATGAGTGGTGTCCTTATAAGAAGAGGAGATTAAGATAGAGACATGTACACAGGGAAGACCACATGAAGACACAGGGAGAAGATGGCTGTCTACAAGCCAAGGAGAGAGGCCTCAGGAGAAACCAACACTGCCGACACCTTGATCTCAGACTTCCAGCCTCTAGAAATGGGAAACAATACATTTCTGTCATTTAAGCCATCCAGTCTGCAGGCCTTTGTTATGGCACCCCGAGCAAACTAATACAAGGAGCTTGGGTTATGACTGGAGAATAAAATCAGTCAACACATTTTATTTAATTGAACACTGAGTGTGAGCCAGGCACTGTGCTGAGTTCTGGGGAAGAAGTGGTGAGAAAAAAAAAAGTTATACATGGTCCCTGCCCTTGTGGAATTAACAGTTGGGCAGGAAGCGGCGGGGGGTGTGCTGGGAGGATGAACAGTCAACAAGAAAACAAAAGCAAAGTGATCTCCAAAGGAGACCAGCAATGCCATGTGAGTGGCCTGCGGTGGGACAATCTGGACAGACTGGGGTTCACATGATAAGGCCGGCACTTCTTCCCTGGGAGGCCTTGGTCAAATGGCATGCCTTTCGGGCCTTGCTTCCCTCAGATGTCACGGGTTTATTGGGAGGATCATCTCAGTTAATGCATCTACAGGGCCTGGCGTACACTAAGTGCTCAATAAATGCTGGCTTTGATCATTTCCAAGCACAGCTCGTGGCTCCTCTCCACTGTCCTTCAGTCCCTTCATTCTGTGAGATCTCAAGCCAGCTGCTGTAAGGGTGTGGCCGTGGTACAGGATGGGGTCTGGGGAAAGGGTGAAAAGAGGGGTCCCACCTTCCCAAGACCTCATGTATTAGCTTCCTTGCACGGACTAGGCTGGGACCCTAAGTGGCTGCCTGGAGTGCTAGTTTCTAACAAAAAGAGCCTGAAGTTCAAAACCTATGTTCATAACATGATCCCATCTGTGTGCTGGAGTCTGCTTGAAGAGTCTTCATTTGACTTGCCGGCATCTCCAGAAGCTTGGCATCACTCAATAAGCCAGCTTGGGATAAGAATGGAACCTAAGGCCTCTGGCTGTCATCCTTGGCATTGAGCCTCCACATTCAATCCTTGAAAGAGGCCCTGAATTTCACTGCCATCGTCTCATCACTGCCATGACTTTTCCTATTAAAGGGTGGATTACTTTCATTACTGGGGATGGGCACAACTTTCACCAGCAACTTCCCATGGCCATACCTCACTCCACACCAACAGCTGGGAGTGCTCGGGGCTAAGACCACACTTCCTCCGAGGGGAGGCTAAGGCATCATTGCCCTCTGGACAGTCTTGGACTCCTGCCATCCTCAGAAGCCAGGAAGCCGAGCCAGGGCAAAACCTGAGTATTATGTCCCACCTATGTAGGGCACAGAGAAGTTTCTCCCTCCCACCCCTCCCCCAGAGCTGAAACCAAGCAGGACATCTTTTCTAGTAAAGGACACCTCTATTAGTAACCAGGGATCAGGTGACAGGGAACTTGTTAACATGATTTGTGACAGACCCTACTAACCTCATCCCAGCGGGATGGGTCAGCAGATCATCTTACACGTATGGGGCAAACTTTAGGACCCAGGACATCTCTGCTTCCTGCTTCTAAACTGGTTTGGGCTGTTTCCTTATCTACAGCCTGACTTTTGGAAAAACAAGTTTGGCCCACAACCATCCATGCCCCGTGGAAGTTTGAGAGTCAGCAGGGATCCAAGACGGGTGAGGACAGAACACAAATGAATACCATTTGCTCTTTATTATTATTCATTATCTTCTGGTACAGAAAGAGACAAACTTAACAGCTAAACCCAACAATTACAAAAAGAGAGAGAGAGAGAAAGAAATCAGAAGTACGTTTGTTTGTTGCCCCCAGGCTCCAGTGAAATCCTGACATATTACTGAATGTACAGATTTCCCAGCTGACATGGGTCAACACATGAATTACGAGCACAGTTTAAAGTGGTACCAAAATTAATCCATTTCACAGTAATCTTGTCTATAAGCTCAGTTGCACATATCAGGGTTTCCACTGTCACAAATTCACGACCACAGAGTGAAAGAGCAGGTGTGTTCAGGCCTGGGAAAGTGGCATCCGTAAGGGGAGACAGATTGGGAGGCATAAGCAGCTGTGGGATTTGTCCCAATCTCGAATATCTGTGTTAATACTTGGGCTGGGGGCGGGCGAAGGGCAGGCACCGGGCAACGGTCACATAGCTCAGTACAGTGGGACAACTGTTGAGGCACTGAGCCCGAGGGGGTGTGCTGCGCTGTTAGGATATCTTTGTCAGGAAAATTCTTGCTCCAGAAAGACTCACCGCCCACAGCCTGTGAAAGGAAAAGCTCGATGCGTTTGAATATTTGGGGGCGAATGATGGGAGCGGCCAGTCTGATAGCGAAACATCTGCTTTACAGACGATTTAGCAAGATATACAGTTATATTACTTTAAATTGCAGTTTAGTTCACAAACTATTTTATTCATAGAGCAAATAAAGGAGGAGAATGAAAAGCTGCCATACCCAACATTCCCACGGTAGAGAGAGAACCAGAGATCATCCTGTACACGAAGAGCCCGAAAAATGAGAGCTGCCGAAGGCACGGTGAAGGGATCCATAATATCTTGAGCCTTTTATTTGAAAAAGGTACTCATATTAAACTAGATCCCTCTTACACATATGCCCCTGAAAACTAACTGAAGGGAAGAATACCTTGAATATTTCTACGGAGTGAGAATCGCAGATACCGTGAATTATCTTAAGTTGTGATTTTCTCTAAGTTTTGAATTAGTGGGCTTCGAATTAATGGGCTTTTACCATAGTTGCAGGCAGTCTGATTAAAGTACTTTTAAATTAGCTAATTATACTGATTAGCATGAGTAGCGTTCGGTGGGGAGGGTGTGCTTGTTTCTGAATCAGTGCAATCCTGACATGCAGCTGCGTTCTTGTCAAGCTGAAAAGCGGCCTAGACAGCAGCTTGTCTGCCCAGCTCTCCATCTCGGCCTTGAACGTGAGGGCACACACATGACACGTAGCACACACACGCACACTCCTAGAAACAGAGAGTGTAGGTAAGAGAGTTTCTCTTAATAATCTCTCTCTCTCTCTCTCCCTCTCCCTCTCTCTCTCTCTCTCTCTCTCTCTCTCTCTCTCTCTCTCGGACAAAGGAACAATCTAGAGGCAGCGTAGTTTTTAGTTCTTCTTGTGGGATGCCATTTGGTTGTGAAAAGATCAACCTCCAGCCAGAGAAGAACCATCTGGCTCCAACTCCTTAGCAAAAAGATGCTTTCCTGACCCGGATCCGTCATCTTCAAGCTACCGAAAACACAAAGTCCAACAAATTGGGCAGATTCTTATTTTCCGAAGCACCCTAAGGAATTCACACTAGTGGCAGTGGGATTCGCAAGTAGAAGAGGAGGGCCCTGGCCTCCGGGTCAGACGGCGCAGTGTTGTGTGTCCGTCAGCCAGGGCGCGTCACAGCTGTGCAGGGCTGCACACGCTGGGCACCTGCACACTCCACTTCCTGTTGTGCTTTCGTTTTGTAAACCCCCAAGTGATGGGGAGTAGCAGGGGAGGGGCAAGATTGTGATGCTTGTTTGAAAAAGTCTTTGAAAGATTTTGGTTGAAAACATGTGACAGTCACATTCCAAGGAATTTGTCAAAGCCTTTTCTATTTTTTTTTAAGTGAAAATTATCTAAATAACCAGCCCTGCCGTTCCCAAAGTCAACAGTCACACATCTTTCCACCAGAAATAAAAATAAAAACCAAAAAGGCCCAGGAGTGCTCAGATTTCCTTCAGCTGCTGATACCCACGGAACAGGAGCCAAGGCTGGGGGCACTGCTCCAAAAGGGCATGTGAGGGGGGGGGGTCCCACAGTGGGGAGGCCCACAGGATGGAGTTGCTTCATCTTCATCCAAAACCTTTTGTGAAGGAGGGCGGAAGGCGGCAACTCTGGCGGGCTCGCTCCAACAGCTAATCTCGGCTTTCCTGACTCAGGGTCCTGTCCTCAGGCTGCCTAGCCCTGGGAGGTGACATTCCTCCCTTCAGACCGGAACCCTCCTGGTACAAATATAGCCACACACCGGCTATTGTTTCAAATAAGCATGTGAGAAAAGGCAACGTGCACACGTGTATACACACACACACACACACACACACACACACACAAGTCCAAAAACAATGAAAATGTGGCTACTGCAGATTAAGCGCTGTATCAAATCAACATCCATACAAAGACAGAGTTTGAAAAGATATGTACAGGGCATTCGTAAAAGCCAAATGTGCACCACGAGGAGTTATGACCATGGTGTACTGTACAATCTTTTTTTCTATGATATACTGCGAAAAACGTCCCAGAGACCACGGTGGCAACCCCACGTGGAAGAACGCTGCGAAGCACCTGAACCGGAGAGCTCGGCGCCTGCAGGATGCAGGCCGCCCTCCAACGGGCCGGGCTCCTGCATCCCACCCGCTCCCACCTCCAGCCGGCTGCAAACAGCAAGCAGCTCAGCAGAGAGGGGCTCGACGGGGGCCAAAGGGAGCAGGCAGTCCCGGGCAACCTCCCTCTGGCTCTGGTGAGTGGGGCCCACGGCTGGCTCTCTCCCGTGCTCCAGGGTCACACGCAGGCACGGCCCCCGAGGAAAGGCTGGGATGGCAGGGACCAGCCCCGGAGCCTCAGGCTGCCCCGGGTCCTCCAACATGGCTGAATAGGATGGACCCCAGCATCCCTCATGGACAAAGCAGGGGCTTTCTAGGCCCAAAATGCCTTTGTGAAAAAGGGCAGGAGTGCGGTGCTGGAGGCCCAGAGGGAGGAAAAGAGGGAGGAAGGAAAGGTGGAATGCCACCTGGTCAGCACCTCTGGCATCAGGGAGCTCTCGGGGAAGGGGAGCAGGGGTGCGGAACGGTCCAACTCGCGGGAGACTGACTCCCCAGGTTGAGACTCGACTTCAGAGTCCTACAAAGGCCTCCGCTAAAACTGGTCCCTTATAACCTACATATTTCTAGAAGAATCTTCCTAAGGGCAAACTGCACTGGCTTCCCGGTGTCTCAAGCACTGCACAGGCGTTAGCTCAGCCAGCCTCCAGGAGACCTGTGAGGTAGGGGTAAGGATGGAAAACCCCGGCCACAGGGTTGTGCTGTCCAAGCTGGTGGCCTCGCTGGGGTAAGAACACAAAGCCTCCTCGTTTGAAGCATGTTCCTGGGTGAGTGCCCAGGACTGGAGGGGCCTCCAGAAGTCATCTGTGGCCTCTAGGCAGGGCCGCATTCAAAGAACGAGGCCTGAGGCCTGCCTTGGAGAGCTGTTTAGACAGAGAGAAGCTTGTCTTCTCAGTGGGTTTTAAACTGCTGTGGTTGCCAATAGACCCTGGCTGTGCACTCTTTGGGGCCCCACAAAAATTTGCTACATTTTTTAAAGCACCACAGAGGAAAAATGGTTTGGTGCTGAGGCCAGGAGGATGAAGATGGAGGGGTGGGGAGGCAGTATTGACAGTGTCTTTTGCGCGGTCGCTGACATTTAAAGGGCGGGTCACCTCTGCCCCGCTGCAGCCCGAAGCCTCACTGAAATGGAGAGGTGGGCAGCTCCTGGGCCACAGAAAGGGGTTACTAACAGTGGACCAGCATCTGCTAATGACAGAGCAAATCACTGATGGGCCGTCAACCCCAGGTCATGAGCTTCCCCATCTCCCCCACAGAGAAATTTCTAAAAAGGGACACTTTTGGATCTTCTCCCCTGGTGGGCACCATCATTAAGAAGAAATCAGCCATCTGAAATTCAAGTTCATCTCAACACACCTACTCACGAAAAGGGCAGTAGCCTAAAAGTTCACAGCCAGAGAGCACAGTGCTGAGGAAGCCCAGTTCGTGGGTTTAATCATCCTACGGGCCAACCTCACAAGCAGAAAACTTCAGCTCTCTGCCCCAGCCCAGACCCCGCCCGTTCAAAGGCCATGGGCTCCACAGGCAGGGTCAGCAGCGTCCGTTTTCCCGAGGCTATGATAGGGCTCGTGCCAATGGGTAGCGGCTTTAGCACAGCTAAAGGTACACGTGCCTGGAGAGCCAGGGTCTGGGGGAGGCCAAGCACAGTAGGATCAGAGCTACCCTCCAGATGGCAACGTCCCCAGTCTGAAGGAGGTAGCTCTGTCGGCCAGGCCCCGCCCCTCATCCTTCACACACCCCCGTCCTCCTTCCAGGTGACTCCAGACATTCCCTTGAACCTGGTCGGGAGTGTGGGGTGAGTGTCGGGGGAGGGGAGTGTCACAGATGATCTGCGTGACTGATTTCCCTTGAACCCCTATGAGTGGCCCAGGTGATATCGTTCTGTTTTATTGTGTTCGTTGTGTTATTACTCTTTTCGTTTCTGTTCTGTCCTTGTCCTTGTCAAACGTGAGCAAGGACAGAAAGCACAGGGCTAGTGAGGGAAAAGGGCGCTGAAGGGCTGGCTTCTCTCCCTCATCTCTGTGGCGAGGCTTCAGACAAACCGGTCTTCGGCCAGCTGCGTGGCCCCCGGGCCCGAGCCTATGGACATTCTGGCCACAATCAATTCAATGGGGTGATTCCTTTGGCATAAGAGAAGCCAGTCCCTGACAGGAAGACAGGATGGCAGGGGCGTGAGGGCTTCCGGCAGAGCTAGGCTCTCTGGCCTGTGGCTCTCCCCAGAGGTGTTGATGCATGCGTGATCCCTACCCCCTCCACCTGTCTCTGACAACAGACTTCCTACAAATCCACGGATAGGAAATTATTTGGCAACAAGGAGGCTAAGGCTGTTTTGTGGTGGCACAGTCTTAAAAAAGTTAAAAAGAAAACAGGAGGCCCCTGAACGAGGCTTTCACACTGGACAGGACCCGAGTCCTGCTACTTGTCTGAGTCGGGGTTGGCGGCCACTATCTCCTCATACTTCGGGGGCGGGTCGCTGTAAGAGACGCTCGCCTCCTCACCGCTGCTCTCCTGGGGACCTGTCACCTCCTCGTAGGACGGCGGAGGGGTGGCACTGGACAGCCTGGAGAGAGACAGCTCAGGAAGGTAGAGGGCGCTCTCGAGGCGGACCGTGGTTCTACCCCCGCGACTAGGCCCCAGCACCACCTGCGGGGGGCTCCCTGTCTCCCGGTGCCCAGAGGTCTCCCCCTGGCTGTGCACGGTGCCCCGGTACACCATGACCCGGGGCAGGCTGTGCCCCGCGCGACTCGCTAGGTACCGGTTCTGAGCATATGAGGGGTGATGACGGGTGGCCTTCTGCAGCTGGCACCTCCAGATGATGAACAAGGCGATGACAATCAGCAACGCCACCCCCAGAAGGGGCACCACCACGTACATGGCGTCTGAGCTCTGCGCAGGGTCTCGAACTGAATAGACTGCATTCGGGTACCCTTTCCAGAACTCCATCTGCAAAAGGAGGAGGAAGGCGGCTGACACTTACACGGAAGCTCTCGTATCCCAGATGGAGCTCAGAGCCCTTCAGCAGGTCTGGTTTTACGTTCAGCGGGGTCTGCGGCTGCCCCCGCCCTGCCCTGTCTGACTAGCCTCTGAGCGCCATCAAAGAGGCCGTGGAATGCCCCGAGGACAAAGGACAACACTCACAAGTCAGGAGGCCCCCAGAGTCAGGCAGATGGGACTCTAAGGACAGGTGATCTGTTCTTCTGCGGTCCCAGTGGCCCTGGCCTGGACTCGGCTGGCTTCCCTTCATTGCTTCCAATTCGTCTGAGGTCCCCAGGGCCCACTCTGCTTATTCCCGAGGCCAGCTGTGCTCCCAGCACCCAGCCCCAGGGCGGTACATGCCGTTTTCTCCTTGTCCTCAAACACCTCCTTGACCTCCTCGTAGCTGCAGATCTCCTCCATGCACTCCCGCTCGATGGTCCCCTGGCGCAGCTCCTCCAGGAATTCATTGGCACGAGGGAACCGTTTCAGGACCGAATGGGCATTCTTGGCCTCCAGAAACACTGAGGAGAGAGTCACACCAAGGTCTGCAATGGGGAGGGGCCCAGAGGCTCCTGCCAACCAGACCCAGCCCAGGCACAGAGGCACAACTATGGAGGGAAGCAAGACAGAGCCAGCAGGCAGGACACCACCCCAGACACGTAGAAGGGATGGAAGGGCTGACTTTCTGTGATGCCACGGTGTGTCTGCCTAGAATGTCATGGACCCGACGAGACTCTGGAGGAAAATGGGGCTCTCTGAGAGTGAAGTGCATGTGGCATGGGAACCATGGACATGACAGATTTTGAGTGTTTTAGTGAAAAAGTATGCAGTATCTTCTGCCTCACCTCAAAAAGAGAAAATCAGGGCCCTTATCATAAGAATGTATTTCCCTTTGAGGCTGACGCTGTAACCAACACTAAAGAGCCCCAGAAGACGCTGCCAGGGTGGTGTCCCTCCACCTGAATGGACACCTGTGCCGTCAGGTGGCCTGGCATCGATAGTCTTGCCCCAGACAGTCTGGTACAAACCCAGGCTGCAGTAGATCGGGAGACTGGATGCACGTGAACCGGAGAATGCCTCTGGGAAGAGGGGTAGCGGGGTCTAGATGGAGAATCTAGGCTTTTGGAGACTGGGCACAGATGCATCCGTCAAAAATGTCATGGAGTGGGAGCCGTATCTACTTATTCTCAAGGGGAACCCCAGCTCCAGCTGAGCCGATTGGCACCCCCATAAGCCTGAGCTGAGACTTTAGAGGATGAAAGAAGAGGTGACATCTGCTCCTGGTATTCCCCTCGAGGTGGGACTTCCTAGTCCTCATGTCAAGCAGCCCCTCTTGGTGCCCAGGCAGGCACCCCTCCCCAGGCCCCATGGCCTGCCACATTAGTTTCTCTCAGAGTGGCCTGGGGAGCTGCGCATCTCCACGGGAGCACGTGCTCCAGAAGGGAGCCAAAGAGTTGAGAGGGTAAAGATGTGAGCCAGCCAATTGGACAGGGGCCACAGGAAAACCCCCAGGGAGAGGAAAGCTGGAAAGGACTTGATAGTCAGACTTGCCCCTTTCCCATGAGCCCCTAGGCATGGCTCTTCTCCCCCTCAGCCTGGGCCCGGAAGAACTCACCTGCCATGGCGCTCCCTCAGGTCCAGTGTCTCACTTCCCTGACAAAGGAGAAAAGCAGAGTCATGGTGAAATCACACCCCAAAACCTACAGGGCACCCTCTTGGTCCTGGGATGTGACTCCCACCCACACTGGCCGGGTCAAAGGGCAAAGCAGCACCCCATGGGGCACATCATCCTCTGCGCAGCCACTTACAGCCCTGCCGCTCTCATCCTTTCCCAAGAATACACTCAGAGAGTCTAGACCTAAGGGTTGAGTGTTTTCTTTCAAAAAAGAAAAACTCCTACAGGCTGAGGTTCCGCCTTCCTCACTCTCCTCGATGAATCTCTGCACTTTTGAGCTGGAAAAGACCTCAGAGACAAGGGGCAACAAGAGCCATCTCCAAAGTCATGGCCCAAGCCCAGATGACCTGCTCGTGTTCGAGCTCATGTTCATCTTCCACAGACAGGGTGGCAAGGATCTCCTGAAACAGACTAATCTCTCTTCCCTTTGCATTAAATAACACGGCAGCAGAGGACCTAGACGTTAACTGACGTGCTCAAAACTGAGCCGCTAGCTAGACAAGACTGTTGCCTCTAATGGGAACTATCATCTGAAAGCTCAGGAATTATCCGGCCAGTATGTAAACCATGGCCGCAGCACACTGCCCTCCCCCGCAACGTACACTCCCACTCATGCACATATTCCAGAGCACTGGCCAAGCCGTCCACATCTGGGAGCAATCACCCCACTGCTCCCCTCCCAAGCAGAAGCTCTGGTTTTATGACTAACTGGATGTAAGACACAGGAACGGTGTAACCCTTTTTGCCTAGGCTGCCAGGAAGTTCAGTACTAACATTAACCGTGAAGGACAGGCGCCCTGGAAGCCCAGCTGTTAAACACTTATGCGTTCTCCCCTGTGACATGGTACCCACTTTTCTACTTATGTTTTCAATCTTATGTATATTTAAAATATACCCTCTAATCCTTTCGGCAAACAGGTAGAATATTAATCATAAATAAAATTAAAACTCAAGGAAAAATAGCAAATGTAACATCCGTCTATGGAAACACTGTGTTAAGGGCGCCTTTCTCTCTTGCACCCTACAACAATCCCACCCAAAACTATCAGCATGGGAATTTGTCAACAGATGGGCCTGCCATTGTGAGAAAAGTTGACCCCAAGTGTTTGTTTATAAGAGAGAAGATGTAATATTTTCTCAAAATCCTGCTTCTGTTATAGATCTCTGAGGTTCCCCTAAGGCCAGTGCCAGTCACGTGTCTAAGGTGTGGGCGTGGCATGCCTAACAGCAAGGTTTTTGATTGAAGAAAAGTGGTTTGAAAACAATGAGCAAAGGCTTTAATAATAAGTGACGACAGGAAAATACATGTTTCATTGCTTATCAATGAGAACTGCATTTAAATTTTTCCTGTGGAGAAATTACGTAACAGCTTCCATAGAGCTATGTCTTATCCCAAACACACCCGACTGTGATGCATGCACATCCACACGTATCATAGGCCAGACTGTGTTATCCTGACACCTGCATAAGTCATTAGTTCATGTTTAAGCTTCAGACATGCCAGGAACTCCTCCAAACAGCTCCCAGGCATGGCCCTCTCCATTAACAATTCTGTGGCCACCCTCACTACTGCTGCTGCCCTGAGGCCTTCTCCCCCTCCTTCCCCCAAAATTTAGCGCCTGCTTCCTCCCCTATAAATACAGCATCAATAGGCCGTTACTATGGCAACAGTGAGGAAGCGCGAGGGCTCCACGACAGAGAATACTGCTGCAGTCACGCATGTATATGTCCCTCCTGCCCCTGGTGGATACTGTAAGGCTGAGTGGAGGCCGAAGGAAATTTTAACCCACTCCCCGCAGGAACACAGCTGAATCCTGACGGCCTGGAAAGGAAGGAAGGCAGGGACTGGCCACCACAAAGACCTTCCTTAACCGCCCCCCACCCCCGCCAGGCTGCAGCTGCTCCGTCCCAGCACTCTGGGACGTCACTCCCGAAGTCCCTCGCATGGGCACTGGCAGCCATCTGAGCATCTAGTGTCCCAAGACGTGGCCTCAAAAACGTTTCTCCAAATCCCAGCCCTTTGCATTTCCCTCACTCAGAACTGATCACCAGGAAAGGCTTCTGTGATCTCCACATCTCATGACTCATCAACCCACCCGATGACACGGAACTCCCAAATTCCGCTCCAACTCAAACTCTGGGCCGTCCTCGTCCCCCTTCCACTCATGCCAGCCCTGAAAGTGCCCGTCCTCGCCCACCGTCGCCCGCCACCGGTGCCCACCACCAGTGCCCGCCACCAGAGCCCTGCCCAAGAACTCCTGCTTCTGGCCCAGCAACTGGGTCTGCTGGTGAACCCCCAGCGCCCTGGCCCGGCCGGGCCTCCAGATCCTCCCCCAACAGGGCCCAGCGCCCAACTCAGTGGCCCTGGACGCGGCACCGGGCCCGCGGGGCTGGGGCGCCCAACCCCAGCGGCCTCACCGTTCTCCGGGCCCAGGAGGCGGCAGCCCTGTTTGCGCACGCAGCCCGCCACCTCGCTGCTGCGCCTCTTCCAGCAGGGCCCCTGTCCCCGCCCACCTGCTCCCCGTCGGCCAAGCCCCCCGGCCCGGCCCGGCCCAGCCGTCTCCTCCCACCCTCCCTCCCCGCCCCGCTGCCCTCCCACCGCCCCGGGCGCCCCGTGGCTCGGCCCGGCCGGGGCCGAAGTGCGCCTGGAGCTCCCGCCCCTCGCAGCCGGACGCCCAGGCCCTACCCATTACCTCGGTACCCCCCTGGCCCTGCTCTCCTCTGGGGGCTCCGCCGCTGCCCGCCCCCCAAACCCCGCCGCGCCAGGTCTGGCCTCGCGCCCCGCGCCTTGCGCGCCACCCTCGAGCGCCACGACCACCGCGCCCCGGTCGCCAGGCCGCGATCGTCGCGCCGCACCGCGCGCCGGGCCGCCGGGCCGAGGAGAGGAGAAGGAGTTGGGGGCGACGAGAGCGGGCCGAGGGGGTAGGGAGGGCGGGCCGGCGAGCTGGGCCGGAGGGGCGGTGGCGCGCACCGAGCACCGCGCGCCCGCGCCCCACTCCGCCGGCGCCGCCCCTGCCCCCGCCCTTGCCGCCGGGGGGCGGGGCCTGGCCGGCGGGCCCGGGGCGATCCCGGGACCCTCGGCCGAAGGCGCGGCCCCCGTCGTGCCCCCGGGCGCGGGCCCTCGGAAGCCCGGCGCCGCAGCGGGCTCGGGCATCCGCACCCAAAGCCCGCGCGCCAGGCGTCCCCGCGCAGCCCAACCCCCCAACTGTCCCCCACCCCGGCTCACCTGTCATTCCGGCGGGCCCGCCCCCGACTACCAGCCGAGAAAAGAGGGGCGGGGGCCCGCAGCCCGGGCCTTCCTCGTCAGGGTGCCAGCGGGCCTGCAGAAGAAGGGCCGGGTCGAGGCCGCGTTCAGCCAATGACTGGGTGACCTTGGCTTCGTCACTTACCTCCCCCCGACCCTGCCCCAGGACGGCAGTCTTCTCTCTGGTCAAATCTGGGAAATGGGGAGCATCCTGACGCCCTCGCGGGGCTGCAGCGAAGTAGTGGAAGAAATGGGCTTGGGAAACTCTTGACGCGCAGAAATGGGAGAGGATGGAATCTTCTGGGCCTGCAAGGGGAGCGCTGGGTGGGGGTGGGGCCCTCAGGAGGCCGCGCTGTGGGAGGTTCAGCATGACAGGACGAGACGCTGGTAGCGGAGGGATCACACTAGTCCTGGGAGGACCGCGGGAAGAGGGGGGCTGCTAAGAGAAGGCAGGACGGTTCCAGGGGAGCTCAGGGTCTGGGTCTGCCAAAGCCTCCCACGAGGGGCCCTGTGCGGCCTGCTGGGTTTTTGGGGCTCTTTTTGTTCTGCGCTTCTGGAGCCCAGCCCAGCACGGGAGTTGACGCGCCCCTCCCCCCAATTTGGTGTTTTGGGGCAGAATGAGCCTGGAAGGCGTCACCTGAACTACCTCTGCCCCCCATCCCAGGCAGAGAAATACCAACTTGCCCACCACCCTCGGTTTGGTGAAAATAGGGAGGCAAAGCTTCCATCACCCCAGCGGCTTCCAGTTCAGCTCTGGGCTGGCAGAAAGCAGCCTTGGCCAGGGCCCAGCTCCCCATCTTCCTCCCCTTTCCCCACTCCCAGTGGTGCTTTCCTCTCCATCCCTGCCTCCTGTTCGCAGAGTCCTCCCCTGGCTTGCTTGCTCTTCCAAGGCGGCAGGAGCCTTCTTTGCCCAGCACAGACCATCTGAACCCTCCCCAGTGAAGAAGGCAGCAGGGCCGGCCCCCTGGCCTGTGGGGTGGGCTTCCACAGAAAAAATCAAGTTCACCTAGGATTGAGAATGGAGCTCCTTTGGGGCCCAAAGGGCTATGTATCTTTTCAAAGCACCCTCAGATCAGAGGGCGAGATCCTGGGCCCTGATTGGTGGGGGAAATGGTCTGAGGCTCTTCAGGAACTGACTTCCTGGGTCTCCTAGTCCACCACCATGTCCCATCCTGATCTTAACAACCACTGTGTTCACAGATGACTTTATGTAGCTTTCAGGGTGAGGTGAGGGTCCATGGTTTCCACCGCCTTCTGGCATCCCCAGCTAAGCTTCTGGCTCCAGCAAAGCCAGTCTAATTCTACTTCCCTCTCTGCCCAGGATGCCTTTCCTCCCACCGTCAGCCTCTGTGCATTTGTATTCATTCTTCCCAAATAGCTCAGATGACATCTCTACTCTTGAGGTCTTGTGGGATTCTCCACCCCCACCTGTGTTGAATGTTCTATTCTCAGCTCTCTGTCTGCAGAGACTGTAAACGTGCAGGCTTCTGTGGATGCCAAGGGCAGGAAGGAACAAGAGCAGTGCCTCTGCAGCACACTGCCTGCTTCGACTCTTGGCGGTACCCCAGATCAGCTCTCTGATACTCAGCAAGTGACTTAACCTGTCTGCATCTCAGTTTCCTCATCTGTCAAATAGGAGTGATGATAATAGTACCTGCCTCAAACGGTGAGGAAGAGGGCAAATGGGATAGTCATGTCAAGTGTTCCTGGTGCTTAAGTATGAGTGTGACACATGCTGGGTTTTGCCTGCATCCAGCTGCGTTGTGTTCATTTGGTTGCTCACTTGTGTTGCACACTTGCCTCTTCTACCTCGAGGCCAGGGACCTTGCCTCTTCGAGTGTCCCTAGCACCCAACAGAGAGCCTCATCCACAGCAGGCTTAGTAGATGCTTGCAGAGCGGAGGCAGGAGAGGCTGGGCTGCTGTGAGAAGCTGGAGTGGGGGTCAGCCTTCAACTTACCACCAAGATATTGTCCCCAACACCACCAGCAGCTCTGGCCCCTGCATCCTCCCTGTGGGGAGCCTGAGTCTTGGCTTCCTCCAGATTTTGGCTCCCTTAGAGGGCTTTCTGCCACCCCTCAAGATGGCTACAGGCACTCCCAAGGACTGGCTGGGGAAGGCTGCAAGCTTCCCCCCTCCCGCCTCCGCCTCTGCTTTTAGATTGTGGTCTGAACAGCCCCCTCTGCACCAGGATGGGAAGGGCTTGGCCACTGGTTTCTCTACCTTGGCCAGGCACTGGGCAGTTTGGTGCACTTCGAGGCGTTTTCTTTTTCCAATCAAATCACAATTCCTTTATAATCTCCCCCAGGCTACTTGCACAGTTCAGATCTTCATAATCTGGACCCTAGAGAGATGTTCTGGTCTTCCTGTGAACCTTCACTCCCTCTCCTCCATCTTCATTACATCCAACGTGCAGCCTCTCTTTACTCACTACGTTGGTGATCTCAACAAACACACCTTGGCACACATCAAATTCACATGTGTAGAGCACATCGTGGGAAGACCTAGCTCCAAAAATAAGTGTACGGTACAGTTGCTAATAAGACAAAAAGATGGCAAAAGGCAGATCATATTTCAATGAAAATTCCCAATACAGTGCAAGAGGATAGACCTTCCACCCCAACCTGATCCGAACTTCTAACCTGTCTCCGTTTTCGATCCAGATCCCATCTGGCAGGACCAGCTTCATGGCTGTTGGACCTATGGAGTTGGACACGGTTCGATGCCTAGAAGGGTTCCCTATGCTTGGTTCAAGGCTCTGCTGTCACCATCTTGAAATTATTAATACTTTTTTGAGCAAGAGACCTGCATTTTCATTTTTCACTGGGCCCCTCAAAGTATATAGTTGACCCTGCCCATCGAGGGCATTCCCAGCATCCTTGATGGTCCCATCCCAGGGTCTCAACCACCCCACCACTCTTTGACTCCTCCCCTCCTCCTTTCTGCCAACATTGGCCAGTCTCTCCTTTCCTCACCCCTCAAGTGCACTGACTCCATCAACTTCCTCCACGTGGCCTCTCCCTTTGACTGAGAGAAGTACCCTCTTCCAGCCTCATTCAATCCTGGCACCTCACTCTCTACCCCACCGTTATCCAGCCCAGGACTGAACCCTCCTATGAGCCCTGTTGACCCCCATCCTCTTATGTCCTCACTGACCTTTGCCCCATTCCTGAGTCTAAACACTTGTCCTTACTCCAGAGGAGTCTCAATCCATCTCTGTACACTGATCAACAAATCAAGCAAGTATCCTGGACTGAACTGCATCCCCCCAAATTCATATGTTGAAGTCCTAATCCCCTCAGAATGTGACCATATTTGGAGACAGGAACCTTACGGAGGTAATTAAGGTAAAGTGATGTCATTAGTGTGGGTCCTACTCCAATCTGACTGGTGCCCTTATAAGAAGAGATGACTAGGACACAGACATACACAGAGGGAGACCACGTGAGGACACAGGGAGAAGGCAGCCATCAACAAGCCAAGAAGGGAGGCCTCTGAATAAACCAACCCTGCTGACACCTTGATCTCAGACTTCCAGCCTTCAGATCTGTGAGAAAATAAATGTCTCTTCTTTAAGCCACCCAGCCTGTGGGACTCCGTTGTGGCAGCCACAGCACACTAAGACATCAGGTATTTACACAGTGCTACTATGTGCCAGGTACTGTTCTAGGACCTGGGATTACGGAAGCCGACAAAACAAACAATTCCTACCCTCATGGAGGTTAGACAAAAAAGCAAAGAAGTCAAAGATACAGGATGTTGGGTGATGATAAAAATGAAATAGAGAAGGGTCTTGGCTCAAAGGCCATCTTCTCTGTGAGGTCTTCCCTGCCCACTGCATGTAAACACTCTCCGCCCTGATGCCACGGCTTTTGCATGTCCTAGTGTCAACCAAGAGGCCAATGTGCTGAAGTGGGGCAAGTGAGAGAGGAAGATGGTAGGGGATGAAGCCAGAGAGGCCACGATGGGGGTGGTGAACTATCATGCAGGGCCTTAAAAGCCTTTGTAATGACTTCGACTGTTCGAGTGAGGTGAACAGACAAGTACGGAAGCAGGGAGACTATTTAGGGACTATTGAAATAATCCAGGTGAGAGACAATGGTGATGCAGTGGAGGTGGTGAGAGGCAGATTCTGGGTCAATTTTGATGGTAGAGTCACTAGAATTTGATGACAGATTGGTATTGGGCTATGACAGAAAGACAGGAGTCAAGGACAGCTCTCAGGACTTTGGTCAGAGGAACGAGAAGGATGGAGGTACATGGACTGAATTAAGGAAGACAGCAGTGGAGTAGGTTGGACAGAGGACTCTGGAGTTCAAGGGCAAGGTCAGGGCTGGAGATATAATAGGAGAATAATTAGAGTCTAATCCGTATTAAAAGTCATGAGACTGGATGAGATCAACAAGCGAGTGAGTGTAGAAAAAGAAAAGCAACCCAAGAACCAAACCCTGGGCAGGCCAACATTTAGAGGGGTGGTAGCTGAGAAGGAACCAGCAAATGAGACCGGGAAAGAGTGAACAGTGAGGTAGGGGCAAACCAGAAGAATGTGGAGCCAACTGAAGAAGGTGTATCAAGAAGGAGAGAGTCATCAATTCCTCAAGTCCTATTGTCTGGACAAGTAAGAGGAGGACAAAGAATTGTATTTAGCAATATGGAGGTTATTGGTGATGTTTAAGAGCAATTTCCAGGGAGACATGGGGGCACAAAGGCAGATGAGAATGTTTTCAAGCCGTAATGGGAAAAGAGAAATGCCAGTGAGTAGCGACTGGCAGTTCTCTTGAAGAGTTGTGCTGTAAAGGGGAGCAGAGAAGTGGGAGAGTGGTGGTTGTAGGGATACGTGGGGACAAGATGAAAGTGGTTTTTTTAATATGGGAGAGACTATGCCATAGTAACGTGTGTGTGCTAACGAACCAGTAGAGAGGGAAAAATTGATGATGCAGGAGAGAGATGCCCAGATGCAGGTAGGTGGGAGAGGTGATGGTGGAGCTCGGAGCAGCTCTCTTCTGATGGCTCCTATTTTCTCAGTGAAACAGGAAGCCAGGCTACCAGCTGGGAGTGAGGGTGGGAGAGGGGTGTCAGCAGTTTGAGGAGAGGAGGCTTGAAATGGTCTTCTGGGAGACAGAGAGGCTGGATGTTCTATGGAAATATAACGTGATTGCTGGGCTGCGCTAAGGGCTCACTTGAGGTTTAACGGCCATTAATTTAAAGTGAAATTACTCAGCATGTCTGCATGGTTTTCTCCAGCCACGTTCAACCTCATGGATGCAGACCCAGAGTAGGTGGAAAGTTGGATTTTATCAGGGCTGAGTTTTGCTAGTTGAGTACAAAGAAATGGCAGTGGGACATAGGAGTTTCATGTGGATTCTAGAGAGAAATGATGATGATTGATTGTGGATTTGGGGCTGTGTAAGGAGGGAAGGTAAGGATAGAGTCAAGGTCTGGTGAAAGACAGTGAAAAAAAGCAAAACACAGTGGGACTGGTTGAAGGGTCCTGGGGGTGGTTGGAGTTGGAGGATTGTTGGAGTTCTTGTAGTACTAAAAGGAATGAGCTGGCTTTCGGAAAGCAGGATGTAATGGTGATTATGGAGGGGGGGTGGTGACAGATAAGGCAAGGTATTAGGATATGACCAGAGGAGTAAGTGGCTGTGGTGGGTAGGGAGAAGGGAAAGAGCATTGGTGGAGAATAGGTCAATGGACTGAGAGACCAAGGAGTTGAATCACCTACGTGGATGTTGAAGTCACCGAGAAGGCACATATTTAAGCAGCTCTTGTACCAGACCCTTTGAAGCCTTACCTCCTCCCCGACCCCTCACTCTGTTCCTTGGACTCTTTGTGAACCTGAGGGGCACCTCACTGTGAGCTTCACCTCTTCCCAGAACCTCCCCCCTCCTTCAAACTCACTTGTCCTGGAGGTCACCTCTCCTGAGCCTACACCCTAGCGAGAGCCACACCCCATGTGCTAATCCATCATCCCTTCCCTGAGCCTTGCCCCTGAGCATTTATTGAGTACCTGTTATGTTCCAGGCACTCTGCCTCCTGCTGGTGACATAAAGGTGAATCAAATGGACCAAGTTTCTGCCCTGCTTCCTTTCTGGTTGGAGGAGAGAGACAATAAACTAGCAAACATGGAGAAGACCTAACAAGGCAGTTGGTAGAGGTGCAAAGCTGGGAAGGGGGACAGGAACACCGACTGTTACCTCATACTGATTCTAAGCCCAGCCTGGTGGGGTTCTCACCCCAGGCCAGTTCATGGTGGCAATAGAGAGCTTCAATCACTCCCCCAGAGTCTCCCCACTCCAACCCCAGCACTGACCTTCACCTTCTTCCTGGCCTTGACCTCAGAACAGCCCCCAATGACATCCCTCATCTATTCCTCAACCGTCAGCTGGTTCATGATCTATTCCTGAGCCCCACTCCAATACTACCCATCCTCCCACTCAGACTGGACTCCATCTGTTGTCTCTCCCTTCCTCCTCTCCCAGCTCCTACTCTAGCTCCTATTCTCCACTACTTACATCCCCCTCAATACCCCTTCCTGCCCCTCACTTCATCTTGCATCTTCTCACAACCCCATCCTTGATCACACACCACATCTCTACGCTTCCTGCATCCCCATGTCTTCCACCATTTCTGGCTAGGAGCACAAGCTCTGGAGTCAGACCATCTAGGTTCAAAGTCAGCCTTTCTATTTGCTAACTGGGTGCCTTGGGCAAGTGACTTTACCTCTCCAGGCCTCAGGTTTCTCATATGAAAAATGGGAATAATAATAGATCTCAGTTTCAAAAATCCGTGTGGAGACTGAACGAGACAAGGCAAGCCAAGACTTTAGCACAGCACCTGGTTCAAGGGGTCTCAGTCAATGCTAACTACAAAATTACACTAGTCTTGGGCAAATGGTCTGGCACAGTGGATGCTTCTGGGTTGATTTCTTTCATCCAGCCTGGAAATCTGAGAATCCCCTGCCATGTGGCCCAGAGTGTTCCTTGGGGAGCCAGGGTCTGTGGGCCCAGGGTCCTGGGGGTTTGAGGACAGCTGAGGAACTGCCTGAGATTAGAGGTCGGTCCTTCTGTAAAGAGGAAGAAAAGATCCCTCAGTGGCTGAAAGGTCCCTGGCACCCCTGCCCTGGCAGTGGAATTTCCTCCCTTTCACTGACCAATCATTTTCCCTTTGGCCATCTGCCCTGACTAGGGGTAGAAGAACCCCAGACCGGTATTTCTCAAAGACTATGATGCACAAGAATCCTCTGGGATGCTTTTTAATCATGGCAATTCTCATGGCTTGCTCTGTATCCCATACAGAAACAATAGGCCTGACGGGGAGCCTGAGGTCTGCGTGCTTACCCAATATCCAGCGTGCTGGTGGCTCTGTGATGTGCATGTGGGGCCCGGGTGAGCCACACTTCCAGAAACACTGCTCTGATCTTGACTTTCGGCTCGGGAAGTGCCCTCCCCCTTTCTCACACACACCCTCCCCCCCAGCAGAGGACTCCCAGAGGATAGACTGTAACGGGAAGCAGCCCCACCTCAGACTTGGGATGTCAAGTGAGCCAGCACATGAGGTCCTCAGAAAGCCTAGGAGCCAGCAAGAGCATCTCAAGACCTGGGACAGGGCTCCTGAGGGGTCTGAGCAGGGTTACCTGGGCTAGCCAGGTTGTCTAGGGCTGAGGAACCAAAGCCAGGGCTGGGTGGCCATTATATAGCTCATCACACCCACACGCCCCTTTTGTCCCAACATACACACGCACACAGCCTAAGTCAGGAAAAGATGCTTAAGCAGATAAGCTCCCAAGGCGATCAGCCCCCGTGCACTTCACTTCCCCTGCTGCCCTCTCCTGGACACTGTGGGCATGATGGCTGCAACCGTGGTCCCCGGCAAGCACACTCCTTTCCTCTCTGGATACCATGATCACACAAGTTGCGACGACCACGCTTGAGGGCTCCAAATTCAAGTCCAAATACATTCCTTGTCCCTGACTCTGATGATTGGGGCTGGGGCACCAGAATCATGTTTTCAGAAGGGAATGAGCCTCCTGGAGCCACTGCCTTGACAGGAATGTTCACCAGGAATCAGAGGTGCCACGAGCCACCAGCCTCTGGTCTTCAGTAGACACTTTAGGGAAGAGGACGCCGATGAAGGATCTGAGAGGTCGAATGACAACTGTGGTGGTCAGACCACACCCTGCTCAAGCCACAGT
Source organism: Balaenoptera musculus (assembly GCF_009873245.2). Classification (NCBI taxonomy): domain Eukaryota; kingdom Metazoa; phylum Chordata; class Mammalia; order Artiodactyla; family Balaenopteridae; genus Balaenoptera; species Balaenoptera musculus. The sequence continues at coordinate 125,833,356 of NC_045806.1, read as the reverse complement.
GGCCTCTTTGCTGTTCTAGGAGCACCAGTAGCATGTTCCTGCCTCAGGATGTTTGCACCTCTTGTTCACTCTGCCTGGAATTCTCTGTTCAAAGTTTACAGAAAACGTTTATTGGGCACTCACTACGCACAGGTATGTTCTGGAGGCTGAGGGCACAGCAGTGACCCAAGTCAACTAAAGGCCTCATCTTCACAGACGTTACAGCGAGGGAAGACAGACAGCGCATTAGTAAATAAGCACGATATAGACCATATTCCATCAAATCTAAGATGACACCAATTGCACGAACTAGCAATTAAGCCATGCCGCCTATTAGGACACGATACAATGCTTTCTTAGCACACACAATTTTTATTTTGTACTTACTGAAAGAGCTATTTTAGACGTCATCAGACATTGATTTTTATCATAGATCTCTCTGGTGTTTACAGAAAAAGGAAAATCTAAGTAAAGTTAATTAATTAAAGTCAACTTGCTTCTGAGGCCAACTCTCCTGAATCACTTTTTGACTGAGACTTGCTGACAGCACTGTTTTCCCACACACCATCGTCCTCTGAGTCATCAGGAATAATGGGGAGGTGGCCTTTCTTTAAATAATGTTTTGGTTTAAAAAAAAAAAAAAGCCTGCAAGCCCTAAAGCAGGCTTTGTGATTTCCAGAGGCTAGCCCACTTTGGACTGCCGCTCGGGAAATGTAGTTCATCTAGCTGATCACATTTGATTAACTACCTCGGCACCACCTCCCCACCGGGTCCCCATGGCCGTTGGTTCCTGGAAATGAAAGGAGTCTCTCATCCACTTTCCAGGTTGTGATGAGGGATAGGACCTTCCACCATGCCCCTCCCCACCTCAGGGCGCAGCTTCAAGCCATTCGACCGCTTGGCTGCAGTATGGAATTGTCTCCTCCAGACACAGCACTCCATGTCTTGCGCTGCCGGTCACCTGATCCTCGTGGAACTGAGGCCACGAGGAGGTGACAGGAGCTCAGTGTGGAGCAGTGGGAGAAGATAAGTTCAGATGAGGCCACCTCTCCCCACTCTGGGTTCCTTCCCAACCCCTGGTTTCTTGCCTTTCTCATCTCGTTTCCTACCATCTAGCCCAGGAAATGTACATATTTTTCTCAGTTCTGATTATAAAAATAATATGCTCCCATTGTGGCAATTTTAGAAAGAACCACTCACAGAGAAAGCCATTATTAAACTTTGTATATATTGCCATCCTGTTTTTCACTCTATAAATCCAAATTTACATCATTTAGTTTATGCAATGTAAAGATTTTTGTTAATTTACTTTGGTTTTTATCTGATTATACAAGTCATAGTATGCACATTATAAAAACGTTAAGGCAAACATACGTATGTAAAATAGAAAGTTAAAAATCACCCATAATCCCACCGCCTGGTGAGAATCATTTTAGTATTTGGGATTTATCCCTCTGTATGCTTTCTTCCACTGCTTTTTCCCCTTGACAAGATCTTATGACTTTGTGGGCATCCCTTGCATTGACAAAGCGTATGACTGAACCAAAGCTTCCTGATTTCCCACTTCTTTCTGATTCCAGTTCCCATTGCTCTCTTTCCATTGTAAACAACGCTGTTGTGGCCTCACTGGTACACTCATCCTTGGCATTTGACCATGTTCTCCTTTTGCTTTCATGCTTGCAAAGGCCTTCTCCACCCTCAACATTTTTTTTAAAAATGACTCATGTCACCATTTTTATGTTTTCATTACTTAACATGTCAGTTTTTAATCTGTCCAGAATTGAATTTGGTTTAATACTTAAGCTAGGGATTAGCTGTATTTTTTCTAATTGTTTAATCTGTTTGTAAAACATCGTCATTTCTCCATCCGGGTTGGAGAGAAAGGGTGGCTTAGGGGACTTGAGCCCCTATAATAGCTATGTTAATTAACCTCCCCTCCCCAGCATATATTTGATATAGACAGTTAATATTCCCTCAGCCTTCAAGAATCACCCGCCACTACTGACCAGAGAGCCGCCCTGAAGATTCATCTCTAAAGCAAGTCTGAAGCCACACTGATTGAGGTGCCAGTCCTGCCATGACCTTCTTATATATCCTTGGCTCCGTTTCTGGTCTAGCCCATCTCCTCCTATGTCAGCCACACACTGTTAAGACCAGTGTAGCTCTAACACGCCTGTAATATAGGCTGGGACAAGTACCCTCTTACCCTCTGTGCCCAATCATATGTACTTCTCTCCCCCCATAATTTCATTATCGCTTACTTACTCTTCTATCAAAACTCTGGAATAGTTTCATAAAGTTACAAAAGAAAAATAGTAGCATTGATATCATGGTTGTAACTGCATTAAATTTATGCATTAAATTTGGAGAAAACTGATAACTTTACAATATAAATCTTTTCAATCAAGCTCATGGTATTTCTCTTTATTTTCCTAAATCTTATGTCACGTTCCTCAGTAAGGTTTTCGAGTTCTGTTCTTATATGCCCTACATATGTTTTAATATTTTATGTAGAGTGTGTGTGTATAAATACATAACGTATATGTTAACATATGTTATATAATGTTATATCTAGTCTATTGTATATATTATACATTTTACATAACATATGATATATTAGCATATATTATATAATACGTAATGTATATATATTTGTTGCAATAGTGAATGGAATCTTTTTTCTGGCTAGTTATTACTGGTTTATGAGAAAGGTGCTGATTTTTGTAAAATTCTCTTGTATCCATCTGTCTGGCTAAAAACGTTTCTTAATCAGGTGTAGTCTTCCAAGTAGGTGATCATAGAATTTGCAAATGATGATAAATGTATCTCTTTCTTTCCAATATGCCTCCCATTTGTTTCTTGTTCTGATCCCACTGCAATGTCCTGCCCTTGGCCTTCATGGCAACCCCTCTGGGGATTCACTATGCATACCAATGTTTCATTTACCATTGGTTCAGATACATTTAATATATCATGTTGAGGAAGAATCCTTTTAGTCCTAGTTCACTAGTATTTGTGATTTTAATCAGAAATAGAAGTTGAATTTTATTAAATAACTTTTGTTGATTTGCCATATTTTTTAACGAATACAATTTCATTGCATGGAGATTTCAAAATGTACCTAACCATTCCTCAGGGAATTGGAGGCTTAGGTTGTTTCTAGTTTTCATTATTGTAAATGATGCTGCAAATGAATATCTTTCTTTAAAAATATGGATATGCATCTTTTTTTTTTTTTTTTACATGAGGAGGAAGAAAAGTGAGTGACCTAGATTGTCAAGCATCGCCTATGGATCTGGTATTTGGAATGGTGTGTCAAGTCTGCTGGTCTTTCTGATTCATCCATGCTCAAATTAGTTGGGGGACACTTCTAGCAGTTAAGTTTCGGTGAATTTTCAAATGAGTAGGAGGTAGCTAACACAGAACGAGGAGTCTATTTTTTTAGACTTCTATTCATTTTTCAGCTTAATTTAGCTCAATAAATAACCACTGAGTGCTTCTTGTGAATCAGGGAAGGTGTGGATTAAAGGCAGATTCTACCCAGCCTCTGCCTTTAAGGGTCTCTTGGTCACCATGTCCTCATGTAAATGAGAATATGCATCTGTTTCTTAAAAGTAGAATTATGGGGAGTTCCCTGGTGGCCTAGAGGTTAGGATTCCGGGCTTTCACTGCTGTGGCCCGGGTTCAGTCTCTGCTTGGGGAACTGAGATCCCACAAGCCGCGAGGCATGACCAAAAAAAAAAGTAGAATTATGGGTCCCTAGCAGTAAAATTATTGGTTAAAAATATAAACCTTTACAGGGTCTGATCCTGAAGAGCTGAGCTGCTATACAACAAGGTTGGTCCAAATCCCAGTATGTAAAAGTATTCATTTCACCTTGCTTTTGCCGGCAAAAAAAATATGGTAGTTTAATTTTCTTTGCAAAGTTTATTAAAATATTTCATAGTTTTATTTTACATTTCTATCATGCTCAATTTTTCACACGTTCTTTCACCATTCTCCTTTTCTTTTCCATGAATTATCTGTATGTTCTCATTTTTTTGCTGCAATCTTCTTTTTTTTCTCGTTGATGCACATATGCCCTTTGTACATATTTACACTCTCGCTTGCCTTTTCTTGTTGCATATCTTTTTCTTGTTCCTTTGTGATTCTTTCCATTTCTTTTTTTTTTTAATTAATAGCTACTTTATTCATTTATTTATTTTTGGCTGTGTTGGGTCTTCGTTTCATGCAAGGGCTTTCTCTAGTTGCGGCAAGCAGGGGTCACTCTTCATGGCGGTGCGCGGGCCTCTCACTATCGCGGCCTCTCTTGTTGCGGAGCACAGGCTCCAGACGCGCAGGCTCAGTAGTTGTGGCTCACGGGCCCAGTTGCTCCGCGGCATGTGGGATCTTCCCAGACCAGGGCTCGAACCCGTGTCCCCTGCATTGGCAGGCAGATTCTCAACCACTGCGCCACCAGGGAAGCCCTCCATTTCTTTTAAACATAGAAAACCTCATCCATCCAGGGATCAGAAAGATATTTCATACATTTTTTTCTTAGGTTTTTTTTTTTTATGGCTTTATAGTTTCAGGAAAAAAATAAATTTCCCAGGCCTTTGCTGTGGAGGTTTCTTCTCCCTGTAATGTCCACCAGCCCCCCTTCTCCAACTGGTGACATTCATTTGGAGCTGAGATCCAGTAGAGGCCTGCACCTGGACTCCCCTTCTAGCTAGAAAGGGTCTTGTCATCGTCTTTACCTCCACTCAGCAAACTACTACATGCTTCCATTACAGTGTCTCCACGTCTTCCACTTTTTTTTTCAATATACATCTAATGCTTGTCCACCCTGTTTCCTGGGCTCTGGAGAGAGTGGGAAATCAGCCTTGAGCCCACTCTATGATACTTGCTGTTCAGAAGCAGGGGCAGAAGGCAAATAGTTATTTATTCAATATGTTTAAGTCCATTAATTCACTTATTTATTCAACAAAATAATATATAAGTACACATGGCTATAATTAGTGTCGTTAGGAGCATTTATGAGAGGGGAGAGGATTATAGTTAAAATAATATAGTAACATTAGAACAAGAAACAAGAGGCATACATATGGAAAATGATACATGGCAAAGTTGTATCATTAATAGCAAATTCTATGATGATTAACTAAGAAATCTTTTTAGCAAGGCGGATGGATACAAGACAGTTTTACCCAAAAAACCCAACTGTTTTATTAATCAGCAATAACCAGCTAGAAAATATAATGGAAACAGATCCCACTCACAGTAGCAACTTCTGCTTTGAGGAGGAGATATTTAAACTGAGACCTAAAGGGAGAGGTGGAGTGAGCCACGTAAGGGGGTATTAGTTGATAAGCATTTCTGGCAGAAGCACTAACAAGTACACAGTCCCAAGGCAGAAGAGTGCTTGATGTTCAAGGCCATAAGGGAGGCTGGCGTGGTTGGGGCCTGGAAAGCAAGGGTGGGGCAGAGACAGGAGAGGAGTTCAAAGAGAGGGCAGGGGCCCTAGAGGACTTTGCAAGGGGCTCACAATCTCTCTAAGTACAATGGAATGCATTGGAGGGTTTGAAGCAAGCAAGTGATGTGATCAGTTTTACATTCTATAAAGACCACTCTGGAAGTGGTGTAGCGAATGGACGGTAAGGAGCAAGAATGGAAGTAAGGAGACCAGTGAGGAAGTCCTCGCAGTGAGACACGGGAGAGACGGTGGTGGGAAGTTGGCAGGTGAAGAGCAGCAGATGGATTCCAGATGGATTTTGGCAGTCGAGCCAACAAGACGTGGCTATTGAGTGGATATGGAGAGTTTAGAAAACGAAAGTAGTTAAGGCTGATCCCAAGAGCATTAGTACCATAAACTGGGTGACTGTCTTAGTCACCTGGGGCCGCCATTATGAAATACCACAGGCTTGCGGGGCTTAAACAATAGACATCTATTTTCTCACGGTTCTGGAGGTTGGGAAGTCCAAGATCAGGGTGCTGGCAAATTTGATTCTTGCTGAGAGCCCTCTTCCTTACTTGCAGATGGTAACCTTTTCGCTGTGTCCTCACATGGCCTTTCCTCTGTGTGAGCGCAGTGAGAGAGGAATCTCTGGTGTCCTTTCCTCTTCCTCTAAGGATACCAGTCTTATTGGATCAGTTCCCCACCCTTACAACCTCATTTAACCTTAATTACTTCCCTAAAGACCTCCTCTCCAAAAAGAGTCCCATTGGGGGTTAGGGCTTCAACATATGAATTTAGAGGGGGGTACATAACAGTGGTTTAAATAAGAAATGTATTGTCTCCCAGTTCTGGGAGCTGGAATCCAAGATCAAGGTGTGGGCAGGATTGGTTCCTTCTAAGGGCCGTGAGGGAGAACGTGTTCCAGGCCTCTCTCCCAGCTTCTGATGGTTTATTGGCCATCTTGAGTGTTCCTTGGCTTGTAGAAGCATCACCCTGATCTCTGTCTTCATCTTCACATGGTGTTCTCTCTCTGTATGTCTGTGCTCTAATTTCCCCTTTGTATAAGGACACAGTCATAGTGGATGAAGGACCCACCCTACCCCAGTATGACCTAGTCTTAACTAATTACATCTGCAATGACCCTATTTCCAAATAAGGTCACATTCTGAGGTCCTGGGGGTCAGAGCTTCAACATATGAATATTTGGAGGACACAGCTCAGCCCATAACATCAGATTGCTGCCTTATAGAACTGGGGAAACGAAGGGTTCCATCTACTGAAAGAGGGAAGACTATGGGGCAGTTGCATATATGAGTCTGGTTCGGTGAAGAAATGTGGTGTGGTGTGGTGTGTGTGTGTGTGTGTGTGTTTGTTTGTGTGTGTGTGTGTGTGTGTGTGTGTGTGTGTGTGTGTGTGATTTAAAGTTATGGGACTGGATGTGATCACGTAGTGTGTGAAAGGAGGTAGAGAAAAATCCAAGACCCAAGTTTAGGAGTCGGGAGGAAGAACCAGCAAAGGAGAGTGAGAAGGAGCAGCCAGTGAGGTAGTAGGTGGGGTAAACAGAAGTGAGGTGTCCTAGAATCTTAGAGAAGGGAGTGCTTCACAGGAAATGTTGTCCAGTGAATCAACACTGCTGAGAGCCAGAGTAACACTAGGGCAGAGAAATGAAGGGTGAACTTGGCAACATGGAGTTCATAGGCGACCGTGGTAAGAGAAATTTCAGTGGAGGGGTGGCAGCTGAGGCTGAATTCAAGTGTGTTGATGACTACACTGGGAAGAGAGAGGAATTGAAGACAGTACCTGCAGACAAGTGCCTTGAAAGGAAGGAAAAAAATGTGGCACTGTCTGGGGAAGGAGGTGGGAGTCAAGAGATGATTTTTCTTTTTTCTTAAGACGGGAACGATGACAGCACGTTTGCATGGTGAGGGGACTAGTTAAGTAGAGAGAGGGAATCCAGTGAGGCTGGACAGAGTGGCAAGTGGGAGGGGATGGGATCTAGAGTACAGAGAAGGCATCAGCCTTAGAAAAGAGAAGGGAGATGTCCACTGTTTCAGCTTGAGGAGAGGAGGAAATGTTGGTTATAGAGGAAGGCAGGTTAATATGCTTGGTGACGGTATGGTGAGGGAATTTCCATTCCATATGTTCTCATTTCTAAATTGAATATGGACAAGGCAAGCAGCAGGGAAGTGGGAAGACATGGGGACTTGGAGGAGAGAGCAAATCACCATTCTGAGAATGGACTGGAAAAACACAAAACACAGAAGTCCTTCTGCACAGTGAGGTGTGCCAGGGTGAGGCTGGAGATCATAAATCTATAGGGCTGTACAATCTGCCAGCTTGTGTGATTCTCTCTAGCAACACAGAGATGCTTAAGTGCAGGCGCACAGAGTACAAATAGTTGGGTTCAGGTACCACCCTTCGCAGCCGTTGGGAAGAAGCAGCTGCAGGCCCAGTCACTCGTCAGAGTGCCTCCTTGGTACGTTCAGGTACATCTCCCATTGTGTCAGCACGTGCAGAGCATTTCCAAGAACCAGTTCTCTTGGCCAGGGAGCTGACCAAGGGCTGGACTGAGATCTTGAGAATAGCATTCTGTCCGGCGTAGAGCCTGGCCCAATGTAGGTGCTCAGGAAATATTAATTGAATTGGTCACAAGGGAGCCCACTGGGGAGCGGCAATACTGTGACCATACGCCAGGGGGCAAGAGACGACAAGAAATGAGTCTGACCAAGCCCCGCCTAAAGTTTGGGGGCTGTGTGGCCAGAGGCCCTCCTGCCTGCTCTATGCCTCCTCAGGCCTCCGGGGTAAATGATGCCGCCTACCCAAGCTGGAGTCTACTGTAGGCACCACCAGGTGGCTGGTGGTGGAGTGTGTGGGGCAGGAACTGAAGAAACCATGAGCCTTAAGACAGAGATAAAGGAACCTCCTTCGTGCGTTCCTGTCCTGCGCTCCTGGTCCATGTCTGGGCTCTGGGGAATGCCCCAGCCCTGAGCAATTACACGCTAAGTGTTCTTGGGCACCCTAAGGTACAGAAAACTGGTACCAAGAAGCCCAACCTATGTGTTGGCCCTGTGGAGCCATCCCACCTTCCCTCTGAGACTAGTACCATGGGATATAGCCTCACATGCTGGCCCTGACCTAGAGGGACCCTAGAAGGACCCTAGAGCTACGTATCCAGAACCTGGAAACGTGTTTTGCTGAAGCAGGGGCCTGGGAAGTTTCTGGAGGAGAGGAGAAGCCCATTGCTCAACACATCTTCCCTGATACCTCCTGTGTGCCCAGCTCATGTTGGGAACACAAGACAACGTCAACTATCCAGTCATCTGTTCATCCATTCACTCCCTCATTCATTCACACTTTCCCTGCCCCCTACTGTGTGTTAGTGGCACCAATGTCTGACTCCTGGCATGGGTAACTGAGAGGATGAATGTGCCTGTCCCTGAGAGGGGAGCTGGTTTCCGGAGATGCTGAAGAGCCGGTTTTTGGCTGCATTGACCTTGAGGTGCCCAGGAGACATCCACAGGGAGACGTCCCGTATGCAGTTGGATCGAAGGGTTCGGTGGCCAGCGGGGAAAGCAGGGTGGGGTATTGGGGTTTGGGAGTCATGGTCATTTCCCAAGTGGGGTCTAGGGGCTGGGGAGGGGGAAGTGCAGTAGTCAAGGTGGAGGTGGGTCTCAAGGGTGGCTGCCAGGGGGCTGCTGTCCTTCCCGGGAGCCCTGCTGTCCATAGACGCCCCTCTATGCATGAAGTCTGGCTTTTCTGGTGGACCACGTGCTCCAAGGTTCTGGGTGTAAATCTCCCCGTGAGCCCAGCTCTTTCCCAGAGACCTGCACCCTGTTGTCAGATGAAATCACACCCCAGTTCAGCTGAACTTCCAGCCCCTCTCCCACCTACCCTCTCCCCAGGCTGGCAGGCTAACCTCTAAATAGATTGCACAAACACTTGCATGTGCAGTACTAAATACTACAATTTGTCTGTCCTGTCTGTTGACCTTTGCCTCCATGCCTTTGACATGTTTTGATTCTCCAGGGTTGTGGGTTTTGTTTCATCAACAAGGTGGCCGTGTGGTTAATTACCCTTTGACCTTTGGGGTCAGGGCCTCCATCTGGGCAGGAAACATCCACGGCTCCGGGAGTTTCTTGGCATTTAGTTGTCACTGCCACCCCACCCTGCGCTCCTCCCCCCCACCTCCCTGCAGTATTCCTGCCTCGCCTGGGCCACAAAGGGACGTGCCAACTCGAGGGCAATGCTTCGTGCTTCACGACTTCCCCCCGGCTCTCTCATCCACCAAACCCTCCACTGAGTCCCATTGGAAAGTGGTGATTCAGGGGCCAAGACTGTGGCCCCATGGCAGGTTCTGCCCGCCCTCATCTCTGAGTCCCTGCCTGAGGAAGGGCGGCAAGATGGCAGGCTAATGTTCAGGAGCTTAAGAAAACTTACACCTGAGCTCAGTAGAAGGTGGGCTGCCTTTTGGCCCCAGGGACGGCCTGCTGGGCGTTTGCCCAAGAAGGCTCGAGGGCCTCACCAGCTTGGCTTGTCCCTTGAAGATCCTGCCTCAAGCAGCTGTTTTTCTTTGTGAAACGTTCTCCAGGTAGCTGGAAGGACCTTGGTTGAAGATACTCATTGGAACGTGTGTAGAGAGAAGGCTCGGTCTGCCAGGTAATGTGTTCTGGGGGCCCCAGCTTCTCTGCCCGCTGAAGCTCAGCCGAGAAGAGGCAATGGCACACGTGCAGCAGGGGCTGAGCAGGGACACACGTGCTCCGGGTGAAGCCCAGGCAGGGAGCAGAGAGAGCCTTCTGGCCAGGCTCTGCCTCATGGGCAAAGATCGGAAATGCAGAGACGGGAGGGGAGGACATTCCAGGTGTAGAGAAGAGAGACGAATCCATGAGGGCAGGAAAGCCCTGGCTTGTGTCCACCCCTGCGGTTCCACGAGGCCAGGGGCAGTGTGTGACGAGCAGAGGGCCGTGCAGTTGTGGAGGAAGGGTGAGGCTGGGCCACGCCAGGCTGAGAACTCGGGTTTTATTTGATAAGCAACGGAGAGCCATTCAACATTGTCTTGCTTAGCCGTGAAAACAGAAGAACACTCCAATGATTTCCCATGCCCTATGGAACATTTAATTGGGTCCTAGCTACAAACTGGAGTCTTCGTTATGTTTGTTGGGACCCGTTTTGAGAGATGGGGATGGAATTTGCGGCAGCTCTAAGCCCCCAGGCCCACCTCAGCCCCTTCTCTTCTGCCCGACCTTTCTCCCTCAACCTTTCCTTCCCAGGGATTTTGGCGGAAGTGGACAACACTCACAGCCCAGAACGTTCAGAGGCCGCCTTCACTTTCATTGCCTTCAAAGTACTTGGGACACTCGAGACACCATGGAGGGCCTTGGCCGGTGCTGTGCTGTGTCCTGCCGATGCAGGCAAGGAAGAGCATGGATCAGGGCTGGGGTTTTAATGACTCTTCCTTCTTTATTATCAAAGCCGTTTGGGAATAAGAACATTTATAAGTATTTGATGACATAAAACCCACATGAATATTCAGCCGTTAAAGTCTGTGCTTGGAATATTCTATTACGTCCTGACTGAGTCTTGCTCAGTGAGGAGGCTGTGCTGCCCACCTGGGGGTGAGCTGATGGGGGCGGGGGTCACGGCGGCTGTGTCTGGAAGGTCTGCCACGTGTGGCAGCAGGGGCAGCTCTGTCGTGTTCCTCCAACTTCCTCCACCCTATCAACCCCCGGAGAAATGCAGCTCCCATAATTTTCCAGACAGGGGATGCCAATTTGGCTTCATGCTAGAGGGGTAAAGAAATCCTCACCAAGCCACCTTGAGGTCCTGTGGGGTAACGGTAAGGCGATGATGTTCTGGGTCAGGGTCCACCTTGCTGACCTCCTTGCGAGGGGCTGCCCGCTTTGCATCTTGGGGCTGCTGGTGCCAGTGTCGAGGGAAGGAAGGCTAAGGTCTGGGGTCCTGGACTGTGTCTGGGCCCACTTCTGCTGTAGGAGCCCGGTGCCCACAAGATCGTGATGCTCTGGGCACTCTGTCTCTCCGCCCCTCCCTCTCCCAAGGACGAAGCTGGTGCGGGGCAGGCAGCTGGGGTGAGGGCAAGGCTGTCCAGCAGATGCATGCAGCAAGGCCAGGAAACTCTGGGGATAGCAGCCCTTGTGTCCCAAGCCACGTGCCCAGCCATCGAGTCCTATGTGGGTCACGGTGCTCAGGGCCTGAGGCTGAACGCTGCTGCCTCTCTGAGGCCACCCAGGAAGGGGAGCCAGGTGGCCGAGGCTGGGGTGCTAGGAGTGGGCGTCCCCTTCCTGGGAATCTGCTATGCTCTCCGGCTGCTGGAAGAGTCTTCTGTCATCTGAAAAGAGTCTGAGAGTAAAGGCGAGGTGGCTGTGTGAGTTGTGCACTGTGTGTGTGTGGCCCGTGGGACCAGGAGGGAGCGTGATGGACAGAAAACCTTTGTCCTGAGTAGCTCCCCGTGTAGTGTCCATTTGCGGTATGGGCTGCAGAGTCCCCAGAACCTCCTGGAGCGGTTTAGCACAGACCATGGGGACAGCCACAGCTATTTCCAGGTGGAACTGTGGCCTTGGAAGCTTGTCCCATGACCAGTCTTCTTGACACAAGTCATGCCCAGACTTCTCTCCTGCCCTGTGCAAGGCTGGGACAGAACCCACCCCTCACTCAGTTCACGATCTGGAGTGCGTGCAAGTGTCACCAGTTTCTCATTTCTTTGTTGCTAAAGCCATCCCTGACCCTCTTGAGGACACTGGCATCTCTTGGCCTGGTCAGCCCTGTCTCTCCCAGAGCCTGAGAGCGGACAACTTTCTCCCGGGCTACAATCATCAGGAGACACTCTAGGGCTGGGGGAATGAGGGCTCGTGCCTGGGAAGATAAGCGAAAAGAAAGTACCAACTGATTCCAGTTAAAGCCACTGGTCTGCCCAGGCAGCCAAGTCTAAGGTCTCGGCCAGGAGTACCAAGAATGCCTCGGAGCAGGGGCTGGGATCAGAACTGACTAAGAGAACACACCACGCTTTGACTTCAGTCGTATCCAAACTCACGATGGGACTTGCCGCATGTGAGCACTGGTTCTGGGCTTTTAGCCCCTGTGCCCTCAACTTTCCCCATCCTGAGGTGGGGCAGCCTTGTAGTTACTCCTGTGGGGACCCTTGGAAAAAAGCAGAGCTGGGCAGCTGGCCCCTCTGACCCTCTGGCAACCTGGCTTGGGGGCTGAGCCAGGAGTTAAGCTGATGATTGAGGCAGAGCCTGAGGGGACCACAGACTGCCTCAGCTCAGGATCCTTGTCTGAAATCCAGAGGGTGGTGAAGCCAGAGTAAGCTGGGCCAGATCGGACAAATCGTAAACATGGAATTCAAACAATAACCCCAACTGAATGCATCCAGCCGAGTCAGCTTTTATAGTGCCTCTCCTGAAGGCTCTACAAGGCCATTGATCATCATCTCCTCTGGGAGCTACGTAGGAAAGGCACTGTCTCCTCCTCTCTCCTTTTTTTCTGATGGAGAAACAGAGGCCAGAGAGCTTCAGTGACTTGTCCACGGTAGAAAGTGGCCTCAGCTGCGTGTCTCGGGAGTGTGCTACTCTAGGGCCTGTCTGACCACCTCTCCTTTCCATGTAAAGGGAAAAACAGAGCAGGACCAAATCCTTCTGTTAGAAATACCAGATCTGGCTATGGAGACTACTGATGCTGCACAGTCAGCCTGTGAGCTGCCCCCGAGCTGTCCCCAAGGTTGGAATGCTACCAGCTGAGTAGCTGGAAGGAGCCTGCCTGCCCGAATGCCCCGCCCCGCCCCCCCACGGTCTAGAGGTAGTTCTTGACCCCGAGCCTGGGCCACTCTGCATGCCAGCAAAGCAGTGCCTCTTGCTCCCTTGTGATCTCTTATCACTCTCTTTAATGAGTGTGGCGTGGTCGTGTACATATGTGGTCCTTCCTGTAGTGTTGGGCAGGAGGGGGTACGGTGGTCCCATGGCCTCCCGAGACAAGGAGGCAACAGAGTCCCTGCCAACATCCCAGAACACCAGCCACTTCCAACTCTACCCATCCAAAGTCAAAGAGGGTACCAAGAATGACCCTGACCTCTGCTTCCATCTCTGTGGGGCAGCCCAAGAGAACTGGTTCTTGGAAATGCTCTGCACATGCTGACACAATGGGAGTTGTACCTGAACCTACCAAGGAGGCACTCTGACAAGTGACTGGGCCTGCAGCTGCTTCTTCCCAATGGCTGCGAAGGGTGGTACCTGAAATCAAATAGCCCCCGTGTCTTGCTCAGCTTAGGCTGCCATAACAAAATACTACAGCTGGGGGGTGGGGGTGGCTTCAACAACAGATTTTTATTTCTCACAGTTCTAGAGGCTGTCAGGGTGACCAAGATCAAGGTGATAGCAAGGTAGGTTTTATTCTGAGACCTCTTCTATTGGCTTGTAGGTAGCCACCATCTTGCTGTGAGCTGATATGACTGCCTCTTTGTGCATACAAGGTGAGAGAGGGAGCAAGCTCTCTGTGTCTCTTCTTCTAAGGGTACTAATTCCACTATAAGGGCACCACCCCCACGACCTCATCTAAAGCTAATCACCTCCCAAAGGCCCCACCTCCAAATACCGTCCTATTGGCGGTAGAGCTTTAACATATGAATTGAGGGGGACCCATTCAGTCCATAGCACCCTGGTAGAGATCAGGCTACCTGGGGAGTGTCAAGCTTCTCCTGTGGGTATGTGGCCTCACTGTCCCCTTTATTGTAACTTGCCACCGGGGACTGGGGCTTCTTTCCTTCTTCCTGCAATGGCTCATTACTTTTAAGACTGACATTCAAGGCACATGATGACTTCAGGTTAGGTTATCCAAGCCCCCCCTACCCCGGCTTCCCCGCCTCTGTGCAGACAGCTGGGAAGATGCTCTCCTTGGTGCTTGACTGAGAGCAAATCACTCTTCCTCCAGGAAGTACTCCTGCCCAAAAGAAGAGAAGGAACCTGCACGCAAAGCAAATGGGCACTGTGCCCTTGAGCAACAAGGCTCACCTCTCACGGGCTGTATTAGGCATTGGCACAGTCAACACAGAGTGGGTAGCCCCAGGCCAACTGTGTTGGGCCTCAGCTACCCAGAAGACTTGGGCACACAGCCACTCGGGAAGGCAGGTACCATTTCTAGGTTCCAAAAGTCAGTTATAAGTTCACAGAGAGTTGTAGTAAAACACAATTTTTATTAAACAGCAAAGCTGTGATTACTTTAGCACAAAACTTTTGACCTGGTTTCAGCTTCCCACAGTTGGGTTGCTGTTCCCCATGCATTTCCCCAGCTTGACTGTGGGGGAGGTGCCGGCCTTGATTGTCAAGGCCAAGGCCTTGGAATTTTCACAGCCTGATATGGAACAGCTTCTACTAGATTGCAAACCATACTGGAAAATACTTCTTGTCAGAAAAAGGCTATTCTACCCTGAGTAGACTCTGCAGCCTGCCTGCCCATGGAAGAATCGGTGTCTGCGAGGCTGGGCAGCGCACGCTAGGGATCACAGGCTGCCTCTGCAGCACGACTTCAAAGAAACAGGTTGTGCTCAACTAACAATTACAAAAAGAACTTACCAGGAAAGAAAATGAACGATCCACCCCACCCCCTACCCCTTACTCCAGGGGACTCTGTGAGCCTTGGAGGTCCCCTGGTCATGCAGGCCTCATCAGCTTGTCTCCCCCTCTTCTCTCGAGGCTAGAGAGGAAAATACAGGTGATGCTGCTACTCGTGCAAGTCGGACTGCACTGAAGACATGAAGTAGCAGATTTGGTCTGGCTCATGTTTCACGTGGTCTTGGGAAGGCTGTAGACCTGAAGAGCCCTGGACTTCTGCCTCAGGGGCTGGTGCCTGCTGGGAAAAAGAGGGACAAAGTGGAGTCCTTTGCTAGAGTTCCTGGGGCCATTTTGCAGCGGTGGGAGAATCCCTTTAGTCCGAGTCAGCAAGCCAGTGAGAAGCAAGTCTTTGGAACACAAGCCTGCAAAGTGCTGGTAGAAGTTGGAGCTGAGGAAATGGGATCGCCCCTGTTTCTCTCTCCCAATGGCATCTTGCCTTAAAGACCAGCAGAAGCAGTCCTGGGCTCTCCCAAACTTGTCTGAATGCCTAAGGCTACTGGGCCCCGTGTCTGGCCCTCCCGGTCTAGTTCCCTACCAGCCATGGCTAGCCGAGGACTCAGAAGGTCTCTCCCTGCCCCTACCTTTGGCCCTCACCATTCTGCTCAGGCTAGGCGACTTCCACACTGAGCCTGACTGGCAGCTACCAGGCTCACTGGAGCAATGAGACAGGGAGAGGTAACAACCCACTCTGGGCTGTGGACAGGGGAGGCGGGACAGACACACAGATGGTGTTCCAAGGAGTGGGCTGTGTGAATCTTTTCTGCTGGAGAAAGAGGGACCCCTTGGGCTGGGTTTTGAAGGTGATATAAGATTTCAACAAGTGGAACTCAAGAGGGTGGAGGAGAAGGTAGAGGAGACAGAAGGAGCAGGGCTGCACTATGGGCAGAAAGCCAAAGGTGTCTGGGGACCCAGTGAGAGGGAGGGTCCAGAGCGTGGAGAAGACGAACCAGAGCAGGGTGTGGGGAGCCCCTGAAGTCTCGTGGACAGGGAGCCTCCGACACAGTCCTACCTTTGGCTGCTCCACTGCATTCTCCCATCTGTGCAACCCTGCGGAGTCCTCCCTTCCCCACTTCCCCGGGACATCTGCTCAGCTTGCTCTGCCTCTCAGGGCCCATCCAGAGGGTAAGTGCCTTGAGAGCAGGCATGAGGAAGGCTCTCACCAGAGCCTGGCTTGGTAACTGAACCACAGGATCCACTGACCATCTGATGTCTTCGTGTGGGCAGTCCCTCTAATGGGCCAACTTTCTGGAGGGCTGGTGGCCCAGCTGGTCAAGGGGTCTATGTGAAGTTAATCATAGCCATTTAAAATATCCAATCCCCTTCATTCTGCCTTAGTTTACTGGGTTTTTTTCTTGTTAGTTTTTGGTTTTTTTTTTTAAGAATCCAAGCACCCTTTGTAAATGCTGTTAGTCAGATTGAGAGTTTGTGGTCCCCAAGGGGCCTGCTGGGAGTGTACCTGGGAAGTAAAACCTGCTATGTGACTGCCATCTGGACCAGCTCCCGCCACTGCCCTAGCAACACAGCCAAGACAGATGGTCCCCCAAGGTGGGGTCTGCCCTGCCAAATACGGGGCACCCCATGGATGGATACCTTGCACATTCATTCAGTGGAAGGACTCCTGGTTTATCAACAGTACAAGGAAACATGCCACACCAGGCCTTGGATTCTGTAGCACAACTAAAGATCCAGAAGTTCAGAAAGCGGTCTGGGCTGGGGCATTGAGCTCAGCATATGGCAGGACTCATTTTGCCCAGGAAACATATTTGTGAGAGGTTTCCAAATCAGATCGCCTTTAATATCACCGAGGACAGCTCACTTTTTCATGGAAGCCTAGAGAATCTTTTTGCTCAGCCATGACTGCTACCCCATGTGGGTACCCACCCTCAGATTTCTTTGAGCTTTGAAGTGTGGATTTCACACACGGAACATGTGGGGAAGGGTCCAGCCTCGGTGCAGAACTTCCTGACCTGGGCCAGGGGGCAGAGGAGAAGGGGGTGTATACCTGGACCCAGGTAACTTGGTCCTGCAGGGCGGCCTGCTCACTGGGAAGCCAAGTATTAACTTGGAGGTAAAGGTGACGCTCTGGGTCTTCCGGCTGTTGCCAAAGTTGGATGTAATCCTCTGGGACCTGCAGCGTGACTATGTTTGAGTCAGAATTTATCTGATACTGAGGGATGATGGTAGAAGAAATCATCTCAGAGCTTGGGGTTTGTTCCAGGACCACTGGACCCAGGCAGGGCGCCTGCTGGTCCTCAGGAAGAAAACTGTAAGAGAAGAAACACGTTACAGTGACACGGGTCTAGAAACGATGGCCCAGGAGACACTGTCTTGCTCATTACTGGGTGCTCAAGGAACATTTGCTTTGAGTGGCTAAATCAGGATTCATTTGCTTGGACTCTCACTTTGGCTCGAATAAGTCTCAAAGTAAAGCGAATGTAAACATTAAGAAAAATTAGTCATTTATATCAAGTGGTTTTATTTCTATTACTTGGACAGTCCTGGTTCTTCCACGATGGTAACCTCTGTGGCCTTGTGTCGCTTCACCTACCCCAAATTCAGGAACTTGCCCTTGGTCGCTGAAGGAGCTCACAGCCGAGAGGAGCTTGCAAGGTCTGTTTTCCTTCTCTAAGTCCAGGGCTCCCTCTATCACCCTAAACCTGGGGGTCGTGTGATAAACAGAGATTTCTGAGCGTCATCCCAAACTCTGAATCTGTACTGTCAACAACCTCTTCAGGTTGATTCGGATGATCAGGCCAGTGGGAAACATGGCACTAAGCCACCCCACATGTCAGGGACACTGATCCTAAAGGAACGCCCGGAAGAAAATCCAGAGAGCTCTGGGAGACCCGCTCAGAGAACTGGCATTCATTCAAAAATAGTTATTGGGTGCCAAGAATGTGCTACACAACCCTTCATTGCTGAGCAGAACCTTCTTTTTCTGGCATTTGGGACCAAAAATTTTATCCCTGAGCAGAAAATGTGTTCGTGTGCTCATACTGCCTCCCAGGACTTGGTCCTTCTGTGTTCTTGGCTCTTTAGGCATCCAATGGCAATCTAGCAACTCTTTCACACCTGCTTCCCCCATAGAGATCGTCAGTGCCCTGGAGACCCCTTCACCTGGTCTACTGTGACCACTGGATCCCAGGGAAGTGGAAGAAGGAAGCTAGGAGCCAGGAGTCATTCACCTGGGACACTCAAGACTTTACCATAGACACCCTGTGCTGTGAGACTGGGCTTGGGTGGGTGAAGTCAAGTGACTTCAAGAGTGGCATGCTAATTCCCTAGCTTGGAGACTTCCTGATCTGGTCCTCTTATTTTCACGGAGGTGCCTCTGTTCCATCAAGGCATGCTCGGCTATGCACCATGCCTGCGGAGGCGGGGTTCAGCGGCCACAGAGCAGGATGAGTGGGAGTATGTTGCTTGGGATGAGGGGACTTTTGGTGCCCGTGGGCAAGTCACCCACGGTTTCAGGTATGGTGTCCAGCCACGAGGGGAAAGCAGTGACCTCAGCCCTTATTACCATTCTGTGCACTTCTTACCTATGAATCCTGTCTTCCTGGCCCCCAAGGCTTTCACCATGATCGTCGCCAGAGAGCTGTTGCTCAGCTACTAATTGAACAGGAGCCGCCGTGGTGGGCTGGGTCAGCATAAACATATGGGTGTTATCACTGAGGGGCAAGGAGAGGCCAAGTTGGCTTGGCAGGAGTATTTGCAGCACAGGGTTCTCCACAGTAACATTATGCTGCTGTGACTGCTCCTGCAGCCTCTCCTGCTGTGGCGGGCATTGCACCAGCTCCTGAGCGGGCTGCTGTGTCAAAAGAAAAGAGATAACAGAGCCTCTCAGAAATGGAACACGAACGCTCCATTCTCCCAAGGTGGAAGACAATAGCAGTGCCACCTCTCTGGGTGACTGTCTGCTTGTTCGGGCACGAGCTGCAGTCGTGCTCCCAGCTGTGAGAAGCTGCGGTGCAGCACATATGTACACGCACATGTGCGTGTGTGTCCAGGTCTGGTTGGCCAGGATATTTTTTTATCTCAGGCAAACGAATTGCAGCCAACTGGGTAGCCACTGGCTCCTCAAGGAGAAACAGCTGAGCCCACATTTTCATGAAAATGAAATCCCCTTTCAGCTACACAGATGAAACAGGCTTTCCATACCTGGGAAGAGGCGTCACAGGGCTCCTCAAGCTCCTCAGGGAACTGGAAGGACTGGGATGAATATGGTCCACAGAAACGCTTGGCCTCCCGGACGTCTGGGAAGGACCTGTTCATTGGCTCAATGAGTTGTTTCTTGGGCACTGGCTCCAAAGACTGGGGCTCCGGACTGTGAATGTGGCGTGAGGTAGACGGCTGCATCTGTAAGGACACAGTACCACAAAGGTCTTATTCAGGGGCCACAGCTTTCCTTAGGGCACAAGACATGCTGGTCATGGAGCAAGACTGCCTACAGGCCAGCCCACAGGAAGCCTTGGCTGTACATGAGCCACATCTGCCACTGCCAGGGCCTGGCTGGGCCCATCTCAGCTCTTGCAGCCAAGAGAAAAGGGGCAAAGCCAAAAGTCCCTGCTGAAGATCATTCCAGATGTCCCATGCTACCCTGGAGGCAGCAGCTGTTACTATTAGCAGGCCCTATTGACTAACTCCTTTAAGACTGTCAAGGTCCCTTTCTCCTCTCCCTTCCACCACTTACATAGAACTGGCCTTTGACCTGGAACTTGGAATCCTGCATTGCCTGGAGCTGCTCCTTCAACATTTCCAGCGTGTGGCTCTGGTTCCGGATCTCACCCTGCAGCATCTGCGTCATCTTCTCCTGCTGCTTCCGGAACTTCTTCATCAGCTCCATCTCCCATCTGTTGATGTACCATGTGATGGATGGTGGTGGGTGTAGTGACTGTGGGAAGGAATCACTTATGGTTCATATACAGGGCCATTGGGTTCTCCAAATTCTACCATATTGCTTTATTTCCAAGTTTTGAAAGACTGAGAATGAGAAAAATGACACTCCAACCCTGATTTCATTCACTACTAGAAAGTTTAAAGAAATGGTTAGGGAATCCAGAAATTCTATATCAGAAATGGATTATGGGGATCATTTAGTCTAATTTTCCCCCTAAACATAAAGCTGTGGAATTGGCCCAGAGACATGAAGTAACCTTCCCAAAGTCCTTAGTGAAAGAGTCAGAGTGAAGCAGGTCAGATCACAAATGAGACATGGGGAAACACCTATCGATGCCTCTGCTAGCAATGCAGGAAGAAGAAGGATGCTCAACTGGCACTTCCTTTATTCTAGGCACTCGTCTAAGCACTGTACAGAATTCACAGATCCGATTTTCACAATCCCCGATCAAGTAGGTACTGTCCATACACAACCATAGTACTTGGTGGAATACTCTCTGCTTGGCCCTAGAAATCTAATTTTAACTTGAGTACCAGCCTCAGATCTGGAAATAAACAAATGTACAGGTTGATAAGGTTAGAGAATGTGTTGGGGGACAAACTAATGCTTCGGATTGGCTGGAAAGGAGGGATGAGGCAAATCACACGTGGAAGGGAAGCCAGGAAAAGAGCCTTGTGCAAACCATACACATTTAGGTGGCCGGGGAACTTGAATTTTATTCATCAGCCACCTTGCACTGCTGCCAGGAGGAGTGTTCTAAAACACAAATCTGATTGGGGAAGTAACATGCTCACATCAATGTTGTACAACATGCCTTCTGGCAGCTGTGTGGAAGATGAACTGACAGGAGGAAGTAAGTTTAGAGTCAGAGAGAAGCTAGTTAGGAGGCTGTAGAGGTAATTCAAGGTAGAGATAACAGGGGCCTAAAACAGATCAGAGACAGGAAACAGAAAGGAAGGGTCAGGGGAGTGTCCAAGATGGCAGAGTAGGAAGACACTGAGCTCACCCTCTGCCATGGGCACACCAAAATTACAACTGTCTACAGAGCAACTGTTGATCAGAAGACTTGAAGACCAGCAGAAAAGATCTTCTACAGCTACATATATAAAGAAGGAACCATAAAGAGATGGGTGGCAGGGATGGAGTCACAGGATAGTCAAGACCCATACCCCCAGGGTGGGTGACCCACAGACAGGAGGATAATTACAATTGCAGAGGTTCTCCCCAAGGAGTGAGAGGTCTGAGCCCCACATCAGACTCCCCAGGCTGGGGGTGCTGCCCTGGGAAGATGAGCTCCCAGAAGATTTGGCTTTGAAGGCCAGTGGGGCTTACTTTCAGGAGAGCCAGGGGGCATAGGAAATAGGGATTCCACTCTTAAAGGATGCACACAAACTCTCACACACTCTGATACCCAGGGCAGAATCAGTAATTGGATAGGAGCCTGGGTCAGACCCACCTGCTGATCTTGGAGAATCTCCCAGAGAGGCAGCAGGCAAATGTAGGTCACTCTGGGGACACAGAAACTGGTGGCAGCCATGGGGGGGAGGTCGTTCTGGCACAAGGACACTGGTGCTGGCAAGAGCCATTTTGGAGGCCTCCCTCTAGCTTATTAGCCCCAGGACCCAGCCTAGCCCTGGCCCAACAGTCTATAGGTGCCACTTCTGGGATGCCTCAGGCCAAACCAATAGCCGGATAGGGACTCAGACCCAACCACCAGCAGGCTGGCTGCCTTAGGACCACCTGAGCTCCCAGCTACCCCGGGACCTGACCCCATCCACCAGAGGGTTCAGGATATGGACCTGCCCACCAGGAGCTGGCACTAGCCTCAAGCCCCCCTGGGCCCCAGCCCTGCCCACTGGCAGGCAGACACCAGCTCCAGGACCACTGTAGCCCCATAGACTGCCCTGTCAGGACCTAGTCTAAAGACATCACCAAAAAACGACCAGAACTTATAAATGAATTTGGTAAAGTTGAGGGTACAAAATTAATATACAGAAATCTGTTGCATTTGTATACATTAACAACAAACTATCAGAAAGAGAAATTAATGAAATAATCCCATTTACAACTGCATCAAAAAGAATAAAATACCTAGGAATAAACCTAAGGAGGTTAAAGACCTATACTCTGAAAACTATAAGATACTGGTGAAAACAACTGAAGATGCCATGAATAGGTGGAAAGCTATACTGTACTCACGGACAGGAAGAATTAATGTTGTTAAAATGACCATATTACCCAAGGCAATGTACAGATTCAATGTAATCTCTACCAAAATACCAATGGCATTTTCACAGAAGTAGAATAATTCTAAAATTTGTATGAAAACACAAAAGACGCTGAAGAGCCAAGATAATCTTGAGAAATAAGAACAAAGCTGGAGGTATCATGCTCCCTGACTTTAGACTACACTACAAAGCTACTGTAATCAAAACAGAATAGTACTGGCACAAAAACAAGACATATAGATCAATGGAACAGAATACAGAGCTCTGAAATAGACCCACACTCATATGGGCAATTAATCTACAACAAAGTTGGCAAGAATATACAACAGAGAGAAAACATTCTCTTCAATAAATGGTATTGGGAAAACTGTACAGCAACACGCCAAAGAATTTCACAACTTGCATAAAAGTAAATTCAAAATGGATTAAAGAGTTAAATGTAAGACCTGAAACCATAAAACTTCTGGAAGAAAACGTAGGCAGTATGCTCTTTGACATCAGTCTCTAGTAATATTTTTTTTGATATGTCTCCCCAGGCAAGGGAAACAAAAGGAAAAGTAAACCAATGGGACTACATCAAACTAAAAACCCTTTGCACTGCAAAGGAAACTATCAACAAAATGAAAAGGCCACCTACCAAACGGGAGAAAATATTTGCAAAAGACATATCTGGTAAGGGGTTAATATCCAAAATATACAAAGAACTGATACAATTCAACATCAAAAAACAAACGAGGGACCTTCAAGATGGCAGAGGAGTAAGACGTGGAGATCACCTTCCTCCCTACAAATACATCAAAAACACATCTACATGTGGAAAAATTCCTATGGAACACTGACTGAATGCTGGCAGAAGACCTCAGACTTCCCAAAAGCTTTGCTTTAGCCATTTGTCCTAGGGTTCTGGCTGTCTGGTTTTTTTTTTTTTTTTTTTTCAGTATAGATTTTAGCGCTTGTTATGATTGGTGGATTTGTTTTTTGGTTTGGTTGCTCTCTTCTTTCTTTCTTTCTTTTTTCTATTTTTAATAATTTTTTTATTTTTTATATTAATAACTTAATTTTTTTTCCTTCTCTCTTTCTTTTTTTTTCTCCCTTTTTTTCTGAGCCATGTGGCTCACAGGGTCTTGGTGCTCCGGCCGGGTGTCAGGCCTGAGCCTCTGAGGTGGGAGAGCCGAGTTCAGGACATTGGTCCACCAGAGACCTCCCGGCCCCACATAATATCAAACGGCGAAAGCTCTCCCAGACATCTCCATCTCAACGCTAAGACCAGTTCCACTCAACAGCCAGCAAGCTACAGTGCTGGACACCCTATGCCAAACAACCAGCAAGACAGGAACACAACCCCACCCATTAGCACAGAGGCTGACATTAAAATCACACTAAGGTCACAGACACCCCAAAACACACCACTGGACGTGGTCCTGCCCACCAGAAAGACAAGATCCAGCCTCATCCACAAGAACACAGGCATCAGTCCCCTCCACCAGGAAGCCTACACAACCCACTGAATCAACCTTACCCACTGGGAGCAGACACCAAAAACAACAGGAATTACGAACCTGCAGCCTGCGAAAAGGAGACCCCAAACACAGTAAGTTAAGCAAAATGAGAAGACAGAGAAATACACAGCAGATGAAGGAGCAAAGTAAAAACCTACCAGACCAAACAAATAGAACGGAAACAGGCAATCTACCTGAAAAATAATTCAGGGTAATGATAGTAAAGATGATCCAAAATCTTGGAAATAGAATGGAGAAACACAATAAACATTTAACAAGGACCTAGAAGAATTAAAGAGCAAACAAACAATGATGAACAACACAATAGATGAAATTAAAAATTATCTAGAAGGAATCAATAGCAAAATAACTGAGGCAGAAGAACGGATAAGTGACCTGGAAGATAAAATAGTGGAAATAACTACTGCAGAGCAGAATAAAGAAAAAAGAATGAAAAGAGCAGAATACCTGGTCCACCTCTTGCTTCTCATCCACCTGCTCCATCTCACCCATCTGGTCCATCTGCTCCACATGTCCCACCTCAGGTTCGAGTTCAAAGCTCTGCAAAGATGATGTTGCTGAGGAAGAAAAGACAGTGGAATTCATGATGAAAAAAGCAAAAGTACTAACACTATCAAACAGATTACACAGATATCTCTGTTTATTTCCTGTTATAAATTATAAAAACAGGAAAGTCCAGTTTTATTCCATATTAATGATTAGGTGTGCCAGGTACCAGGAGTAATACAGAACACTACTTAAAAATCTGTTCATATTTGAGGGACTTCCCTGGTGGCACAGTGGTTAAGAACCCGCCTGCCAATGCAAGGGACATGGGTTCGAGCCCTGGTCCGGGAAGATCCCACATGCCGCGGAACAACTAAGCCCGTGTGCCACAACTACTGAGCCTGAGCTCTAGAGCCCACGAGCCACAACTACTGAGCCTGTGCACCACAACTACTGAGCCTGAGCTCTAGAGCCCACGAGCCACAACTACTGAGCCTGTGTGCCACAACTACTGAGCCCACGTGTTGCAACCACTGAAGCCTGTGCACGTAGAGCCTGTGCTCCATCCACACAAGAGAAGCCACCGCAATGAGAAGCCCATGCACAACGAAGAGTAGCCCCCGCTCGCCACAACTAGAGAAAGCCCACATGCAGCAACAAAGACCCAGCACAGCCAAAAATAAATTAATTAATTAATTTAAAAAAATTTGTTAAAAAAAATCTGTTCATATTTGAAAATGAAGTAAAAGAAGGGAATGTCTCACTTTACCTCCATCCATCCAAGCATAAGTGGGCACCCAACCCATTCGTGTTGTGTCTTTTCTTTATAAAAGTTCTTTTGGCTCTGCTTCTGGAATTTGGTACCTTCCAACTGATAAAACCAAATCAAACCTACTCATAAATCACTTCTGTAAACCTAGGTTCCCCAGAATGTGGGATCTTGGGAGTGCCTGAAGCGTTCTTGGAGGTGTTGTGACATGACTTTCCTTTGGCAGCCACAGAAAGCAAAGTGGAGAACATTATTTGAATAATGCAAAATTATAGAGTCATTTCAGGAAAGAGTTTGTCAGTTCTCTTCATACACACTTCCCATACGACCCAGTAGTCCCACTCCCAGGAATTTACCCAAATGAATTAAAAATATATAGGCACACAAAAAACCTCTATGCAAATGTTTATGGTAGCTTTATTTATAATCACCAAAAACTTGTAAACAACCCAGATGTCCTTCTTCAGATGAATGAGTTAAAACACACACACACACACACACACACACAGAAAACACTGTGGTGCATTCATAAGATTAAGTACTACTCAGCAAGAAAAAAGGAATGAACCATTGATTCACACATGTATGAATCTTAAATTTATTTTTTTAACAAAGCCAGACCAAAAAAAGGCTAGGCATTGTATGATTCCATTTACATGACATTCTGATAAAAGGAAAGCAGAGATGGAATGCAGATCAATGGTTGCCAGAGGATGGGGGACAGAGTTTGAGTTCAAAGAGGCAGCACAAAGGAATTTGGGGGGTGACATAACTGCTCTGTTTGGTACTGTGGTGATGGATGTATGACTCTTTGCCTTTGTCAAGAACTGCCCACCCCAAAGAGTGGATTTTACTGTGTGTAAAGTAAATTGCTCTTATACATTTTTGAAATCACAATCATGGGTTCATGGACTTTGTTCCCGTTTTGTTTTGAAAGGATTTTTTAAACAAAGCTTTGAGATTGACAGCAATAATGGAAGAATTGTTAACTAGAATATTTCAAAAATAGAAGCATTACTTCTATATGTGGACATTCCACAATACAAGTATGATAAGGTCAGCTAATTGGAGGACATGATTTGCATTATGTATCCACCACTGCTTTAAGTTTTGTATTGTTTATACAATTATATTTATGAAATGTCGTTAATACTGAAACTCCTGTAGTAAGTGTCACTGTTTTTGAGAGACTTTACTAACAATTCTTTTTATAGTACAGTTTTTAAAAAACAAGAGGTTTCTTTGGACTGCAACTACTATGCCATAGCAGAAAAGGCTGCACAAGTATGAGACGATAAGATGCTACTCCTCCTAGGACTGAGATCTAGCACCAATCTTTAGATTAAAATTAAATGGGAGATTTACAATGTTTTGTTAGTTTCAGGTGTAAAGCAAAGTGATTCAGTTATATGTATATGTATATATACAGATTCTTTTCCATTATAGGTTATTGCAAGATACTGAGTATAGTTCCCAGTGCTATACAGTAGGTCCTTGTTATTTATCTATTTTATATATAGTGGTGTCTTATCAGTTAATCCCATACTCCTAATTTCTCTCTCCCCCCAGTCCCCTTTGGTAACCATAAGTTTGTTTTCTATGTCTGTGAGTCTATTTCTGTTTTGTAAATAAGTTAATTTGTATCATTTTTTTAGATTCCACATATTATATTTCAATAAAAACTTTAAAAAATTAAGTGGGAGAGAATAATACCATTCCCAAGCACTTGAACCATTGATAAGATATTCATTTTCACTGCTCTCAAATCATCATCTCAAAAAATTTACAGAAGATGAAGAAAGTTAGAAATCACTCTTGCAATTTCACACCATTATAAATAGAACATTATCTTCATTTGAAACACTGTAACTACTCTGTAGGCCACTATTTTTCTTCTGAGAGTCCTCATCCAAATGTCCAAATGTACCCACCTGGCGATTCAGGTATGGTTTCCAAGGTGGATGCGGAGTCATAAGATGTAACAGACTTTCTTTTAATGACACGAACAGGTTTTTGTCGTCCATACTGGTCAGCCATTACAATATCAACTTGACCCTAGGAATTTCCAAAGGGGATGGAGAAGATGACATTTCAATTTGGTGACAAAGATATATAAAACAACAAGAAACTGGCAGAACACAAACTCTGATGCGTTTCACTTCATTTCTAACATTGTTTCAATAAATTGAATACCTAACACAAAACCATCATGAAACACATACTTGAAAAAAATTGCTGGAAGATAACAACAAGCAAAGATTATGGGTGCCACATGCTATCCAACGTCAAAACTCAGAAGAGAAATACGGTATAGATGTGCTAAAAGCACAAGCATAAGAAAAATGTGTGCCAACCAAAGGCCGTGGCTATATATATATATGCACTGCAGAGGTGTTGGTAGCATGCCGGTTCAGAGAAGTGGGAAGGCTGTAGGAGAACTACCCCCACTGATGGGGCCATTTTTCTAGAGGTCCTGCACGTACAGGCTAGGCTTAGAGAAAGGAGAGGATGATTGGGGGCTGTTTAACCACTTCATGTTTTTTACACAAATTAAAGTTGAAAGTATTAGTAGCAAAAGTACCTTTAATATATAGTAGCAGAGAGATGGAAGTGGCCCTGGGGAGCGTCTAGTGCAACTTCCCCATTTGACAGTGTCAAAGAGGAGAAGGTCATACAGCAAGTTAGGAGCAGAGTGAGTGACATAATCCAGTGACTTCAAACTCAGCACCACTTTCCCTAACCCTGGTACCTCAATTTAAGCCATTTGTTGCTTTAAACCATATACATTGTATTCCCATTTAGTGATGCACTTCCATTTGCATAATAACTGGATCCTTTCTGAACAGGCTGGGGCTCACTGCTCATATGAAATTTAAGTACCTGGTTTATCAGTGAAATCTTGTACATCTCTGCCAAAAAATTGTTTGTTTGTGTGTTTGTTTGTTTGGGACTGGATTAAGACATAGACTCATGCTCATTTTTCCTTAAGGAAGCTGTTTGTTGGAGCACTTTCATCCAGATCAAATCCCAGCATTTGAACTTCAGGAAATTGTGCAACTTCACTGTTCAAGTACACTGTGTTTTGTACTCTTCAAAATAAGCAATATGTTTCTGGGGATGTGGCTATCTTTTCATTATTTAGAAAGATATTCTGCTGGGGTGGTATTCATTGAGATAGGATATGACCTCTCTTTCTCTGTCTTCTTGCTTCTGCTCTTTATCATAGCCATATGTCAATTTAATCACTAGCTCCTTGCTTCCTGGATGATTTTCAATAGAAATGTAGATATTTGGGTGTTAAGATGTCCATTTTTGTGCGTTCATAATTTTTAGCCCATCAATATAAATGCAGTGAGTTTAAATGATCTCAACTGATGGAATCATGTGCAGTAATAGTAAATGGCTTGGGAAAAAACAAAGCAAAGAAACTATTTTGAAAGCTAAAAGATTCCAGTTTAAAATACAATTAGGACGAAGGCCTGAAGACAGTCTTTCAAGAGAGGCAGCTAGAAGCTAAAAAGAAAGATGAAATGAACATGCATACATGGGGGCAGGGAGGCAATCAATAAGCTTTTACAAGTTCAAGAGGAGTTTTGGATTCACTTTTACTCCGTAACAGTTTCCATGAACAATACACTAAAGGATTTTAAAGAGAAGCATGGCCTTTGAGGCTAGACACAGAGCAGGCTTCCAGTGCAGCCTCCAATACCTGATGCTCTTGTGACCTAGAAAGGAGTGTACATTGCGGGGGAGGCACTCCAGAAGTATGTCCTCCAATTTTCACATTTTCCCCTTGATTAGCTTAATGTCAAAAGTGCTCTGCCTAATTTTTAAGAGATGCTTGCATTTTACTTTTTGGAAAAAAAAAAAAGTGCCATAGGGCTTCCAGTCAAGATGACAGATTGAATAGCCATGGGAAAAACCCTAGGTAAAATAGAATAGAATTTTACAAATGCACTCCTTTAAAAAAAAAAAAGACAGAAATAAATTAAAAGTCATAGGAATGATCAAAAGCACGATGAATAAGCTCTAGAGAGTAGAGGTCTACTGGACAACATTGTACCTGTAGTCAACAATAACGTATACTTAAAAATTTGTTAAGAGGGTAGATCTGTTATGACTCTTAGGGCAATAAAATAAATTTTCTTTAAAAATACGGTAAAAAAAATTCTCTCTGGAGAATTCCCTGGTGGTGCAGTGGTTAGGACTTGGTGCTTTCACTGCCGAGGGACCGGGATCGATTCCTGGTCGGGGAACTAGGATCCCACAGGCCACACAGTGTGGCCAAAAAATAAATAAATAAAATAAAACTAAGCCAAAACAAGATAAAAATAAATTTTACAAATTCTCTCTGGATCCCACCTCTTCTCCACCTACTGCCCTGTTTATGTGATTCCCTTGACAGCAAAACTTCTCAAAGGGAAGTCCTCAACATCTCCAGTTCCACTATCCTCTCTTAAACCTACTCAATCAGATGTTATTTCCCTGCCCCCATCTACACTCCACCAAAACTTTTCTCAAAGTCAGCAATGGCTTCCAGGTCCTAAATCTAATGGTCACTTCTGAGTCATCAATCTACCTAATCTATCAGCAGTGTTTGGCACTGTCATCATTCCCTCCTCCTGGAAATACTTTCTTCACTTGGCTTACCTCTTACCTCACTGGTCTCTCCTTCTCTTCTCTCTGATCTCTTAACGTTGGGGGTGCTCCAAGCTTAGTCCTTCGTCCTTATCTCTATCTTTACTTCCTCCCTTGGTCACTTCATCCAAGCTTTTAGCTTTAAGACCATCCATGTTGATGATTCCCATATCCTTATCTCCAGGCCAGCTCTGCATTTCCAATTAACTATGTAGTAGGTGTCTCAAACATTTTCAAAACTGACACCCTGTATTACACCTTCCAACAAACACTCCTAAGCCTGCAAATTCCTCCCACAGTTTTCAAAGTTAATGCAATACCATCCTTCCAGTTGCTCAGGTCAAGCACCTTAAAGTCATCCCTAACTTCTCTCTCTTTCTCACACATTTCATCCGATGTCAGCAAATCCAAGGGCTCTATCTTCAAAATATATCTACAAAGAGACCACTTCTCACAATTTCCACTGTTACTACCCTGGTGCAAGCCATCGTCATCATCTCTCACTTGGATTGCTGAGATAACCCCCTAACTAGGCTCCCAGCTTCCACTCTTGCCTCTGCTCCCCACAGTCTATTCTCAACATAGTGACTCTTTTTAATAAACCAAACATATCACATCATTCTTCTGCTCATAACTCTCCAATGGCTCCCCATTTCATTTAGAGTAAAATCCAAAATCCATACAATGGCTTCCAAGGCCCTACTTGACCCGACTGCCATGACATCTCTGACTTCATCCGTACCTACTCTCACTTTTGCTCACTCTGCTCCAGCTATTCCTCTAAATACCAGGCACACTTCCACCTCAAGGCCTTGCACTGGTTTTCCCTCTTCTTGAATTTTCCCCCAGATATCTTCATGGCTAGCTTTCTCACCTCCTTCAATCTTTGCTCATACTTAACACTGCACTCTCCCATCTGTTGCATTTCCAATCCTTCGCTTCCTGCTCTACTTTCTTCAATAGCTCTTCTCACCTTCTAATATATGATTTGTTTATTTACTATACTTATCTTATTTATCTAAGTCTATCTCCTCCTGTTGGAATGTAAGCTCCTCTAGAACAGGAATTTTTCAATTTTGTTAACTGATGTATCTACTCCCCTCACCTAAAACAGTGTATGTTACAAAGTAGGTGTTGAATAAATATTTGGTCAATGAATTAATAAATGAATCTAAAATGGCCTTTAAAAATAGGTATGTTTAAAATGTTCAAAAATATAAAGAAAAGGAAGTCATAAAACAAAGAATAGGACAATATGAGAAAACAAAGAGCTTTGATTTGAAGGCAGATGCTTCACTGTGTAGGAAGAGCATAGATATTGGGACCAGACAGGTCTTGGTTTTAATCTGGGCTCTGTCACTTATTATGTAACTTTGGGCAAGTTTTTCAATAGCAAGAATCCAAGATTCACCATCTGTAAAACTGGAATAATAATGCCTCATAGAGTTATTGTGGGGGTCAAGCACCTAGCCCAATGCTTGACACGTAAGTCCTCAATAAAACTTAATCCTAAGTACCATGTCACCCCCCACTCCCCACACCCCTAGATTGAGTTAGGGCTGACCTTCTTAGACCACTTTCTGGATACAATAAGTATCTGTTGGATGAACACATGATTAAGTGCTTAGCACACAGTAGGTGTAAAATCAATGGAAGATGCTTTCATGATTGCTCCCTAACTCAGGTTTGTCCTGTCCTCCTCATTAATACATAATCAGCTTGGGCAGAGGGCTTCTGAGTCTGATATATACTATGGCTCTCCTGCCCCACCCAGCCCCTGGTACATGCTCAAAGCCAGCTCCTTCTAAAGAACAGTCTACCAGCTCCAGGTACAATGGATTTGAGTGAAAAAGCAACCTGATAACGTACAAGCTCCAATTTTGCCAAAATGCCTGCGTAGTGCAACACAGTCCAGGAACAACAGATCTCTAGGGATGGATGACAGAATGCCAGAAGCTGGCAACACGAGTCACCTAAACTCATCATTTAAAATAAAGTATTTGGGACAGAGTCAATTAGGAAGAATTTGCTTTGGATTGGCATTGATGCTACTACTTAAAGCCACTGCTGTTCAAATGGTGAGGTGGTGGTTCTGTGGAAAGAACTTTGTTCTCAATACATTGCCTTGTTCTCAACTCCTTGCCAGTTAACAGCTGTTCTCAACAGAACATGCCTTTTTTGAATACAGCATTGTCCATAGTAACAACTGACAGATCAAAATATGATGATCCCTGGCAGGGGTCAGTGTATGCTTTGTGTGGTTTTCTTCGTGTTTCTTTTGCTTGGGTTTAGTTGAGATCCTTGAATCTCTGGGTTTATAGCTTTTATCAAATATGGACAATTCTCTGGCCATTATTATTTCAAATATTTCTGTACTTCCCTCTACACTTTGGAGACTCCATTTACACATATATTTGGCCACTTGAAGAGTTTCTAACAGCTAATTGATGCTCTTTTCTTTTTTCTTGTTCTTTTAAAACGTTTTTCTCTTTGTGTTTAATTTTGGAGAATTTCTATTGCTTTGTCTTTAAATCCCCCAATCTACTAAATCTGCAATGTTTAATCTGCCATCAGTCCCATCTGGTGGTGTTTTCATTGCTCAAATTTCAACTTGAGATTTTTCCCCATCTTCCACGTCTCTACTTAAAATTTTGAACATACGTAACACATATGTTAATATTCCTGTCCACTAATTCTAAACCCTGTGTTTGATCTGGGTGAGTTCCTATTGATTGGGCTTTCTCTTCAATAAGAGTTACATATTATTATTGCTTTTTTTGAATGCCTGGTAATCTCTGACTGAATGCCAAATATTGTTAATTTTACCTTCTGGGGGTATTGGATAATTTTGCGTTCCTATAAACATTCTTCATCTTTGTTCTGGAATGTAGTTAAATTACTTGATTTGATCCCTTTGGTGTTGCCTTAATGATTTGATAGTCAGAACCAGAGCAATAGTTAGCCTAGGGCTAATTTTTCCCTATAACTAAGGCAAGACCTTTCTGTGTACTTTTATACCTCATGTCCTGAGTATTATGAGGATTTCCAGTGTGGCTGGTAGAGACAGGAAGTACCACCAGCCCTGTATGAATGCTGGCACTGTTCCCTCTAATCCTCTTGGGTGGTTCTTTCTCCTCACAGATCCCTGGCATCCTCTACCCATGCAGCCCTCTCCCCTCTGGTACTCTGCTAGCAACTTTAGACTACCTAGTCTCATGTCAATCTCCTCAGCTCAGGAATTCCACTGGGATCCCTGTGTGTTCTCCCTCTTGGCTACATGGCCTGGAAACTCGCTAGGTATAAGCTAGGGCAATTGTAGGGCTCATTTGATTCGTTTCCCATCTCTTCAGAGTCCCTGTCCTTTGTTGCCTGATGTCCATTATCTTGAAAACTGTTATTTCATATATTTTTGCCTTTTATTTTTGGCTGTTTTGGGCAGGAAAGTCAATCTGGTCCCTGTCACTCCATCTTGATTGGAAACAGAAGTCCCCCAATTCCATAGTATATTGTACAGTTACTGAAATGATTAAATTTGGGACTGTACAAAGGTAGAATTTAGTGACAAGTGAAAGCCAAAGGGAATGGAGTAGCAGGCAAGCTATCATTATAACTAAGTAAAAAACAGATGCGATGGTAGACTGATACTGAATGGAAATTAGCAAAATTAAATAGCAACTGTGCCCTTGTGATAAGATTATGAATTTCTTTTAAAAAACTTATCTTTCAATGTTAAAATTACTTAGGTTTTATAAATTTTATAAAGTGAGAATTTTTTTAATCCAACTTTCCTCAGAACATTAAGTTGAAGGAATGGATTCTTCACACATAGCACACTACAGATCCTGGGTAAATATTTGTTGACTGACTGATGAAGTCCGGCTGTCAGCCGTGTAGATGTCAGACTGATGGCCAGAGCTATATGGATGCCTTGGCCTTTTATCCTAGGATAGCTGAAAATTAGTTTGTGTGTAAACAGAGCACTGCTCTATTTAAATTAACCTTCTTCTACCTAATTTCCTCACTGTTTCCTACTGTCTTGAACAGAATGCTAGGTTAAGCAGAGGTACGTCTTCAGAAGGGAGAAAGTTTTATCTACACAGAAGTAGCTTGTTGAATGAGCAAGAGTTGGAAAATACAATAGAAAAATCAGCACCTCATATTGAAAATATGTGTTCACAGCATCTCCATGTTACAGAAGAACTTAAATACCTGCATAGTCCACAGAACATGAAAATCCTTTCAAGCAAAATCACATGGAAGCCTGAAAACCAAAGTGAGAGTCTACACATCCAACCTGTTGATACTGCTCTTGAAATCCCTTTACCAGATATTTAAAGAGTGCTATAAAAATAATAGTGCTTTAACATACAATATTCATTTGTGCATCTAATGTTTATTATGAGCACCTACTATGTGTGGCCAGCCCTGTTCAAGGTATTTGGTGATATGCTGATGAACAAGAGTACCCTTGCTCTCACAGAAGTTTCATTCTATTGCATGAATACAGACAATATGTTAATAAATGAGGTTCCTTTGAGCATTATCATATATCCTTATGAGGTAGCCTGGCAGAGATTATTACCACTCCCATTTTACAGATAATGAAACTGAGGCTCTCCATGGTAAAATAACATTCCCCCAGTCACATAATTGGCAAATGGCTGAATCAGGAATTGAACCCTTATCTTCTGATGTCTAGGTCATCTTTTCTCTCTGTAGTACTGTCACCACCGCAGCGAACCAGCCTAGCAGCTATGTTACATGCACCCATGGAGTGACATGTAAGGTGAAAGACTATCCATTGGGAAGGTTTCTTAGGATGCTTTTTCTGTTCTTCTATATCTATTTTTCTTGCAGTTTGATCTTATCTCCCAGACTAGAATTTAGATCATTGAGGGCAGAACTAGGTTTCATATTTCTATTAATGTGTGTCCCTATAGGATTCTCTAGAGGAACGTCTGGTGAATGGATAATTGGATGATACATTTAATGGCTTAAGAAAAAGATGGAGGCAGGACTTCTCTGGTGGTGCAGTGGTTAAGAATCCGCCTGCCAATGCAGGGGACACGGGTTCGAGCCCTGGTCCGGGTAGATCCCACATGCCACGGAGCAACTAGGCCCATGCGCCACAACTGCTGAGCCTGCGCTCTAGAGCTCACGAGCCACAACTACTGAGCCCACGTGCCTAGAGCCCATGCTCCACAACAGGAGAAGCCACCGCGATGAGAAGCCCGAGCACAACAACGAAGAGCAGCCCCCGCTCGCCACAACTAGAGAAAGCCCACGCGCAGCAATGAAGACCCAACGCAGCCAAAAGTAAATAAATAAAATAAATAAGTTTATAAAAAAGAAAAGGAAAGGATGGAGGACAATCCAGATTAATTAGGAATTGGGTTCTGCCCATAACGGGCAGATGACTCTGCCATCTCATGAGTCTACTCACATAGCCTACAGTAGCAGGCAGGTCATTAACCTCTCATTTCGAAATGCACTCACAAGTCAAAAAGACCTTGAACAATGTCTGGCGTAGAGCACAGCTTAATTCTTTTTAAAGCTACTACAGGGATCATTCTAAGCATGGCCATTACTGGCTCCCAATAAGAAATGGCTACAAAAAGGCAACTGTGCAACACCGCTCAGGTGCTATGCCCATATGGGATATTTCTTGAAATTAAAACCTATGTAGGACAAGGGAAGCTGAATTTGCCACCCCAAAATATGCCTCCTTGGCATAAGGATTATTTTGAGCTGGTTATGTTTAAGAAACAGCAGACAGAGGAGAAGCTCTGAAAACCAACAGAAGTTACTCTACTGTAAGAGATACTTCCATTTGTAAGTGTGTCTCCCTCTTTGCACAGGGAAGAAAAGGATGAGTCGAAATTTCTAGGAACTCTTATCAATGCAGAAATCCAGGACTCAAATCTGCCTAACAAGCTTCCCCACAACTGACTCCCTGCCCCCAACATCTTCTTTTATCTTTAGCTGAAAATGGCATTTAAGCTGGTAGCTTGAGCCATTTTGAAGAGTTATTCAGTATTCCGGGATCTCTCCCACGTATACAAGGAGATGTACATGTTATTAAACATCTGTTTGTTTTTCTCCCGTTAATCCTGTCTTTTTATTACAGGGGCATCTCAGCCAAGAACCCAGAAGCGTAGAGGGAAATTTGTTTTCTTCCCCCACCTTGGCAACACACATTAACTAAAGAATCAACATTATGGGAATAAGGGTCCAAGCTTTTACTCTATGTACTCAGTGTACGTACTTCTGAGGCAGGAGCATCAGGTTCAGCATGCAGGAGTTCCATTCTAGAACGTCTTCTTTGGCCTTGAACGCTTCTATAAATAAGTGAAAAGAGAGATGGTAAACACATCTCACTTGCCATTTAAATCTAAGTTCTCTATAATACAATAAAAATGAGGTTCTGTTAAAGAGAAAAACCATAGGCCCAAAATGGCATCACTTGTGCTAAAGTCCATGATACCAAACCCAGATTTAATACCTAACTTAACTGCAGTTTCAACCTTCACCACAAATGTAATCTTGATTACAGTCTGAAATTTCCTGGTCAGCACCAATTAAGTAATCTGTCACATGGGTCCTCTCTATCCCCCAAGGGAAGAAGAGGCAACCTGCAGGATTAAACCTTTGCCATTACTTTTCTCCCCGAAAAGATGTCCTGGCCTAAAAATAATCCTTTCTTTTCTTTTGCTAATAACTCCCTGGCCCCACCCCTCTTCCTATAAAAACCTTCCATTCTGTACAACCCCTTGGAGCACTCTTCCCGTTGCCAGATGGGACGCTGACCAATTCATGAATCGCCTAATAAAGCCAATTCGATTTTCAAATTTACTCAGTTAAATTTTGGTTTTTAACAGTTCAAATAAGAAAAAAAATCTGTTTTATTTTTCTTAATACATAACATCATCAATCTTTGACATGTCGCTTTTCCTACAGAGAAAGTTATTCTGCACCATATCTATAATAAAGTAAATCATCTGGACCCTCATTAGAATGAAGTGTTTTTTTTGTTGAAGTTTTGAATTTTATTTCTTTATTTTTTATACAGCAGGTTCTTATTAGTTATCTATTTTATACATATTACTGTATATATGTCAATCCCAATCTCCCAATTCATCCCACCACCACCCCCCCAGCCACTTTCCCCCCTTGGTGTCCATACGTTTGTTCTCTACATCTGTGTGTCTATTTCTGCCTTGCAAACCGGCTCGTCTGTACTGTTTTTCTACATTCCACATATATGTGTTAATATACGATATTTGTTTTTCTCTTTCTGACTTACTTCACTCTGTATGACAGACTCTAGGTCCATCCACCTCACTACAAATAACTCAATTTTGTTTCTTTTTATGGCTGAGTAATATTCCATTGTATATATGTGTCACATCTTCTTTATCCATTCATCTGTCAATGGACACTTAGGTTGCTTCCATGTCCTGGCTATTGTAAATAGTGCTGCAATGAACATTGGGGTGCATGTGTCTTTTTGAATTATGGTTTTGTCAGGGTATATGCCCAGTAGTGGGATTGCTGGGTCGTATGGTAGTTATCTTTGACTTTTCCCTCTTTCTCAACTCTCTTCTGATTTGTATGAAAGTTTGTTATTACTTTCTGTCTGCCTTTTCTACCTGGTGTATTTCTTGAAGGCGGTGCGCTTCCTTTGAACCTCTTGTATCCCCAGCACATACCACAGTGAAGAGCACTTACTAGGTGTTTTCATGAATATGTGCTGAGTGCATAAAGGAATAAACAAACTGACCAGTTAGTTCATTAAACTATTTGCACATCCCTCATCCCAGGCCTGCTCAGCTTGACACAATTATTTTCAAAGACCAGCTAAGGCTTCCATCTGTTCCTTAAGAGCAATTAAATGACTCCATATTGACTTCTAAATACTAAATACCTTTATGCCTGAGATAAACAGCATGTGAATGAATGTCTAATATGGTACCCACTAACTACATGTGGCTAAATTAAAATCAAAATTAAATAAAATTTAAAATTTAGTTTTTCAGTCACAGCAGACATATTTTAAGTGCTCCATAGCTACACGTGGCCAGTGGCTACTGTATTAAACAGAACAGATTAAAGAGCATTTCTGTCATCACAAAATGTTCTATTGAACAGTGTTATATCAAAGGATGCAGTGGGTGTTACTGGACAAGACACTAACTTTGACAAGAAAACATTATGAGGCAGTTAGGTTTTGCTTTAAATCCACTGGCTTGAATACTGAAAATATAAAATAAAGAAAAGCAAAGTTTTCCAAATTCTTCCATGAATTTACATTTCATACTCCTCTATATGTCAATATAGATGGCAAATATTTGACTTAAAATCAGAATGTACAAATAACCAATAAACACATACATTGTTAATGAAAAGTATTGAGGAGTCTTTCATACCTAACCAGTCTATGCATGTATAAAATAGAGGGTTTGCAGTCACATCCATTGCTGGTCTTTGGTTAGGAACAGATACAAACAGAACTTTCCTTTTCCAAATTGCATCAGTTAATTTTCAAAAAGAAAGAAAACGATCAAAGAACACTTTCCTAGCTATATTTACATGAAAAGAACAGTTTCTAATTTTACGAAGAAAAGTACCTCTGTCTCATTATGTAAAATCTCAAAATGTTACTCTTAAATTGGGCCCTTAATGTTTTTTACTTTTTGAATCTTTCCCCAAGGTTTGATATTCATTGGTAAAGTAGTCAACGCTGCTGAATTACTTTAATGGAAGGTTGTTCTTGGCTCAGAAAAGCATCTACTTCTACTTGCTATATAAATGAAACTGTAAATATGAAAAAGACGCCCCAATGAATACTGTCCTTTCATACGTCAATGAGGCACAAACTAAGGTGTGTTTTGAACAGTTGTGGCACAGAGTCAGGAAACTGATGACAGTAAAAATATAATCCTAAATGTCTCTGCTTGTTTAATTTACAGCCGAGATGATCTAATCTGAAGCGATGGAAGGAAGGCTGTGACCAAAGTTTAAGGAGCTAATTTTTAAGATTATTCTAACGAAAGCTACTCCGTAGGCTCACAGAGGAAACCCATTAACACCCCATGTCTGAAATGTGAAATCTTGAGTCAAGTTGTATGTATCCTTTTTTCCTTCAGGCCCAACTGCATCTCAGCCATCCCTGGCAACTGCATTAGTACTAGC
Organism: Balaenoptera musculus; assembly: GCF_009873245.2. Classification (NCBI taxonomy): domain Eukaryota; kingdom Metazoa; phylum Chordata; class Mammalia; order Artiodactyla; family Balaenopteridae; genus Balaenoptera; species Balaenoptera musculus. Next base: position 125,794,596 of record NC_045806.1, on the reverse strand, counting down.
ATCTCCAGAGCCTACCTGTCCCCAGGAGTCACTATGCACTTAAGTGGTTCCTTAGGGATCATGCCTGAAATGGCCTCCTGTTTTTCCCAGCCCCCACCATTGTGCCTACTGTGTCAGAGTTGCCATGGAAGATGGAGAGAATTTGGGGGTCACACACACTTGGGCTCAAACTTCAGCTCTGACACTTCCTAGCTGTGAGACCTAGAGCAAGTCTCTTAACTTCCCTGAGCCCCAGTTTAAAAGTGAGACTCATAATACACACCTTTTAGGTGTCTTGTAAAGATAAAATAGTGTTCGTGAAAAAGTGCTTGGTAATCTGTACCGTCCAACATGAGCCTCTCAAACGCCCTCATTAGCCATTCTCCCTTTGATCGCTCCATCCCTCTAAGCTTCTTCTCCACTTAAATACATGATTTAGGACGTATAATACTGTAATTTGCTTCAAAATGGTTCTTTTATGATTTTAATTCTCTTCTTGAGAAAATGTGTTCCTCAGAGATGAATTCTGCATGTGCTATCGTTTATTCCTTCAGAGCCAAGAAGCAGACTCTCCAGTGCTCATGTAAGCAGACTGGGATCAAGAGTTGATATTGCTATCCACCACCTAGACCAGTACTCTCCTTTGGGCAGGGATGGAGGGAGGAAGAGGGGTGTTTTATGGCTACAGGGCTCTGCATACAATTCACTCTTGTCAATACCCCCTGACTGAATGTACAAACTGATCCCCCCTAATGAAAAATAACTACTCTGCTTTTTAAATATTTCTTCTCTTTCAATATAGCTTCTTTCAGTAAAGAAATCATTAGAAAATGTCATCTTAATAGATTTACATGATCCGAAGACTGAACTAGTTTATTTCAGGAACCTTATCCAAAGGCAGATAGGCAAAGGAGATGATTTTGATCAGTTCAGAAAATCAATAACTTGAAGTGAGTGTTCATCCATCACCTTCAGTTATCGTGAGGTAACTGTTAACTAACCCTACTCCTTACCCACCACCAATCTCACCTCTGACTGGCAGGGGAGATATCATCATTTACTGAGCTCCTATCATGTGGTAGGTATCTTACACATATTATCTTTTTGGATCCTAAAGTAAGTCAGTGGTATGTGTTTTGTTTTAATTCCCACTTTACAGATGAGGAAACTAAAGCTCCATAAGGTGAATAATGTATAAGGTCTGTAAAAGATTAATAAACAGAAAGGTCATTTAAGTAGAGTTGGGAGACCAGAAGGGGGCGCACTCACGCCCTGTGACAACAACAGAGCACAACAGGAAGAAGAAAAACTCCTTTTATTTCCTGGCAAGGACTCAACCAAAGAAAAGCCAGGGACTCTTTGTTTACTGTAGCCCCCCCAACTCCCTTTTCCCCTCTATAAAAGGGTTCTCCTTCCCTTGCCGTGCAGGGGTTTCTAAGTGGCTAGCCATGGTTGCAGACCCCAAATTGCAATTCTCTGTTGATCCCAAACAAATGCATCTTTGCTGGAGAAACATCTGGCTGTCTAGTTGTCTCAGGTCAACACTTTGCTTGCCCTTGCAGGGACCAGAGAATACTCACAACGGCTCCAGGACTGGTGAGCAAGCCGGTGTGGTACCTACGTTGAGCCCATTGTTGTTCACTGTTTTTCTCACCAACCCTGGAGTTTGAAGGTATGTCTTTCTCCTGGATCTGGGTTCACAGCCTCTTTGCGCTTGAAGCTCTCCAGGCTTTATTCGGTATCTATATTAAGGTTTCATTTTTCTGGTAAAGGCCTTGTTCTGTATGCGAGTATTCGTTTGGCAATTAGGTCTGATCTTGAGATCAGATTGCTTCAACCAAAGCTGGCTGAAAATGCTTTTGGCCCAATTCCATCGGGAAGGGGCTGCTTCAAATAAAACTGTGCCGGTTCAGCCTTCAGCCTATTCCTTTGAAAGGGCTGTCTTCTGGAGACTGGCTTTTAAAAAAAACCTTCAGCGTGGCTCCTCCAAAACCAAGCTATTTCCTCAAGATTGGCTGGGATTCGCTTGCAAGCTGAGCCATTGAGCCATTTGTGCTGTAAGCTGTTTAAGCTGTTTGAAAACTGTTCTTTAGAGGAAAAACCTCTGGGAAATGGGTCCTAGTTATCTAAGTATTTTGTGGGCACCCCCCACCGACAGGAACTCTGCCCCATTTTATGTTGAAAAACCTTTGGTCCTTCCTCATGCACATTTCTAACTAAATGGACTGACCTGACCAAAGGCAATTTAGAAAATCCATGGCCATGATGGGGAACTTTTGAAATCCCCAAACTTAATTTCCTTAAAACTGAATTGGACTATAGTAGCTCAAAACTTTTCCAGGACTGAGTGGAATGCTGATTTCGACTGGTATTTTGAGGCTTCCCAATATTATCAGGAGTCTAAAATTGCCTCTCTGCAAAATAAGATTTTAAGATTAACTGAGGCAAACAAAGGATTATGGACAGATAAAATGGCTCCCTAAGCCTCGGACTCTTCTTCCTTGGCTTCTTTGTCTTAGGTTCTGCCTTGGCACCATCTTGTCTCTCTCCCTCACTGCCTCATAGCCTCACTTCCAGCGCCATCTTCCTCCTTCCCTTCTACGCCACCTATGCCTCCTCTATACCTTCAAATCTCCCATACCAATTCTCCCACCAAACTTTCCCTTTTCTCTGAAACTCTCTCCACTCTCTTCTCCTCTGAACTTGTCAGGACCTGTCCCTTTAAAGTTAAGCCTTCTGAGGATACAAAGGCTTAAACCATTTATTTCTCATATTCCTTGGACTAAAGCTGAACTGCGAGCCATAGTCAAAGACTTTCCCAAAGTAACCAAAGATCCTCACAGATTTTCTGAAGAATTTAATATAGTCATTCAAACTTATCAACCTGGTTTCTTTGCTTACATGAGCTAGTTCATATGCTTGTCTGTGAAGGCCAGGCCCAGCACTAGATGAAAACCACTAATGGGGAAAATCCTGAAAGGTCTCTAGAATTACAATGGGGAGACCAGCCCACTGACTTATTATATGATCAGGCTCAGGCAATCACTAGGCAACTTTGTGAGCAATTCCTAGGGCTTTGCTAAAGCCTGTTTATTGGAACAAAATTCAGGCTTGAACACAAAAATATGATGAACCTGTTCATGAATATTATAATTGACTTCAGATTATTAAAAACAAATTCTGGTCTTCCTTCAGATGTCGATTCCACCTGGGTAGCTTTTAATTCTATGTTTATCAATGGACTGAACTGGGACATTTTCCTTCTAGTAAAAAGGACCAGGATGGAATGCGAAACTATGTCCACTCCAGATTTAATTAATCTGGCAAACCAGCTCTCTCACACTCTAGATAAGTCACCTAAAAGGAAGGCCACCAAAATTCTTAATCTTCAACTCAAGTAAATGAAGGCTCCTAAATGAAACCAAAACCCTCCTAGTTTCTGCTATTATTGCAAAGGGCCAGGACATTGGAAAACAGATTGTTACAAATTTAAGCATTTTAGGCGCCTTTAGCCCTCTAACCAGCCTTTTCAATGCTCTCCTAACCCCCAGTGATGGGCTCTGAGGAACTACAGGAGCTCTTCCTAATCCCATTAAGAGGGAGGCCTTTTAATCATCTTTGAGAAATATTTCTCCAGATGTGGAGTGAATCTCTTCCAGTCCTAATTGACACCAGAGTTACACTCTCAGTGTTCAACTCCACTGCTGTAAAACAGCCTCTGTTTCAGAGTACTAAAACAATTCAAATAGCGGGCATCTCTAATGAACCTCAAGAGGTTCCTGTCTCTGAATTTATTCCCTTTTGTTTAGGCCCTTTGAGAGATACATACTCTTTTCTCCTTAGTTCCTCTGCTCCTATCCATTTACTAGGCTGAGACTTCCTAGAGAAGTATCATGCTAGAATTTCTGTCTCGCAAAAGGGGGAAATAATTCTAGAAATTGATAGCGGTCATCAAAGTAACTCACCAGATGAATTAAATGACACTTTGACATCTTTTATTTTTCATCTCTGATGATAATAAAATAGATTCTGGAAACACTGATCATTTATCCCTGTTGAATCAGCTACCACTTTCTTTATGGGCAATATCTCCAACTGATGTTGGCAAAATTCACAGCACACCTCCCATCAAAATTAAAATAGACCCCTCAAAACCTCTTCTCAGAATTAACCAATATCCTATAAGTAAAGAACCCCATGAAGGCATAGAGCCCATAATAGAAGCTTACAAGGCTCAAGGCCTCATTATCCCTTGTTCTAGCCCCTGTAACACTCCCATTCTACCAGTGAGAAAACCTAAGGGCTGAGGGTGGAGGTTTGTCCAGGACCTCCCAGCAATAAACTACACTGTTATCCCTTGACACCCTGTCGTTCCTAACCCTCATACATTACTAACATACATTCCTACCAGAAGTAAATTCTTTACTATAATTGATTTATGCAGTGCATTCTTTAGTGTTCCAGTTGATGAAGCTAGCCAATACCTTTTTGCCTTCACTGGGGAAGAGAAACAATTCACCTGGACAGTAACACCTCAGGGTTTTACTGAGAGTCCTTATTTCTCACAGATCCTGAAGGCTGACCTGGATGATATGAATTTCCTTAGAGGTTCTACTTCGTTGCACTATGTGGATGATTTGCTTCTTTATTCTCCTTCTCCAGTCTCCTCACAGGAGGACACCATCCACTTGCTAAAGCTTTTAGCCTTAAAGGTACATAAGGTGCCAGAGAAAAATTACAGTTTGCCCAGTTTGATATTTAGGACATCTCATTTCAGAACAAGGGTTACACTTAGATCCAGCTAGACTTCATGGTGTCCTAAGTTTCCTCAAACCCAAAACTAAGCACCAACTGTGAGGTTTTCACAGGCTAGTCAGTTGTTGCCGAAATTGAATTCCAGATTTCTCTCTTATGGTCAAACCTCTGGATGTTTTACTAAACAATTAACAACCCTGACACAATTTTATGGGATGAACTGGATGGCACAGCCCTCAAAGCCTTAGAGTCTGATGAAGCCACCTGCCCTTGGGAATCCCAATTTTCAGATTCCCTTTTTTCCTTGTTTTATATGAAAAGGAAGGGAATGCCCTTGGGGAACTCACCCCAAAACATGGGATGACCAGTAACCCACAGCAACTGGACCCTGAGTCACAGGGATACACCCCTTGCCTTAGAGCCATCACAGTCACTGCAATATTTTTACCTGTCAGTTTAGCTATTATTAAGATTCCAGGGCATTCTGAACTTGACTCTCTGGAAGCTAGGAGAAATCAGCTTGCTGATATTTCTGCAAGGCCTGCTGCCGTTCAAAGGACCAACAGCAGCCAAACCTCTGTCATGGTTCAAAGGGATATTTTCCCAGATGATAATTTAGAAAAACTGGCTAGAGAAACCCCAAAATTGGCCTCAGAAAAGGAAAGACAAGATTGGAAATTCAACAGTCGTTGGTTTGATAAAAAGAGAAAGCTCTGGGTTTGGACCAAATAATGACCCAGTCCTACTGGAGACTCTAAAATTCCCACTGCTCACCACTGTACATGGATTAAATAACTGGTCTAATAACAAAATGATAAGTCTTCAGGAACCAATATTGGTGGAGAAACATCAATAAGGTCACAAAAAGTGCCTACACCTCACTTATCCCACTTGTTCTAAGTCCAACCCAGGGAAGTCTGTTCGTACTGCTCCTGGACATTTTAAACTGCCTAACGGACCATTCGAGGTCTGGCAAATGGATTTCACACAACTTCCTCCATCTGATGGATATAAACATGTTTTAGGCATGGTCTGTATGTTCTCACACTGGACTAAAGCCTTCCCTTGAAGATAGGCTACTCCTATCTCGGTGGCTTACATTCTTTTGGAAAAGATTACCCTTACCTGGAAAACTCCTCTTGAACTTCATAGTGATTGGGGAACCCATTTTACTGGCCAGGTGCTTTGACAAGTCTGTGCTGTTTGGCTGGTTTTACAACACTTTCTCTGTGCTTACCACCTTCAATCTTTTGGTTTAGTCCAATGCACTAATAGCATTATTAAGACTCAATTGGCAAAATATGTAGAGGCCCTCCAAATACCTTGGCCACAAGCACTGCTGCTGGTCCTTCTAAATCTCAGATCCATCCCTTTTGGAAATATAAACTCTCACCCTTTGAGATAGTCACAGGACACCCAATGCACTTGGCTCTTGCTTCTTCTAACTCACAATGGATAAAAGGAGATATATTCCAAAACTGCAAAGGCCTAGTTGTTTCCATTAAAAATATCCATGTTTTGTTCAAGCAATCTTTTTACCATGCACCCTTGGGAAATGAAGACCTTAAGTGTTATACTTTGCAATGTGGAGATTTTATCTATTAGAAAAGACAACTCTAGAAGAACTTTCTTCAACCTTGCTGGAAAGGCCTCTATGAAGTACTGCTAACCAACCCTTGTGCCACCAGACTGAAAGGAATAGACTCTTGGATTCACGTGACACACCTAAAGAAAACATCAAACCCTGACTGAACCTGCACATCATCTGGTGACCTGAAAGTAAAGATTTACCAGAACTGAAGCATACAACATCTGATGTCACAGCTTTCCCAAGATATCCAGACCAGGTCTGTTGGAAGTTTGTTGCCAAACCTTTGATGATGGCATAAGGCTTTGGATGATCTTCAATATCTATGACCTTGATAACATATGGACTTCAGATAAAAAGTGTCTGAGAGTTCTCCCTCTTACCCATCTTTATTACTCAAATGTTAATAGGTTTAACATTACTAATAAATTAATGTGTCCACTCTGTGCACTTTCCCTCTGACGTGAGACACTACACCCAGGAAAGGTCCTTCCTGACGTTGAGGGACAAAAAGTAGCTGTAACTAAAAAAACCGACTCTTGATCAGCAATGCTTTCAGAGAATGTAAAAAATTAATAAACAGAAGTCTCAGTTAAATAGAACTGGGAGACCAGAAAGGAGACCTGTTATGCCCTGTGACAATAACAGAGCCTAACAGGAAAAGAAAGACTCCTTTTATTTCCTGGCAAGGACTCAGCCAATGAGAAGCCATGGACTATGTTTACTATGGCCCTCCCAACTTCCTTTTCCTCTCTAGAAATGTGCTCCCCTTTCCTTGATATGCAGGGACTTGCATGTGGCTAGTCATGGTTGCAGACCCCGAATTGCAATTCAGTGCTGATCCCAAATAAACGCATCTTTGCTGGAGAAACATCTGGCAGTCTATTTGTTTTAGGTCAACACAAGGATATAGTCATTGAATATATTCAAGAATGTAGTCATTGCATATAATTAAGAATAACATTCATATGAAAAAATACAAATTACTTGAATATATAAGGGCTCAGCCTGTGAGCCAAAATTGGCAGCAGCCTGTTTTTGTAAGAGGTAAGAATGATGTTTACTTTTTAAAAAGGTTGTAAAACAAACAAAGAATATGCTATAGAGACTTTATGTAGTCTATAAAGCCTAAAATATTTACTATCTGGTCCCTTTCAGAAAAATGTTTTCAATCTTTGAAATACATTCAGGAAGAGTATTTCTTAAGACATGCTTTTTGATGAATCAATAAATTTGGGTAAATTTTTTACATTGGTCATTCTATGGATTATTTTTGGATAAATTAATTTTTGGCAATTTGGCCACTGGACAAGTTGACCATTTAGCAGAAAGCTTTTTAAGAACTTGTTTTTGACGAATTCACCTGGAGCTGGTCATGACTTCTCCCAAATGAAAGACACTGAATAAACATATCACAATTTCAAAAAACACAAGTAGGTAAAAGATTTCTTTCCCCCCAATGACTATGGAAGCCAGTGGAAAACTCAGAGTCCCATCAAAGAAGCCCCGTCTATTCTCACTTGGGAAAGATCTTGAAGGATCTGAAATTGTTAAAGATTACAGTTTCCTGCTAACAAAGAGACAACAAATCCACCCTCCCTTTTTTTAAAAAAAAAACATTTTAGAATTTGAATATACAAACACTTTCTGAGTGGCTGCTTCCAGAAATATTTTTGGATTAAATGATCATTTTCAGTCTCAAAAAGTTTCTCTTTCTTTCTTTTTTTGATGGGGAGGGCAAAATATGATATTTTATTCAGATATTCTGAATAGAAGGAGTGCATTATATGAATCTACCAGACTCTTCTTCAGTAGAGAAATTCATACTGTTGACTATCTGATATTAAAGGCTCTGGCAGTTTTTAGGTTCAAGCTCTGGCAAAAAGAATATGCATTTTCTGACCCATTACTCCAGGGTCAAAAAGGGTAGAGCAGGAGAATGTTTGGTGTGTGTGTGTGTGTGTGTGTGTGTGTGTGTGTGTGTGTGTGTTGGGAGACAGGCAGAAAATGAAATAAGATGGCTTGGGAAATACTCGGCTCTTCTCTCAGATACCCTACTATGAGCACCACATCCCTCACTGCTCCCTGACCAAAGTGCAGAGAGGATTGGTGCCCATTAGAGGATGACATCAGGTCTGCAAGCCAAATGTACTTTACCAATAGCACCTTCCATTCTTCCTGCTCAAGCCATGGACATAGATTCTTGGGGCTTTAAAAATCGTACTGTTTGTGTGGGCTGATATATATCTGATCTGAAGCTAATATATCTAAGCTGATATATAACTGAACTTATATAGGATAGTCCAGATGATTTTACATATTAGATTATGAAGATTTAAAACAAAATGTTGAGCTTAAACTATTTAAAATATGGAGTCGCTTTTAAAATTATCTGGTAGGTAATTACTTTTATCACACAGCTAAGAAAACTCAATCCCTGTCTTAGTTATATGTTAATAGACTTCCTTCAAAACACTACTCATACACAACTAAAAAGGAACAAAACTCAAATGCTCCAACCCTCATATATTTCGATGTTTTACAAAGGATGGAGTCCAAATGGGAAAGTTTCCACCAGAGGCTTACTCCATCCATTTCATAGAAAACATCACTCTCTAAAGGGCCAGTGCGAACTTCTTTAATGTGCTTTTTTGGTTACGCCAGTTTTCCACAAACACATCAAAAGAAGAAAAACATCTAATGGCATTCAGTGGTATTTCCTCACCAGAATGGAAAAACAAGAAATGCAAAACATTCATAACACTTCGAAAGTAATACAAATCATCAACACGGTAAGAATCCTAGTCTCATGTCCCCTGTACCTCAAAGGGCAAGTAATCTATGATGAGAAGTGCTCTGATGTCAAAGAATCAAGAGAAAACAGACAAACACCAATCAAACAAAAACCCTATTGCTATGAAAATAATGGTAGGCCATCAATTACCAAAATATTTTTTTGCAAGGTTTTATCATCTTGAAAAGAATATTGCTGTTATTGGCCTCTTCTGAACAGTGTAGAAATATTAAGCAAATAAGAAGGCACCTTTAGAATCTGATTAGTGTTCTGTGGTCTACTCCTCTTTCAAATGTAGAGAAGGTGACATATAGTGTTGGTTGGTGAGTCACTGGAACATGCCTGGAACCCAGCCTGGATGCCAGCTGCTAACACTAAAGACATTCATAGGCAGAATGAATGTCAAGGCTACATAGTTCTCCATCATATATTTGTGGAAAATTCATTCCAGGAGAAATTCATAAATCAGACTAGAGACTATACTAAGACCAGCACCGTGTGGTAAGATATAAAGAGAGTTTGCTCTGTTCCCACTAACTAATAAGCCTATTAGGCCAAGCCTTCCAGTAGAGGACAGAGAGTTCTATACGGATGCATCTCCTACTCCAAGAGAACAAAGTATTTGAAAGACTAGAACTGACAGCTCAGATGTGTTTTTATAGTTCATCTGCTACCATATTTACTTGCAGATGTCATTATTTTCATATTATCAAATATTTGATGATCAAAAATTTTGATCTACTATCAAATATTTCTTCCACCGTGAAATGTTCTAAAAACTTTTTTAGAAATTGAAGTTCATCGGGGTTTCCCTGGTGGTGCAGTGGTTAAGAATCTGCCTGCCAGTGCAGGGGACACGGGTTCGAGCCCTGGTCCGGGAAAATCCCACATGCCGTGGAGCAATTAAGCCCATGGGCCACAACTACTGAGCCTGCGCTCTAGAGCCCATGAGCCACAACTACTGAGCCCACGTGCCACAACTACTGAGGCTCGCGCACCTAGAGCCTGTGCTCCACAACAAGAGAAGCCACCGCAGTTAGAAGCCCATGCACCACACCGAAGAGTAGCCCCCGCTCGCCGCAACTAGAGAAAGCCCGCGCGCGGCAACGAAGACCCAACACAGTCCAAAATAAATTAATTAATTAAAAAAATAATTGAAGTCCATCACTGTTCAGTCAAAATGACTCCCTTGACACAGCACTTCAAAGGAAGGAGACACACATAACATTTGTACATCTCAAAACAGAGCAGGACCAACTTCTTTTTAATACAGCCAGTGGCTCCAGAGGGCCGGGCCTGGGGACATATGTTCATGGTAAGGTTTTGCCAAACAGCCTTGTTTTATTTGGCATCCCAATCTTCCTACTTTAAAATCCACTCTCTCAGTCATTTCTCAAAGGTGACATTCTGTGTGTTTCTTCTGTTACTTTTATAGGACTAGTACTGAGCCGGTTGTGGAAATAAAGCAACAGAAATCAGTCAAGTCCCAACACACGTTAAAGAAAAAAAACTTTTTATGTGTCTTTGCCGCTTATTAAAGCACTGGTGGCCTAAGTGTTAGTTGTGTAGATATGAGATATGACTTTAAATTGGGCCTTCTTTTCCTTTTTCATCCTGCAAATTAGACCCCTTAGCTTCTAGTGGCCAGGTGGACACACGGCCTATCACACGCTTGTCTCCTAGAAATCAGAAAGTGAGTTAACTGGAGAAGATGACCTATTCTCTGAACTGAGGGAGACACAAGCTGAATGCAATTTGGATACTTCCCTCTTAGAGCTTTTGATTCTCTAGAAGAAGAGCTAAGCCAGTCCCTGTGATTGCAAGGCAAAGTGGAGAGTGTCAGTAGGAAAGTAGAAAGTAGAGAAGGGAGAGCTCTTCCAACCTGGGTGGCAGGAAGGGCTTCTGAGAGGAGGAATGAACTGGTTCCTGAATGGTGAGGAGGGTGTGAGCATACAAAGCACAGAGAGAAGAGACATTTTAGTCCATGCAGAAAACAGGAACGGAGGTACAGTGAAAGGGGTTCGACGGCATTTCCATGGAATGGTGACTTTATTATCGTTTCTGGTTTACTTGTCCATCTCCACACCAGGCAGTAAGTTTTGAGGGCAGGCACAGTGCTGGACACTGAGAATGCAGCCTTGTGGAGTTTATAGTTTCATGGGGAATCCAGACAATGAACAAGTAGTCCAAAGATAACTATACATTTACAAATTGCAAAAAGCATGACAAAGTAAAAGGGCAGGGTGCCATGGGAAGAGAACTCAAAATGGACCTAGGAGAGTATCATGCCAACCACGTGACAGCAGAGTTGAAGAGTGTTTCAGGTTGAGGACCTAAGCATGTGCACAGGCACTGCATTGGAAAAGAGCTTGGAGAATTCACAGAGGACAAGAGGCCAGTGCATCTGGAGCAGGATAGATAAGAGGGAGTGTGGCACAAAATGAGATCTGAGGACTAGACAGGTATGACAGCAGCATACCTTACAGATCATACAAAAGGACTGTGGATTTTCTTCTAAGAGCGAGGGGAAACCATTGAAAGCTTTTGAGCAGAAGAGGAACAAGATCATATTTCAACAAATGGCTTTGGAACAATCGGACATCCATATGCTAAAAAATATGAACTTCAACCTAAAACTCACACTTTATAAAAATATGAACGCAAAATGGATCATAGACCCAAATATAAAACTATAAAACTTTTAGAAAAAAATAGGAGAAAATCTATGTGACCTTCACTTTGGCAGTTAATTCTTAGACATGGCACCATGACATGGCAGAGTCCATCAAAGGAAAAAAAAATGGTAAAATTATCCCCCTTCAAAATTAAAAACTTTCGTTGTGCAAAAGAACACTGTTAATAGAATGAAAAAAGAAGCTACAGACTAGAGAAAGTACTCGCACATTAAATATCTGACAAAAGACTTGTATCCAGAATATACAAAGAATTCTCAAAACTCAATAATAAGAAAACAAACAACATAATTTTGAAAATAGGCAAGACATTTGAATATTCAAATGATGAAAAGATACTCAACATCTTTAGTCATTAGTGGAATGCGAGTTAGTGTTTTTGTTTCTTTGTTTGTTTGTTTGGCCACGCCGTGTGGCATACAATATCTCAATTCCCCAACCAGGGATCAAACCTGTGCCCCCTGCAGTGGAAGCGTGGAGTCTTAACCACTGGACCGCCAGGGAAGTCCTGGAATGCAAGTTAAAAGCATAATTCAATACCCTAAAAAAGTGAAATAAAAACGTACGTCCACACCAAAAACTCGTCCATGAATGTTTACAGCAGCTTTATTAATAATTGCCAAAACCCATCAACAACTCTGATGTCCCTCAACAGGTGAATGACTAAACTGTGAGACATCCATACAACAAAATGCCACTCAACAATACACAGTTATTGATGCAACAACTCAGATGAATCTCAAAGGAATTATGCTAAGGGAAAGAAGCCAATCTTGAAAGATTATATACTGTATGACTCTATATGATATTCTCAAAAAGACAAAACTATAGCGCTGCAGAATAAATTAGTGGTTGACAGGGGTTAAGGGTGAGATGAGATAGGACTGACTATAAAGGGACAGCACGAGGAACTTTTGGAGGTGTGATAGAACTGGTCTTTATCTTGACTACGTTCATGGCTACACAAATCGATGCATGTGTTAGAAAACACAGAACTGTACACCAAGAGAAAACAAATCAATTTTACTGTATAATTGAACAAATGTGTTTAATAACTTAAAAATGAAAATAAGTGTCCACAAACATACTTGTAAAAGAATGTTCATTGCAGCTTTATTCATGGTAACCACAAACTAGACATAAATGTTCATTGAAAGAAAAATGCCTAACAAATTGTAGTCTATCCATAGAATAGAATATTCCTCAGCAACAAAAGGGAATGAACTACTGATACATGTGACATGATGCATCTCAGGGACATTATGCCAAGTTTAAAAGGGCAGACTCAACAGACTATATATTATATGGTTCCATTTTTATGACGTTCTAGTAAAGGAAAATTTAATCTATGGTTAAAAACATCAGAACAGGGGTTGCCTCTAAGTGCGGGGATAACAGGGAAGGGGTACAGAACAGCTATCTAGTGTGTTGAAAATACTGTATGTCTTGATAGGACTGTGGGTCCCATGGGTTTATGCATTTGTCAAATATACTTAAGATCTGTGCCTTTCATTATGTGTAAATTTCACCTTAAAAAATGTAAGCAATATGAACTTAATTGAGGAGGTTCGCTTTTCACAATGACATGACATGGCAACCCTACAATTACTCTCTGTGCATTCCTGACTTGAGCAAATAAGTAAATATATGGAGAATAATGAGCCCAAGCCTCTCTGACTAGTGGAAAAGAGTGTTGCAAAAGTGGAAACGGGAAGACTGGAATGAGCCTTGTAGTGTTGGCTCAGGACTGGAGGTATCGGTATGAAGTCATGGCATGTATTATTTGATACAGACACATACACAAAGGTATACATACATATAGATGGGTAGATATGGAAATAAATATAGATATAGATCTTTATGCCTATGTATACAGTATGTGTGTTGTGTGTGTATTTGTTTCCCAGTTCGAAAAGCACCTATAAGCAGTAACAAATCAGTAACTATGAGTACAAGTAGCACCGAGAGTTTCTAAATAGCTGCCCTTAAGGAAGCCAGGATTCCCCTTTGACTAAGTCTTAGAGAACAAGCTGATTTCATGGCTGAGGTGGAGATAGTACAAAACGAACCTGGAACATCACATAGTGCCAGAAAGGAAGGAATGCTCCAAGAATGGTGTGAAGTATCAAAATGACACAAGAGCCAGACTGAAGGGGCTGTCACTGGTCGATGCTAGGACAATCAGAGCATTGAAATAAATAATAATAGCAAAAGATTAAAATCCACTGAATAGACAAATGAATAAATAATGAATGAATGAATCAGACAGAGGGGAGGGGAGAGAGAGAAAGAAGAGAAGGGGAAGAGAAGGGAGAAAAGGGGGTGAGAGGGGAGGAGAGGAGATGGGAGAGACGGGAAAGGGAGGGCAGAAGTGGGACAGAGGGGGAAGAGAAGGAGAGAATAATGATAAAACAAATGGGGCAAAATGCAAACAGTTGTGAGTAAAGGAGGATGCATATGGTAGTTCCTGTCAGATTGAAATAAAAAGTTTAAAAGTGAAAAAAGAATGTTTAATGGAGCTAAAGCAAAAGAATATCCTGGGATTTAAAAAAAGGTAAAGCATTAGGAGTTTGAGTAACATATACACACTACTGTATATAAAATAGATAACCAACAAGGACCTACTGCATAGCACAGGGAACTCTACTCAGTATATTGTAATAACCTATAATGAAAAAGAAGCTGAAAAAGAATATATACATATATACACATAACTGAATCACTTTGCTGTACACCTGAAACTAACACAACCTTGTAAATCAACTATACTTCAATTTAAAAAAAAGGTAAAGCAAAAAGTATTAAGTTGAAAGAGAGCAGGATCCTATCCCACTTCTCCAGATACCTAATACACAGCCTGACATCTTCATTACAGGATGACAAATGCATACCATCAGGAAAAAAATATTACATTGTTAATTGTCTGAGTAGAACAAGCAGCTGCCAGCATATTTCTCCAAAACTACTTTTCCTAAATAGGCTAATACTCAGATAATTCAACCCAGATTTTTCTAAACTTTGATATTTATTAGACTTCTTTTCATTAGGGTCTAAACCCTCAGTGATTTCAGGGTTGCTTCCATGAGTTTGGAGTACAAAACTTACTTTGAGCTTTTCAAAAAATATTAACATTGAGGGACTTAACCTGGTGGCACAGTGGTTAACAATCCGCCTGCCAATGCAGGGGACACGGGTTCGCGCCCTGGTCCAGGAAGATCCCACATGCCGCGGAGCAACTAAGCCCGTGCGCCACAATTACTGAGCCTGCGCTCTAGAGCCCATGAGCCACAACTACTGAAGCCCACACGCCTAGAGCCCGTGTTCCGAAACAAGAGAAGCCACTACAATGAGAAGCCCTCGCACCGCAACGAAGAGTAGCCCCCACTCGCCGCAACTAGAGAAAGCCCGCGTGCAGCAACGAAGACCCAACGCAGCCAAAAATAAATAAGTAAATAAATAAATAGAAATATTAACATTGAAACTACTCTTATGAATCGTAAATCTAATAAGACTGTCTAATGATTTTATGCTTTTAGATGATCAAAATAATTTGTTATGTAGTTGAAGATGGGATACCGGTTGGCTAGAGGTCAGAGAAACACGATGAAATCTAAAACCCAGAATCCTGAGACTGCACCCCTTCTTCTGTCTTTTGTTTTATGTCTGCCCTTCTTAAGGACCAGACCCTGAACATAACAATAGGACAAGTTAAATAGCTCAGGGGCTATCTCCTTTGACAGCAGGCTGCTGGAAAGCCCCAACTCCTTTCCTTATCTGTCAGCGTGCCTCCCAGGTGGGTGTGAGGGCCCGGAATCATCTGACTGCATGTGGCCTCCAAGCTGAGAATTCCATCACGTTCAGACTGGGTCACACCTCCTTCCACCCAGCGAGGAGGCATGGACACTTTTCATGGAACAATTTGGGTGTTAATGAATACAGAACCGTCTCGTAAGGATGGAGGTTTAAAGATGCTGGCTCGAAACAGAAAAGGAGAACAACCTTAAATTAACAGAAAAGTAGTAAGAGTATTGAAGAAATCACCAAACATAGACTTCAAATCATGTCCGTAAGCCGGGTTCACAGGTAGCCCTTTGCACTTAATAATGTCTTTATAGCTCAGTAAGGATTAAGTAGTTTTTTTGGTTTTTTGTTTGCTTTTTTGGCCACGCGGCTTATGGGATCTTAGTTCCCCGACCAGGGATTGAACCCGGGCCCTTGGCAGTGAAAACATGGAGTCCTAACCACTGGACCACCAGGGAATTCCCAGGATTGAGTACAGTTTTAAATTTTAACTATTCAAACAAAAACTGTAACTATTCTATAATTTGGAAGTACTTCCTAACTGATAATAACTTGACTTTGTATAGTATTTTACAAAGCATATAGTTTTCATTTACTTATCAAAACAGATAGATCTCATTTCCTGATTTCATGGTCATGCACATTCTGCAGTAATTATCCTCACCATTTATAGATAAAGAGCATGAGACTTAATGAGGCTTCTCTAAGATCACACAGCCTGTAATTGGCCAAGCTAAGAAAAAAACAAAAACAAATATTGTAGCTTTAAAAATCCCAATCCCATGCTTCGGTTAACGGCGGATGACTCTAACAAGGCCGTCTCCGGGCTACTCCACCAGTGCAGAGGCGAACTGGTGTGCTCCCAGTTCCTCCCCAAAAGCAGCTCTCACCGTCTTGGCTGGAGTCCTCCCCAAGTTCTGTGGGTTCTAATCCTCCAATCCTCTCTGCCCTCCTCTCCTACTAGTCGTCCACTGCTGAACCTGCTCCAGCCACACTGGCTTCTCAAACACACCCAATGTGCTCCTGCCTCAGGGACTTTGCTTTGCATCTGCTCTTCCTTCTGTCTGGAATATTTCCTCCCAAATCCACAAGGCTTGCTCCTCCACTCCTTTCAGATGTTAACTAAAAAGTCAGCTTCTTGTTGAGGCCTTAGCTGGCCACCCTATCTATTATGTTGACCATTGGAAATTGCCAATATTCCATCATCTCTTAAACAATATAAAATGTCAATTGCATATGGCAAAATCTAATACAATTTAATTTCCCCTACAACCTTCCCTATCTCTCTTCAATGCTTAATATTTTCCTTCAGTCCTCCTCACCATCTAACCTATTTTGGTCTATTGATTGATTTTCTTTCTCCTCCACTAGAATATAAGCTTCCCAGGAAGATAAGGATTTTTGTTCACTGCTGTATCCTCAGAGCCTAGAACGGAAACTCCCACATAGTAGGTGCTAAATATTTGCTGTATGAATAAGTTTCATTGGGCTGGAGCGATGAGACTGGGCAAGCTAAATATCTAGTGCTAGAGAAACCAAACCAAATGGCATGTGATACAGTGAGGTACAGGGCCCTCCCCCGGTCGAGATGACGCAGACATGAGGGATGAAGTCAGTACAGAATAGTACCAAGGCTCTGTACAACAAAACCTCACTAATGAGGACCACTGTGCATCTTTGCAAAATTCTCCTCACACTTTTGTACAAGATAACGCGTCTCTGAAACAAGCTGAAAGGGGAATTAGCCAGGAACACTCTTTTCGGTGCAGTTGCTGATAGGTGGAGTCTCCCCCCGGGGAACCAACTCTGCAGCAGTTTCTAAAGACTGCAAACAAAGGTAAGAGCTACTAGAACTCTCGGAAATACCTGCCATTTGATTTTCCAGTATTGTCTACTCTACCTTTGGGTGAAAAGATACTATCTTTGTAAAAAGCGTTAGGGCTAATCAGTGTGATCGCCTTCCCTACTAATTCTTCTCTCTCCCTACATTTAAGATGAAATTAAAGAAAAAAAAGTTTTCTCACAGTAACATCCCCAATCAAGTACTTCCCAAAGACTTCTTGAGTTTTCTCCTTGGAATCCCATACCAGCCACAGCTCCTGAAACTGATGTCCTAAGAGAAACGAGCCCAGGACAATCTGGGTCCCAATTCCAGCTCTACTGCTTAACCAACTGCGTGACTTTGGGAAAATCATACATCCTCTGCGACTGCACTTTCTCATCTTTACAATGGGTCTAAAATCTATGTTGTTGATTTGTGGAGAGTAAGTCAATAAACATGAAATCGCATCATGAAGAATAAAGTACAGGATGCATTTCTATTAAGATGATGCTATGACAGAACTCTGGGCCTCACTTATACATACAAACTAAGAGTAGCTCGCTGCTTCCTCTGACTCTAGCAGTAGGAAGATGGGAAAGGACTCCGCGGTATTCAATTCTGTGCCTGCCCCTCACCAACTCTGAAGTGTTCCTTACTTCTTTCTATGTTCAAGCAAGACCTTCTACTCCAGTGCATCTGTAGCTCTAATGGAAAACCCAGCTGTTGAGTCCCTCTCCTGAAATGAAAGGTTCTTTAGCCTCAAATCTGAAACATGCAAGGACAGGACATCCTACATGGAAACAGACCCTTTCTTTTAAACATTTTAACTTCCCCTCTTTGTGTTTCTTTCATAAGCACAGACAAAGCTTTCAAGCCTCTTAGCAGGATGCTTCTTCCCTTTCAAAGAACATTGAGAATTACCAAGGAAAGTTCCAGAAGCATCTGGAGAGCTCTAGGTCCCTATGACCTTTGTGCCTGATTACTTTTTTAACCATCCCTCAGACTGTAAAATGGGAGCCAGGTTATCAACGACCGCTCAGGGTGCCTACAAACTAATGTCCAACATGCCACAATCTCTTCTTCTTGTTATCTGAAAATATCCTGAAGACAAAGAGTAAGTCTATGAAAAAAAATAATGCAATACTGGTTTGCACTGAGCTATAACAATACTGCACTATGTTTGCGAGGTCTCATGGCATGGAATGGATTACCATTTTGATAGGATCAATCAATCAGTCCCTGAGCAGATGTTCATTTCTGCCTGCTCAATGTCAAGCTCTGTGCTAGACAGGGATGAGGCTGACTGGCCCTCCTTTATAGACCTCAGACTAGTGGACGAGTCAGGTCCACCAACAATCCATCATGTGAGAGCTGAGGTTGTTGGAGCCAGAACAGCGGCCATGGTGTTGAGGAGAGCAGAGGGATATAAGAGGGAAGAGAAGGGGGCTGGAATTAAACAGAATTTTCTTCATCAAATCCATCAGTTGTTTCCTAAGTGTCATTTTTCCATGTTACTGTCTGCATGATAAACAATCCATTGTCTAATATTTGAAGAAACTAGGAATATTTTATGAAAGTATTAAAATATATAAAATTGTAGTGCATTCACCCAATAATGATAATTTCTTACTATATTAGAAAGGATATGATTTTAAGCCTTAAGAAAACACTTTTCTTGTATTGTGTGAAGACCAAGTGGCACAGATGTAGTAACTGGCTCTTTTCTGCATCAGAATATTTTTCATCCAATTAAGTTCTGCTTAAAAATAAAATGTAGGTCTCCTCTGTCTCTGAACTCTCACTCTCTGAAGATTTGCTACAATTATCTGCTAATTTACACAAAATTCACTACACAAACCTACTAAACAAATCTGTTCTAGGTTGCATGCAAGAATATGTTTAAGTCATGTGCTCCTGGGTGAAAAGGATATGGTGGGCTGCTATTGTACCTCAGGTATTCTCACAGAATAGTACCTAGAGTTCACGTTGCTTAAACACGTTATGTTTTATAGATGTCTCTCTCTCACCTTATTCAGTAAAAGGTCTTCTAATAAAGTAGAGGAACTAATAAGGGAAATGGGTAAGCCTAAGAGGCCCAAAGAAGCGCACACACTACAAGAACCGTTGGGAATGATAAAGCACATTAAGAGAGTTGAATGGCTATTAGTCTTAAGCTTGGTGGTGCACATGTCCCTAACTCCTATGAACCACAAATACAATGGTGAATATTTACAAGAAATTGAGATTCTGCAAAAAAATATCTTGCTGGGGCAAGTGAGTGTGATGGTGGCACGAGCAGACATGTGACACTCAACACACAATTACAAACTCGGTCTCGTGTTAGCAAGAGTTGTAGAGCGCCCAGCAAAGGGAATGCAAACAGACTGCCACCTCAAGCTCTGTTTTGCATCCCATGGCTCTGTGTGTAGCTTCAGACAACGGTTCTTAGCCAAACACCTCTGAGCTCTCCTGCCAGGAAGGGAAGATTCTCCCCTGTTCCTCAGATCCAGACACAGATGAACCTCAGACATTTCCTGTTTAACTCATTTCTTCACCAGCTCTTTCTTCCTTACCTCGTCCCCCCACCAAAGAGTAACAGACAGCACAGCCTCCAGCTTCCTCCTCCCACCAGACCTCACACAAACACGCCTTCAATCAGAAGAAGCCTCTCAAAACATCATCTAGTTTATTTTATTTTGCTAAGTATTACTGGCATCTAGTGCTCATCTTTAATGTATTGTTTTGTTATTTATTTACATATCCATGTACACTGTAATATAGAAGGAAAATGTAATCCATTCTCAATATTCTACACTGAGCAGTGTCTACTATTATGGCTTACTACATACAAAATACCTACTAATGAGTTTATCAAATATGCAATGATTAGATAGTACTACAAGTAATTTCTATTCTGTAGAAATTCTTGGCAGATTATTAAATAGTCGTATTAAGGGGTTTTAGTGATACCTAGCAAGTTGGCATTTTCCTGTGGGTTAGGAATGCATTTTTGTTTTTCCCACTCAAAACAATGGAATTAGTCACTTTGTTCTCTGAAAATTTGTTAACAAACAAATGTTAAAGAATAGATTAGGTTCACAAAAAAGAGGGACACCTGCATAATAGCAGTTACCCCAATGCTTATTTGTTCTTCTACCATTTAAAGTGTTTCAAGAAAAGGGAGCAATCAAGTCTGTTTGTAAACGTATTGTCTTAATTTGAAAGTAATTAAATGTCTGTGTCAGTTAAGGTTGCTCTATTTATTGCTTTATTTCTTTTATAGAAAGCCAATCACTTGTATTTATATTCAGTTAGAAAAATATGAATTATACTAGCTGGGAAAGGAAATTCAAACTAGTAGATTGCTCATCTGGATTCAGTTGTTTGTTTTTTTTAATTTTCATTTTGATGGAAAAATATTCATAGTGATTTGTCTTGTTTCAGTTTTGTTTGATGAAACTGTGCCCTAGGTCTCCATTACTCATGGCAACATTAGCCTCTCACCTGTGGGCCACAGGTAGACGTTCCTCGTCCGAATCTGGGACCAGCAGAACATCTTCATTGGACTCCTTTACAGTCAAAAGGCCCTGCAGAAAAAGTGGCATTTTAGATACTTAAAATGTACTTATAGAGTAAAAATACCTGACATATTTGTGTAGGATGTAGTAAATTTGAAAATCCAACTCATCTGTATACCAGTGTGAGAAAGGCACTTGATTTTACAGATGTGAAAACTGAGGATTCTAGAGATAGAATGATTTGGTCAAGCACGTACAGCTAGTACATGCAGGATCAAAGTAGGTCCATTTCAAAGTTGAACTCTTGAGTTCACTGCCCTTCCACTGTTACACAGCCACCCTGTGAACAAAATCTTCCTCCAAAAAGCCCTCTTTTCTCACGAGATTTGTTCTCTAAAATGACCACTAGTATAGAACAAAAATCCCAGAAACCCAGAGAAAAACTGGCATAGATCACAAATAGAGATCCCTGTGCTAAGAGGGGGCCTAGGGTGAGGGTGGTGTGTCAAATGAGATTTTTCTTTCTCAGAGGAGGAAGTAGATGTGGGGGGTGACCCTCTAGATGGGATGTCTGCCTTCTCATGGCAGATATGAGAGCTCAAATCCCAGAGAGCTGCTGGAGAGGGATACTGAGTGGGGCCATCAGACCCAGCAGCTTCCTTCAGTTGCTTTTCTCTCGACCAATTTTCTGTCTTAAATTTGGAAAAATGATGACATAGATCACTATTCTAAAATTGAATGTAAAGGGGTCCTTCACAGCTTCTGAAATGTGGTCAGTTAAAGCCCAGATTTTAAACTTGAGAGGAAAAGTAAAGCAGGTCTTTTGCCCTCTCTGGATCGTAATGATAACAATAATAATGATAATAATGACAATGATCATGACTGTAAAGGCTCATATTTACTGAGTGCTTACCTGATAAGAGGTGCTGTCTTATTTGTGCTTCACAACAACCCTCAAGGAGGTACTATTATCGCCATTTATAGAAAGAGAAACTGAGGCTAAAAGATGTAAGTGACTTAGGTAAGGTCCTGTAGCTAGTAAGGAAGGATGTGAAATCTGGATCCAGAGGCCTCTCTTGTAAGGCAGTTGAATGTGTTGTATGTTACAACATCATCACAATATTAACATGGCTCAAACAGACGTTTGGATTTTGTCCCCATGCCCTCCACCTCATCTGCCCAATCCACACTGTCCCAGTCTTGTTCAAGTCAGTTGGTGGCACTTCCATCCACTGAGCTACTCGGGCCTAAAAGCTGAGTCATCCTTGAGTCATTTCTCTGTCTTCTCCCGCCCACTTCCAATGCATCAGCAAGGACTTAGGGCTCTACCCCCAAAGTGTCACCCAAATCGGTGAGCTTCTATCTCTGTTACTGCAGTCCTAGTCCAACCCCTATCACCTCTCACACAGCTCCACCTGCTTCCATTCTTGTTCCCCTGTACTCCATTCCCAGCCAGCAGCCAACCTGATCTTTTAAAAACAAAATCAGATCATGCCATCCTCCTACTTTCCACTCAAAGCTGTACATAATCTGGTCCCTGCCTACCTCTTGTACCTTATTTTCTACTACTCCTTCCCTCTTTCACCTTTTTCTAGTCACATGATGGTCCTTGTTTCCTGGAACTCTCCAAGCTAGTTACTACCTCATGACTTTTACAGCTGCTGAACCCTCTACCTGAATTGCCTTCCTGTCTTCACTGGGTTGGCACCTTATCATCATTCGTGGTCTCTGTTCAAAAGACAGGTCATCAGAGAGAGACCTTCCCTGACCACTCTGCTGAACTCCCTACCCACACCAGTCATCAGCACATGATTCTGTTTCATCATCTCCATGACACTTGTCAATATTACTTGCCTATTGCCTGTTTCCCCAGCACCTAGCACAGTGCCTGGCACATAGTAGGTGCTTACTAAGTATGTTACTTAGTGAATAATTCATTAGCCTGAATTGATCAGATGAATTCTAAAGACTGATTTTTCTTTTTAGAGACAGAAACTGTGAGTTCTCTATTAGGAAGATACTAAGTGAGCATTGGGCGAGCAGGAGAGCTGCCTCAAAACTCACCGGGTGAGAGAAGCCTTTCTTTATCCACCTGCCAAAATGGTCACTTCTCTTACTATGTCCCAACCCCCAGCCCCTGTATACCTGTTTAATATTATACCAAAACCATTTGTCAATGAGTGTGCATCTCTTCTGGGTATGTCCAGATCTCCACTTAGATGTTCAACTTCTGAAACACAGGAGCTGATCTTTTCTCATTCACGTACCCTAACACAGCCCTCTGCACACATCAGGTGCTTTAGCAGTGCCATGCAGTGGCTGAGAGACCAAAGGGGACATGTCCCTTTAAAGGAAGCCCACATGGCCACAATGGGGGAGGCACACACACAACATACTCACCCTTAGAGTTTGAACCCTGAAGATACAAACGGTCCCCACCAGAAAAAACCGATTCTCCAAAGAAAGATTTGTGGCAGACGACTCACAGGACCGGCTGGGGAAGCAGCTACGGAAGAGCACCAAAGGCTCTAAGGGAGACAGAGATACACATGTGACAATCCAATAGAAAGGTGGGGCGATTACACAAGAGGATGGGCACCTGCCGTATCAGTGTGCCGTTTGCCAACCCACTGACAATTTTCAGAATTCCGAACCACCAATTTTTTCTGTCTTCCTTCCCAGTCACCCTCCCCACCCTGGTCTCCACCAAAACATGAAGTAATTACTGGGAAATACTTTTGAGTTCAGGGTGATTGTCAGTCTTCTGTCCTTACCCTGTGAATGGACATGTTAGTCTCCAAAAAAGTTTAGCTCCCCTTCTTTACATAGACCATGTGGGCAACAAAAATGTGCGTATAATTTGTGTGTGTATGTAGTCAAGTTTTTTTTAAAGGTATTTGACCTTTGGTTTCCAAAGGCACGTGACAAAGATATCAGACAACCATGTGTGAGCTAATTTTCATTATTTATTTACCCATTCATTCATTTGTTATATCTTTAGACCTCAGTGGCAAAGAACTGAGTTAATTATATTCTTAGTTCATGGCATATTATGAACACAGATAAAATTCCCACTCTTGTTTTTACATTTTTCTTCTCTCTGTCCCTTCCCCACCCACAGGTACCCACTGTCATCTACCACATTTAATATATAACTTTGTAAAGTATGTAGTCTGGTTCTATGTACTATATGCTTTTACAATTTACAAAAGTGACATTGTGCTATAGATCTCATTCTGTTTCTCAATCAACAATACGGTTTTAAGGTCTAACCATGTTGTACTATGTATATCTAGAGTTCATTGCTTTTTTTTTTGTGAGTTCATTGCTTTTGACTACTACAAAGTTTTCCATATTGTATATTTCCCCAGATTTTACTTGTCCATTTCCCTAATGATGCACACCTAGGCTGTGCATCATTCCTCCCTCCTACCACGAACAACACTATGACATACATAGAACATGTCCCCTTAGACACAGATCTCTCTGCAACTTCGCCTCTGGGATATTTCCACCCAGCGATAGGATTGCTGAGTTACAGGATAATTGACTTCAGTTCACTCTGTTTTCCGGGATGGCTTCGTGAGGTTACATTCCTCTCGACACTGTATTAGTGTTTTCATTTCTCACATCCTCACCAATATTTGGTATTATTCACACTCCTAATTGTTTACATTTTGATGCGTGTACAGTGCTACTCATTGGTTTTTGAATTTTTCATTCTTTGCTTACTAGTGAGTTGGAGCATCTTTTCACATATTTGTTGGGCTATTTACCTTTGATTCAAGCCCTAGATCTTTTAATGGCCCCAAATCAGTGTTTATGTTAATTTATCAGCTTGCGGTTCCTGAAACCTTAAAAATTACAAATTCAGATCCCATATCCACATGTAAGACACACAGATTTGGGTTTTGATTTCCTGTAAATGACACATTTTTTTCCATTCAAACTCTGAGAGAGATAACAAGCTTACTCTTCCTCTAGGCCAGTGGACAGAATTTTACTGGTCATTTTAAGTCTCTAGGTTTTATGTGTTGGTCCTTGAATGAGTGTTAGAACTCCAGACCCCAGCCAATGGAGCCAATGTATGATTTAAAACTCACTTAGGCCCAGCACAAAATCAGCTCCCTCTTATCACTAGGCCTTGTACTTTATCCTTTAATTTCTAGCACCCATGGATTTCCCTTTCTTTTAAGATTGGCTATGCAATAAACTTCTTAGATTATGTTTTAACAATAATTTCCTTGTTTTTTGTAGAAGGAAAGAGCCATCCTTATCAGATCAGTCCACCATGTTACCATATGACCCCACCTTGTAAATTTTGCTATTAATTTTTTTAAAGTTTAATTAATGTCTGTGGTCCACCAAAACCTGTGATCATAGGCGTAGGAGAGAGTGTGAGAGTACCAACAGTAGAAAGGCATTTATATTACCAATGAAGGGCTGCATAATTCATGAACTCCATCTAGATAAAATTAAAAACTGTTTTGCTTACCATTAGAAATATCTTTTATACTCAGGATGAATTTCACATATTCATAAGCAGGGCTGCTACCATGTTCAGTATCTCCTCTTTTTAAATGACAGCAAAAATCAATATGTTTTCCTACTAAAAGAAAACAGATACAAAACGTGCTTACATTTGTACTTAACTATATTCTGCAGGATTCTTTCATATGATTATTGTCTTACTTAGACTAGATTTTACAAAAATATTATTTTCTTTTCATGAACATTAGCACTTGCAGTTATCTATGTTGTATCTGTAGAGTTGGGTATCAGCTAGAACATAATTTATAGAACACTAATACAATTATACAAAAGCTGAAATAATCAGGGTTCATGATTAAGAACAAGATTTAATAGAGGAGAGATTTTTTAATACTAGAAATATAATTTGTGAAATGTCTTTATTATTCCTGTAAGTGATTGTTATCTGTCTCTTAAAATCTAAGAACTTACTATTTGAAACAAACAGTCTGTACCTGAGTTTGGCAAAGGAAGTTTGAGAGCAATCTTTTGGTAGACTTCATTTTTCTCTTTATCAGGCAGAAGGCTTAATAATTTTTTACCCATGATGTCATCCTGAAGAGGGAAAGAGGGAATAAATTTTGTTATCTGTACTACTATATTTACTTCCTCTGTCTCCTTACTTAAGCTTATCATCTGGGAGGGAGATGCAAAAGGGAAGAGATATGGGGACATATGCATATGTATAACTGATTCACTTTGTTATAAAGCAGAAACTGACACACCATTGTAAAGCAATTATACTCTAATAAAGATGTTTAAAAAAAGTAATAAATAAATAAGAAAAAAAAAAAAGCTTATCATCTGCCCCACGTCAGCCATCTTACAGTCAGACCTGTTATACTTCTAAAGTCCCAATTCACATTACGCCATTCTATGACCATCACCACCTACCTTTGCAGTGCGCTCATGCAAGTATCCCACCTCTCCAACAATTATCCCACCCACTGAGACCTCCAGTCCATTCGCATCCAGTTTTCACTGAACATTATCTCCTTCAAATTGTCACATCCCTCCTTACCCAGTTCAGATGCCATAGTCGATCATTCTGATCACTGCCATGAGCTCTTATTTGCCTGGGAAAATCCCAACTCTGCTTAATTTCAACTCTTCATCTACCCTGTACCTTCCCCCAAGCAACTGAATGTGTATGGAGAAAACCCCACATCCATACTGTGTATTATTTTAAATGGGCACTCAGCTCTGCCTAGAAATCATTCCACATTTCCCTAGATAATTCACTCTTCTACTCTTCAATATGACTATTTCTTGCCTTCTCCTCCTTCAAACCTGCAAAACCGCCCCCTCCCCTGCCACCCTCCTCATATTCAGCTAGGATCTCATTTCTTATTTCAATTAAAAACAAAGGGAGAAGGAAATGTCAATATCTCCCTGCACCAAATCTTACCGACCTATCTGCTCCTGTGGCCAGAGACCTGCTTTCTCTCCTATTGCACCAAATAAGCTTCTACCTAAGTCTAGTGCACTGTCCTTCATCCTCTCTCGACTATTCAAGGACATCATTTCAGAAATTCTCCCCCTACCCCCCACATCTTTAAGCTTTCCCTTTCTGCTGGGTCTTTCCCTTAGCACACAAATGCTAAATCAGAAATACTATAATATCTGCCATCTTAAAAACAGGAACAACACAAAAATCCAAAATCTTCCTTGACACTACATCCTCTCCTCCATCTCTAACTACTTCTCTGGTCCACTTTAGAACAAAAATCATTGAAAGGAACTATACTTGCTGTCTCTCATTTCTTCGCCTCTCACTCTCCCTTAAAACCACACTAATCTGATTTTTATCCTAACCACTCCACTTTTCTGGTTACCAATGACGTCCATATTGCCAAATTCAATAGTCGATTTCAACCCTCATCTTGCCTAACATCTCAGCATTTGATACAACTGACCTCTCCTTCATGCTTGAAATACTCTGTTTACTTGGCTTCCAGGACACCATACACATATGGATATCCTTCTGCTTCAAAGGCTACTCCTTCACAGTTTCTTTGCTAGATCTTTCTCCTCTTCCTGGCCACTTGGCACAAGAGTGCTCAGGGCCTGGTCATTGGACCTCTTCTCTTACTATCCTGTCTCCTGTGGTCTCTTCCAGTTCCACCTCACCAAATACCATCTAACTGTTAATGACTACCAACTTCTCACCTCCAGTCCAGACTTCTCCCTGAACTCACCTTGATAACTAAACTTGGATGTCTGATAGGATTTCAATTTTAAGACATCCAAAATAGGGCTTCCCTGCTGGCACAGTGGTTAAGAGTCTGCCTGACAATGCAGGGGACATGGGTTCGATCCCTGGTCCAGGAAGATCCCACATGCTGTGGAGCAACTAAGCCCGTGCACCACAACTACTGAGCCTGAGCTCTAGAGCCTGCGAGCCACAACTACTGAGCCTGCGTGCCACAACTACTGAAGCCCACGCGCCTAGAGCCTGTGCTCTGCAGCAAGAGAAGCCACCGCAATGAGAAGCCCGTGCACCGCAACGAAGAGTAGCCCCTGCTCGCCACAACTAGAGAAAGCCCATGTGCAGAGCAAAGAAGACCCAATGCAGCCAAAAATAAAATAAATAAAATAAATAAATTTTTTAAAAATAAAATAAAAATAAAAAGACATCCAAAACAAGTGCACCAGATATTTTCCCCTCACAAACATGCTCTTCTCTCAGTCTTCCCCAATTCAGTAAATGGTACCACCATTTACCCACATGTTTGTCCTTGACTTGCTTTTTTTCTCTCAAGCCCCAAATCCAGTCCATCAGCAAACTCTGTTGGTTCTACCTTCAAAATACATATAGAATCGGTCCACTTCTCAGCACTTGGTTTAAGCCATCATTTTTATCCTGGATCCTGCAATAGCCTTCAGTGGTCTCCCTGCAGCTATCTTTGCCACACCCTTGCTCCCACTCCATTCTCCACAGAGCAGCTAGAGTCATCAATTTAAAACATAAGTCAGATCAAGTTATTCCTCTGCTCAACATTTTCCACTGGCTACCCAAGTGATTCAGAGTGAAAGCCAAAGTATACTTCCAACGTCCTTGACAGCTCTATGTTCTGGCTCTTTGCTGCCTATTGACCTTAGCCTCTCCTACCCTCCCTCTTGCTCACTGCATTCCAAGTACACTGAACTCCTTGCTCATGTTCAAATACAGCAAGCAAACAGTCATCTTGGGGCCCTTAAGCTTGCTCTTCATTCAATGTGAAACACTCTTTCCCAGATATTTGCAATGACTTTCTCCCTTACTTCATTCAAGTCTCTACTCAAAAGTATTTTAAATAGCATCAATTCCCTGACATTCTCTTCCTGTGTTTTTTTTCATACCACTTATCATTACCTGACATCATAGTCACACGTATATATTTATCTATTCATTATCTGTCTCCCACAGTAAAATGTAAGTTGCATTAGAACAGAGACTTTGGCCGTCTTACTCCCTGCTACATCCTCAACACCTAGAACACAGCTTGGCACAAGTGAGCACCCAATAAATATTAGTTGAATGAGTGAACAATACTGTACCACATAGTTGAAGTATGGTGACACATGAATAAACTGAATATCAGCCTTTAAGTAATGAGTTTTTAATGTGATAGGAACAAAATAATAAACAAAGTACTCTTTGTAGCTTAATTATGGCTTTGGTTGATGAACCACAAATTCAAATGATTTTTAATTGATTAATATTAATAATCTACAGTCAAAATTCAGAAATATATTTTTATGGCCCATTTGTAGAAGCCAGCCTACAAGCTGGCCAATGCTCAAATTAGCAGATGGATCCTGTCTCAATCAAGAAAAGTCTTGGCTCAACTCAGGGCAGAAATATAACCCTAATTTAGCAAAGAAAACATGAAATTAACAGGAAATAGATTTTTCTTTTCTTGGCCACACCACACAGCATGTGGGGTCTTAGTTCCCCGACCAGGGATTGAACCCTTGTCCCCTGTAGTGGAAGCACGGAGTCTTAACTACTGGACCGCCAGGGAAGTTCCAGGCAACAGATTTTGACAATGAAAGTCACATAGTAAGAAAATGACTTCCCAAAAGAAAAAGATATTTTTCATTCAACTTAACTTTTTCAATAAAAATGCTTTTATTGATTTAGTTATAAAATACACTTTAGGTACCAAACCAAGTTATCTCTGGTCAGTAGAGACCACTCATTTATTCCTTCACCTAACACTTGATTAACAACCGCTTCATGCCAGAACATTATGCTAGGTATGTTCACACGAACTAGCTCACCTAATCCCCTGTGAGAGGAAGAATTCTCCTCTACTGAATTCATGAGGAAACGAAGGCTTGTCCGATTATTGAGAAGTCACAGGTTCAGAGATGAGATTCACACCCAGCTCCATCTAATTCCATATCCGTTGTTCCTTCCACTACAACATAGCTACCTTGAGTCCAATTTGCACCAAGAGCAGCCAATTTGCTACTGGGCCAGTTTCTGCATTTTGGACATTCTACATGAATTAATTTATTATTTTTTTTGCTGAAACTTATGAGAGTTTAAAAAAATGAACCTGAGATGTTCATTCTAATTTCAATGAACGCATAGTTCAGGAGGGCAGACAACACATGCACAGACAATTCTGATACAAAGTATAAAGTAATACCTTAACAAGAGGTACAAAATGCTAAGGCTCACCAGTTCTTTCATTGGTAGAAGGAAGTATAGCACTGTCACCTAAAAGAATTCAAAGTGAGCAGTCTTTTGATGGTGCACATTCCTTGGATGGAAATAGTGGCAATAAGTTTCTTATTAATTAACTACATTCTTTAAGGAAGGTGACAGTGACAATGAATGCCTTATAACTGACCACCAACTAAAAACAGTGGACATAATGATCATCCCAGTGACCCTGCTATATATTAGATAAAGGGCAGAGATCTGAAAGCATTATCAACACCATGTTACTTTCGTAAATCTTTGGCATTTGCTCTTCTTATTACACAAGGCAGAAAGATCAAGGTACTTAGAGCTTAATGAAGCAAGGATAAATACCAGTGAAAAATTAAGGCTTTTTAAAAGCCAAGTTTGAAAATAACCATTAGTTGTCCTACAAATATTAGTAAGGTGAGTCTCAGTCATGCCAAAAAAAGAATAAAGGAATTTACTCCACTCCTTGACATTTACTGAGAATCCAGGCAAGCAGCATCGTTTTGCTGGCAGAAACATCCACATTAAACATGCATTAGAAAACTGTTCAACTGTATAGGGCACCAGGAAGGATAAGCGCTTCTGTACGAGATTCAGACTGCACCCTGAATCAAACAAGACTCATCGCTAGTGATTCTCTACTACGCTGTAAACTTCACAGGGAGAACAAAGCAAAACTCATCACAATTATCACCAACTAGCCATATACCTATGTCTAAAATTTTTGACTTTCTAAAGTCTTTCTGAAGTCTCTTTCTAAAACTTTCTAAACTCTCTTAAAAACTCAATCCTGAGAAGCTCTTTCCATGATGAAATCTGTATTTTAAAGTTTTATTTTGTTTAAAAATTTTAAAAGAGAACAATTATATGTTTTTTTGAGGGGGTGATGAAGTAGAGTGACTAGGAAGGCAGGCTGCTAAGACAGAGGGTCGTGAATACAAGTAACTACAAGTTACTACTACCAGTGACTACAAGTTTTTCCAAAGGAAAAACCATCAATGACATCAATGATTGGGAAAATGTGGTGCCAGATTTCAGACATAAGTTTAATACCACGATGATGATGGTATCAGCCATCATTTCAGTCATGGTGTGTTTTATAACATCGTAACTTGGACTCCTCCCATCTTTTTGTCACACCCCTATCCAATCCATCTGCAAAACTTATTTCACCTACAAAACACTGACTACTTCCACATCCACCTTAATGCAATCCATCACCATCTATTGCCTGGACTATTGTAATAGCTTTCCAAGTGACTCCACACTTCCATGCCTACCCCCATAGCCTGTTCTTAATACAAGAGCCAGAGCGATCCTGATAAAACAAGTTCACATCATTTCCTGCATCTGCTCCAAATAGCGTCCTCCCATCTCAGAGGAAAAGGCAAATGGCCCTAAACAAGGTGGACCTCTGTTACTGCTCTGACCCCATCACCTCCTACAACTTTACTTTTTACTCACAGCACTCCCGTCCCAGTGGCCTCTTTACCATAGCTTTTCACACCAAGTAGACTCCTGCCTTAGTGACTTCTCACTTGCGTTTGCTTCTACTTGAAACACGCTTATCTGCATGACTCACATACTCACTCCATTCAAGTATCTGTCTAAATGTCACCTGATCAGTGACACTAACCACACCATTTGTAATATCCCACCTCCGGTCACTCTCTAAGCAATACTGTCCCCTATTGACAGATGAGAAACTAAAGCTCATGTCGTTAGTGAGTGAGAGTTAAATTTTAATCTCCAGATTATTTGACTCCAAAGACCAAGTTCTTTCCACCTCACCATCCTATTGGCTTAGAGTTGCCCAACAGACAGAGGTTCCTTGATTTTTAATGACACTGTAGATTCCTGGAGCCAGGCAGATACTCTAGAAATGGTTTGGTTTCCATATAAATATAAGATGGGTGACTTATAAAATGAAATTTTTAATCAAAGCCTGGGAAAAATTGCATGTTGTTAAAAATTACAAGTTAGGATTTAATGAGGAAAAGTGTGAAATTGTGCCTCAGGTATAGACCTTTTCAACCCTGTTTTAAAAGAATATATAAATTCATTCCCATTTAATGTTTACGTACAGATGTATCAATAATAGTTACAGCTTTATTTTTAAGTACACCAGTCTCAGGTTATCAAGTCCATGGTTTAAGATTAACAGTTCAAACCCATGTCCCAGACACCTCTACCTTAGGGTGACTGTGTGTGTGTGTCTGTGTGTATGTGTGTCTGTGTGTTACTTCAAATGTTGAAGGGTGAAAGAGTCTCTTAAGAGTGAAAACTCTGAACCAAAATGCATAAAGAATCAAGGAAAAGGATATAACTAACACCACTGCTGTGAAAAATCTTCATGTGAGGATCCTCAGGGAAAAGTCACCAGTCTCAGTCAATGGCCAATTTGGTTTAAGTAATGTCAAATACCTTGAGAACTTGGGTAGCTTTCTGGTCTTCACTATAACAAAATTTAATGTGTAATGGATTATACTCCTACATTCTTTCTTTTAATGTGCATTTAATAAGACCATTCTCCTATGATATAACTCCTCTGGGGTCCAATGCAACGAATATCTCTAATATTTGCATTTTATTCAGCTGTTTAGGTATTCTATAAATATAAGCTGAATTTGGAAATCTAAACTGCTTTCTAAAAGAAAGGAAGAGAATGAGAAATAAAGAAATGGACCTTAGTATCTTTAAATTAAAAGAAAAGAGCAGAAAAGCTCTCTGAGCTTCTAAGTGGGCCATAGAACATGCCAGCTGGAACAGCATAACTAGTGGGATAAGCTCCTAATCCTCTTCTAACTTAACTAAATAATAATTTAACAAAACTTCTACTCATTTACATGTTTCAAACTTGAGTGCTATAGATCTGTGGGTCAAGTTCTTAAGACAACTCTGTAGAGTGAGAAATATGCAGTGAAAGCAACAATCCAGATGCGTTTAACACAACCAGCCAAGTGACAGAGATTCAGGAGTGGTGGTGGTGGATGTAGTCTACACAGCCCCTCTTCACACACAGGCATGCGTGCAATATGAAGGTATGCAGTACTTTCATGTTTAAGTGATATATCTGGTAGGTGTCCAGCCTGAAGATCCAGAAAAATTTTAGGAAGTCATATATTCTAAGTCAATGGTGCTAGGAAGATATAGAAAGCTCTCCTGAGAGGGATATAGTGACACCAAAGGGCTCAGGAATGAGTGACTAATTTGAACATCAGAGACTCTGACTATAACTCATGTGTAGGTCTCTCCAGCAATATTTACAACATTGCTAAATTAGGCAATCATTTCTAATTTTTTTCCAAATGAGATCAGGGTTTGTTCTTCAATATAAAGAAACAAAAAGCAAATCAGACCTGGAGATGGATGTCATGAGCCAGCATGACCAGATCATGACATTCATTGTTTAATCAGTATGTGGTGGACTCAAGAAATGTACAAAATCAAACACATCCATCTTGTGAGGGCTGTCTTGCAAAGCAGTCACCTTGGGGATTATCCCCTGAGTCTTCTTTGGAGCTCTCCTTCAGGGGCAGTTTACAAACCATACACCAACGCACACACACCGTTTCATTACCTTATATCAGTGTTTGTTTTTATAGCTTTAAAACTGAAACCAATGGAGAGGACAGTAAAACAGGTGCACGTTTTGACAACATTGAGAATGTCTTCTCTGATGAGTTATATGCTGCTGAAAACAAATAATGAACCCCTAAACGACAAAGCGAATGATCCTTTCCCAAAAGCTGGGAGAACTTACTGGTAAATGGCCAAGGAGAGAAGAGATGTTGTCAGCCACGAAAATTATCACTCCATCTGTGCTCAGTATTATCATAAAGCCATCTAATGACTAATGAAGAGAGAATAATAATGTAATTAAATAGTGGAACAATAATAAAATGATAGCTTTATTTCTAAATGCATAAATAATTATAATCACACACTGAAAGTGTATTGTGGTCCTTAAATATCAATAAAGCAGGCACAGACTTAATTAAAATTCCATTATTCTGCCTCCTACACAGAATCTACTTAACCTTAAGCATGAGATGTTTATCAAATGATGTGTCATTTAGACAAACAAATTTCAATGTATACCCAATTAACACAAAACTCTCCAACACAAGCTACGAAGATTCATTTCCGTGTGTAGGTTGTTTCATATTTAATTCAAAATTAATTTTAAAAACTGTAAGAATATTTTGGAGGGCATTTTCGTTTGTGGTTAGTTTAGTCATCTATTTATAAATATGGGTATTGCCATCACTTCCCTGGATTAGATATCCAGACAAATGCCTCCTGGTAGAGAATACCTAAAATGATGATTAAAATATATTAAAACTTATATTTCAAAACAGGGCCAAGCTTATGGTAAAGTAAGGGAAACGATCTGACATCAGAAATGAGTAGAACATGAGAATTCAGAGGTAAGGGGATATCGGAGCTTGCATATGCCTTGGGAATATCTACACAACACTGATGGCATAGAGCTGGGGGGACAGAAAGCAAAGCTTGGGCCCGCACAAGGTCGGGGGTGAAATCAGAGACTCCTGCATAAAGCCAGGCCTCCCAAAGGGTAACACTCTCAGCAGACAAAATAGAAAGATCTTATCCAGCAAAGGAAGCCAGGGGATTCACAACCTGCCCATCCTGCCTCAGCTTCCACTCAGA
The DNA here is from genome assembly GCF_009873245.2 of Balaenoptera musculus. NCBI lineage: Eukaryota > Metazoa > Chordata > Mammalia > Artiodactyla > Balaenopteridae > Balaenoptera > Balaenoptera musculus. Next base: position 125,759,758 of record NC_045806.1, on the reverse strand, counting down.
CTAGAAAAGGAAAAGAAAAACGAGTGTCATCTGGGAATTACAAACAGAAGCCTACACTCGCACAGATTCGGAGCTGGAATTCACAAACTACCTGTGTAGCCCTCAACACTCCAAGCCTATTATTTACTTTCACATGGTCCTGACCCCAGATATCTAGTAAAAAGGAATTGAAATCATCTCTAGAGAATGATTTTAAAGCCCTCAAAGAATTCATGCAGATAAGTTCCCAAATAGCATGAGATTGTAATGAATGATTAACAAACAGGAAAAAATGAAACATCATGAACAAGAGGCAGTATAAATAATAAAATGCAGAATCAGATTTTAAATGTGCAGATACTGGAAATATCAGGGATAGACTATAAAATAAGCATGCTTAATATGCTTAAATAAATTTTAAAAGGGTATTGAAAATATAATGAAGGAGCAAGAGACTCATAACTGACTAGGCAGATGTGAAAAATAATCAAACAAAATGTCTAGAAATAATATCATCAAAATAAAAACTCAGTATGTAGGTTAAATAGCAAGTTAGAACATAGCTGGAAAGACAATTTTTGAACTGGAAGACAGAGCTGAAGAAGTGACTCAGACTGCAACACAAGGAGACAAAGGGATGGAAAATAAGAGAAATTAAATGACACAGAGAAGAGAGTGAAAAAGTGAATTAGACATTTCACACATGTCCACTTTATTCTCATGACAACTCTGTGAAACAGAGATATTTTACAGAGAAAGAAATCAAAGCTCAAAGATAGTAATTCTCTCAAGGATGCATAACGAGTAAGTGACAAAGGCACAATTCATATCCCTGTCTGTCTGACTCAAAAGACCATGGTCATTTGGGCTTTAGTTTGTGGCCTTTGAACTCAGTGAAACCTACCAGTTCCTTTGGAGATAGAAACCATGAACATGTTTCCTCATGTCACTGAGGAAAAAACTAAGGACTTAAAAGCCTTATTCAGTAGAGTCTAGCAACCTGTGTTGAATGACTCTACCAGATAATTACTTAACTTGCCACTAAACTATAGAAAGAGTTGTTCATTTTTGTTGTCACTCAAGATCAGTGGGTTCACTTGGCATAAGAAGCATCTGGGCAGCGTGTTAGACATGCAGGCTCCTGGCCCTACCAGGATTGCGATTCCGATTCAGACAGTTTAAGGTGTGTCCCAGGAACCTGCATTTTTACCAAGCTCCCTAGGTAATTCTGAATGCATGGTCTCCTAGCCACACTTTGAAAAACCACTATTCTTTATCTTCTATTGCACGTACTCTACATATGAAGTAATCAAAGAACAAACTCCCTCTTACTTGTAGCATCATCTGGTTGAAATCTTCATAGCTATGAAGTGATGGAATCCAATTAGATTTCTCTCTAGAGGCTTCTGGATTGACTTTGTCTTTTTAGAAAAAGGAAGAAAGGATAAAAAACTGTCACATTAAAATGATTAGCTTATGGGTATTAGATTTTTCAAAGTTATAATTAATTTTATGGAAAAGACTCTCATGAGAAAATGCTGAGTGCTAATGAAGGATCTGAAGTAGACTAACTAATTGCTTATAAATTATCATAAACAAAGAAGTGTTCAGAATTGAAAAAGACCTTGAAGATCATCCACCTGAATTTCTACTGATCTACATGATGACCTCTCTAACAACATTATGATTTTCAACCCCCAATTCTTTCCTTTTCTTGACTTCTTTAAGTCTTCTGAATTCTATCAAAACCCAGTATTCATAATATACCAGATAAGGTGCAGGCTATGTCGAATGCTCTAGGTGTATTCAGACATCTAAAATCTCCTCAATCCCTGGCTAAAATAAGGAATTCCATGATTTAGTTTCATCGAATTAAGCTTTAGCAAGGGCCCTTAACTAGAAAATCTTTAAGCCATTATCTTGTAACTCTCCAAAGCTGCTGACACTGTTCTCTCACACATCCTTCTCCATTCTTCAATGTTTTCTGGTTTTCCCAATGAGCAGTGTTCCGGCTCCTGTGCTCATTCAGAGACTTTGCTATCAACATCTTCCCCTCTCCACCTCCCCCAATCCCACCCACTCCCCTAACTTCACTAACTCAGGGACCTCACTAACACAACCCTCCAGCCTCCAGTTATTTTAATGTATGTCAATAAACGTTCGTTTCTTCTCCTCACAAAAATGTTAGAGACCCATAAAACTTTGCTCCCTATTCAAAATGTTAAATCCTTTGACAAGGACAGCTCTGACAGCAGCACTTGCTTTCTTGGTGGGTAGGAGTCTCAGATCCTTTTCTATGAGTAGATGTGGATAACAAGGGGGCCAAGCATGAGTAGAAGAGCTCCAGAACCCTCACTCAAGAGGGAGTGAGAAGAGGGTGTATAACTACATGGGGAGTAGAAATAACATGAAAAATAAACCATGCCAATTGCACAACTGCCTCAAAATCAGTTTTCCTGACCACTGTCCCAGCCTGGAAACTCAATTCTGGTCACAACTTCTCAAACTCGGGAAACAACCCATGCCACTCTCCCATGGCTGATTTCTGAGGTTATTTCCCCATTGACTTTCAGCTCCACCTAGTGACTTTCATCTCCTATACTCCCTACAAAGAAATAAAAAAGACAGAAGAGAGACCATATGTTGCCAGGAAATAAAGCCAATGTATTTTATAAAGCAACCATAAAGTGCTTTTCTACGTTACTATTACCCATGAACATGTTCTTGTTTCGTTTCTAGGGTGGGCACCATATCCAATTCTTCACTAAAACCCCAGTGTACAGCATAGTACTTAACTCACAATAGGGACTTGGTAATTCTTGTTACGCTGAACCTCATTCATTCATTTATTTAACTAACATTTACTGGGCTCCTACTATGTATCTTTTAGAGGCTGAGGATAGAGCACAAACAAGACAAATAAGGTGACTGTGATTTTGTATCTTACAGACTAGTGGGGGAGACAGACAGATAACCAACACAGAGACCACAGAACTGATCATTTCATATATCTTTAAGCACAGTAATTTCGACAGGGTGCTCAGGGAAAGCCTTGCTGAGAAGGTGAGGAATGACAGGAAGAGAGCCATGTGAAAACCTGGGAGGAAAGAAAACATCTCAGGCAGAGGAAGCAGTAAGTACAAAGGGAGACAGGAGGTCAAAGGGGCTACTGTAGGGTGACCAAGGGATAGAGCAGTAGGAAATGAAGTCTGAGAGACGGGCAGGACCAGATTATGTAGGGTACATGGTAAGGAGTTGGCATTATTCTGAGTGGAACAGGAAGTGCTTTTAAGCAGGAGAGTGACGTATGTTTTAAAAGATCACTATGGTTGTTTGTGTAAAATAGGTCAAATTGGGGAACAAGAGTGGAAGCAAGGGAGTCTCGCTGGAAAGCTTCTCTGAAAGGAACAGATGATGATGGCCTGGATTAGGCTGGTACACCAAGGCTATGGAAACGGGCAAAGTGAATGGATTTGAGATATATTTTAGAGGTAAAGCCAAAAGAATTTGCTGATGGATTGGTTGAGGGGGTGGAGGACACAAGAATGACATCTAGATTTTTATCTTGAGCAGCTAGAAGAATGGTGGTACCTGTTACTGAAATTGGGAGAACCAAGGCTGGGGGTGTGAGAGGCAATGGAGTGGAGAGGAATCAAGAGGTCCAGAATGGCCATGTTAACTTTCCTGTTAGATATCCAAGCAAAGAAGTCGCAGAGGAAACTCTCTTGCTGATTTAATAATGAGTATGATTCTCAAGTATGGAGCTCAGGGAGGAGGTCAGGGCTGCAGATAGATTTTAAAAAGTGGGGGGCATTGACATCCAGGTAGCCCTTCGAATTAAGGGGCTGGAAAATGAGTGTAGCTATTGAAGAGAAAAGCTCCTAGGACTGAGCCCTGGGGCACATCAATGATTAGAAGTTGAAGAGGGAAATAGGGGATGAAAGAAAAAAGAGAGAGAGAGAGAGAGAGAGAGAGAGAGAGAGAGAGAAGGAATGGCCAATGAGTTAGGAGAGAAACCAGAATCAAGTTGTCCAGTTATCCTGGAAGCCAAGAGAAAAATGCTTCAAGAAGGAGGGAGTGGTCACCTGTCCAATGTTTTTGAAATATCAGGAAAGATGAGGACAGTTAAGGGACCAAAGAATTCAGCCTCAGTGAAGTGGGTTGAGGAAAGAATGGGGCATGAGAAAGTGGACACAGGGTCTATACAATCACTTCAAGAAGCTTTGCTGTGAAGAGAGCACAGAAATAAGGCAACAGCTGAAGGTATCATCTGGTCAAGAAAATATTTTTTTAGGTAAGAGCTCTTTACAGCACGGTTACATGCTATGGGTATAACCTGCTCAGATGTTTTGAGTTAAATCTACTTAAATATTACAGGTACTGTTTGACACCCTTGGGGCCCTGTTTCCCTTAGCAAAATTTATCATATGCCTTCAAGTGCCTAAGATACAAAAATTTGCATTGTTATTGCCCAGAATACTTCTACTAATTCTCATTTCCTTTTTCTACTTTTGCATGAACCTCAATAATATTTTCAGCATCGACTATAACAAACTTATGAATGGAGAGAAAATAAATAGCCATGTATCAGAAGGTGCCTGAGGAGATCATCTCGTCATTAATCCCTCCCAGAGATGTTTGAGGTAAACAGAGAGACCCAGCTGTCCCAACCACATTTATAAGGATGGGTCAGGGTGCTCAGTTCCAACCTCCCTTCTTCTGTGAAAGGGCAGCAGCACTCTGCGATGCTTTAGCTTTGCCTGCTTTTGTAGGATAACCGTGACTTTGCAGCAGAGCACGCAGTCTTGTGAATAAGGTACTGGTGTGGTCCTTCGCTTTATTTTCAGATGCATCAGGTGCAGCCCTAATTGACAAAAAACAATCAAGGTTATTAATAATAAGGGTAGGGCTGGGAATTCAGATGATGGATAATGGATGGGGAGAAATAAGAAGAGAGAAAGGGAGATGTTAATGTCAACATCTGAGCAAAAATCTGGTCCCTTGATAACTCATAGAGCAACAAAAACTGTCAATATTAAAATAAGGAAATGAAAGCCAATCTCATCTCCCTCAGACTGTGAGGCCCTTGAGGGTATCTGTCTCCATGTCTCCCATACCAAAGCCCACACAGTGTCTGGCACAGTGGCCTATGAATTATATAAAATAAATCCAAAATAATTTGAATGTGATGGTGGGTCTTTGTTCCACCATATACTCTTACCTGCTTTTTCAAGAGTCCTTCTGATTAAATACAATTGTTTCTAAATGATCTATAATTATTCAAGAGGCTCTCTAAAAGCCAATGCTTCTTCTCAGAGAGAAGGCTGAGCAATGAAATGCTAATTGAGATTTTTAAAAAACACAGACCATTCTGAAAAATTCTGACCAAAACTTTTTGATCGGTAGACTGGAATTTACTTTAGATTCTCGAACTGGAAAAATAAGGTAATTTATCTTCTCAAATGTAAATGAATTTCAACTCTAGGCAAGCCAAGGCCGCCAAACAGGTTTCTCAACCGATCAGGGACTATAAACCATTTATTCAGTGTCAGCTCTGGGCAGCCACTGTGCAAGGCATGGAGGACACAGTTTGATGAGGGAGGCTGTCAGGACATAGGTAGTGTACAAAGTATTATAATAGAGTTGGGGCTGGGGTTATGGAACACCCACCAGAGAGATCAGATTTCCCCGAGTGAGTCAGGTTTCCCGGAGGAAGGAGAATTTTGCTAGATGTGAAATAGGAACGGAGGGCAGGGGAGAGGGCTTTGACGGAAATATCAGTCAGTTAGGAATTCATACCTCTTCTCTTTTTTTCCCCCATCCTCATCCATTATTCAGTGATGTAACAAAGAATTCTGAAATCAAGGTGGAGCCACATTTCACTAAGAAATCAGTCTATGATGAATCACATAAAGCAATAAGACTAATCAAAATACTCAATTGCATAGCACCTTTCCCTCAAGGAATGCCTACTTCTTTTAAAGATAGAATTTCACTAAGTACCAATAACCTTCTCATACGTTATGTAGATGTTGAAGACTTGCTTTATTGAGTGATCCCCGATGAATGTCTGTCACAATAACATTACAAATGAATATATTTGAAAAAGTTACAAAAACACTCTGTGAAGCTACATAACTTAATCCCAAAGTCAAGTATTTGTAGGTTTAATTGCATACCCTTAGATTCCTTTAACTTCCACTGATTTCAAGAACACAGCGAAACAAAGACAGATGTACATTGAAAGCTTCAGATCTAGCTACAATATCATGTCACAATAGACAAAAATCTGCATTTATCGTTGATATCACAGAAATCCTCGGCATATAAAAATGACCTTGAAATCACCACAGTCCTCTCCTTTGAATTGTATAATTAGACCCGCACATCACCTCAAGGTCAAAACCTCAAGATAGAAGCCAATGACATTCAAATACATGTGTGTTAAATAAGAAGGAACCCTTAAAATATAGCAAACATCTTTAAATGCTCTCAAGGAAGTAAGAGAAAGCTCAGGGGTCAAACACTGGGAAGATCCTGAGAACAAGGCTGGTTAGTACACCAACCTGTGATGCTGTGGGGATGGGGAAGCATAGCTATGCATCAAGGGAGCTTGGGCATTAAATGCCCTCTTTGGTGAAGGAGAATCCAAGCAGGGAATTGAAACTAAAACTTACCACCCCCTCCCTAGGTATAGTCCAGACTCCCAGAGGCTACAATTTCATTTAAAGAATTGTCCCGGGCTTCCCTGGTGGCGCAGTGGTTGGGAGTCCGCCTGCCAATGCAGGGGACACGGGTTCGAGCCCTGGTCTGGGAAGATCCCACATGCCACGGAGCAACTGGGCCCGTGAGCCACAGCTGCTGAGCCTGCGCGTCTGGAGCCTGTGCTCCGCAACAAGAGAGGCCGCGACAGTGAGAGGCCCGCGCACCGCGATGAAGAGTGGCCCCCGCTTGCCGCAGCTAGAGAGAGCCCTCACACAGAAATGAAGACCCAACACAGCCAAAAATAAATAATAAATAAATAAATAAATAAATAATTTAAAAAAAAAAAAAAAAAAAAAAAAAAAAAAAAAAAAAAGAATTGTCCCACCAACAAAGGAAGAAAACAAGGAACTTTGTCTGTCTCAGCATATTCTCGGGGTGGGAAAAAATGGGGTGTTATTAGACTGGGTAAACCTCAGGGTTCCAGGAGAAGCAAAGACAAACCCATTCCGGAGAGAGACTCTCTAAAGCCAGGTTCCACAGAATTTCCACAGATAAGGCACCAGCTGAAGATGAGCTCACCATCCAAAATTAGAAAATACATAAGAAAACAATCTACCAAGGGAGAAATTAGGAGTTTGGGATTAACATATATGCATTACTATATATAAAATAGATAGCCAAAAGGGACCTACTATATAGCACAGGGAACTATACTCAATATTTTGGAGTAACCTATAAGGAAAATGAATCTGAAAAGAATGTATATATATATATATATATATATATAGATAAACTGAGTCACTTTGTTGTACACCTGAAACTAACACAACATTGTAAATCAACCATACTTCAATAAAAAATAAAATAAAATAAAGAAAGAAACCAATCTACCATATGCTAGAATTAGGACACACACATATACTCCCTTCCCCTCCAGCAGTATGAGACCTCCAAGAACTTCAGATAATTAAAATATCTGAAAGCCATTATAAAATAATTGTTTAAAAATATTTAAAACAAAATAGATGGTACTGAAAATATGGGAAAAGACCAGGTAGACGTAAAAAAGAATAAAAGAGAAATTCTGTAAAGACATGTTCAATGAAATTAATTTCAAAAGGATGGATAAAGCAATATATTAAGACAAACCAGATGAGAAAATTAGTCAGTGGAATACAGATATGAGGAAATTTACCATATTGCCTTTACAGAGAGATAATGAAATGGAAAATATGAAACAAGAGGTTATGAAACATGAAGGACAGAATAGAAAGGCCTAATATATCTAATAGGAGTTCCATATGAAAAGACTAGCAAGAACGGGAGACAGGCAGTAAAGAGCCAATAGCTGAAATTTTTCCAGAATGTAAAATGCGACCCAATTTGGATAAACTAAAATAAAACCACATTTAGAAACATCATAGTAAAATTTCAGAACACAAAAGACAGACAGCTAGGCCATTCTAGGCAATAAAACAGATCAATACCAAAGAATAGTATCATACAGACCATCTGCTCTGGCCCTAATTCAATTGCATTAGAAATCAAGAATAAAAAGATAATATAAAATGCTCTACACTTGAATACTTAAAACAATAGCAATGACAACAACATTTCCTAAATAGCTTTAGAAATCAGAAAATATTCAGAACTGAAGATCTTCAAGAATACTACATATTAAAACCTCTAAAATGCACCTAAAGCAGTACCAAGGAATTTATACACATAAATGCTTATCAGAAAATAAAAATAAAAGTAAATGAGCTAAACAGTCATCAAAACAAATTGTAAAAATAAGGGTAAAGCTAAAGAAAGGAGAAGCCAGGAAATAATAAACACAGGACCAAAAAAATGACGCAATAAAAAATAAAGATATAATAGATTTTTAAAATCTGTTTCTAAAATAAAATTTTCAAAAAACATTGTTATAACCAGATCAAGAAATAAGGGAGAAGATACATTTTGGAATGAAAAATGCATACCTATGAATAAAAGAGACGGTAAAAGCAGTATTATCAACTCTGTGCCCACACATTTGAAAACAGAGACAGAATGGAGTATTTCCTAGAAACAAATGTATTTTACCCAAACCTATTTAATAATACAAAGAAAATTTGAATAAATCCTATAAACATAAAGAAATTCAGTAATTAAAAAATTTATACACAGAATTACAACCTAACCAAACCCAAACAAAATAGCCCCGATGTTTTCACAGATGGATGCTTCCAAATATTTAAATAACAGGTATCTCCTATTACATGCAAATTATGCCAGAAAACAGATAAAGAGGGAAGCCACCCACCCAACTCATTTTATAATGCTAGTATATTCTTTATACCAAACCAGAAAAGGGAAACTTCAGAAGGGAAAATGTTATAAGCCAATTTTATTTGTGATTCATATTCAAAATTCTAAATAAAATTATCAAACCCAAATCAGCATAGTATTTAAAAATTTGGGCTAATTCCAGAAGTACCAGGATAATTTCACATTAGAAAAAATATAGTTCAACATATCAGACAAAAAGAGAAAAAGAATGTGATCACCTCAGTACATGCAGAAAATGCATTTGATATAATTCAACATACATATATGACTTTAAAAAATATTCTTAACAGATTAGGTATAGACAGGAACTTTCTTAACCCGGTAAAGGGAATCAACTAAAAACATACTTAAAGGTGAAACATTAAAGATTTCTTTACATTCAGGAAAAAAACAACAACAGTGGTTGCTAAAATATTTAATATATAGTGCTGAAGGTACTAACGAATGCATTAATATAAAAAAAAATAAAGTGAATTACTCTTGGAAAGGAAAAATAAAACTGTCCTCAGTCATGAAAACTATAATTATCTACATAGAAAATCCAAGAGATTCTGCAATTTACTAGAAATAATTAAATAGTTCAGCAAGGTTACTGTATACAAGAAAAATACTTAAAAATTAACTTTGTTTCTATATACTGGCAACCAAAATTAGAAAATATTTTTAAAGATACAATAACAACCAAAATTTATAGGGACTACTGCTTATGGCCATGAAATAACTGATATGGGACTAGTCTTCTTACCATGAACAACTAGGAAACTGGACAAATCATAAGAAATACCTATTTGTATACACTGTACAGTAGGCAGCTCAAGACTGTGGTCACTGAGATAAGAACAAAAATGAGAGCAGCCCTACCTAAAGTTACATCCAGACCATGGTTCAGGGAGCAGAATCCTAAGCAGAGCACAGCAGTCTCACTAAAATTAGGAGACAGAAATAAGAGTTCAGGAAAGCCAAGATGGAGGGAATTTGTGGAGTGGAATACCAGAAAGAAAGAACCTGTGGGGGTGGGGGTTGGGGTAGAATCCTCCAGAAATCTGAATACACATTCTCTTGAATCTTTGGCTGAATACTAAGCTTGCCTGTGCAAGGTGACACTCTACAAGACCAGTCAAAGAAATAACTACCAGGAACAAATACAATAAATTCAAAACTAAATAACAATCACAGCTTACACATGGCTGGAAGTCATTTGAGTTTCATCCAGCAGAGTGTAGGAAAAAGAGTGAAAAAATTAACAGAGCTTTGGTATGGGGTTATATCAGGCAATCTAAAATATATGTAACTAGATTCCCAGAAGGGGCAAGAAAAATAATATTTGAATAATGGCCAATCTTTTTCCCATACTGGATGAAAAATATAAACTCATATATTCAAGCTCAATGAATCCAAGAAAATAAACACAATGAAAAACTTACCAAGGCACATCATAAACAAATTGCTGAAAATCAATTACAAAGAGAAAATCTTAAAAGCAAACAGAAATAAAAGATACATTTAATACAGAGTAGGGAAGACTGTCCTCTGTCTGACTTCTCATCAGAATAACCCAAGCCAAAAGAAAATTAAACATCTTTAAAGTTCTGGGGGCAGAGATCAACCCAGAATTCTATATCCAGCAAAAATATACCCTTCAAAGAAACTGAAGGTAAAATAAAGACATCTTCAGATGAACAAAATCTGGAATAAGCCAAGGCCAGCATACTAGCACTACCAGAAATGTTAAGGAAGGACTTTGGGTAGAAGGAAAAGTATGCCAGATAGAAACTCAGATCTGTACAAAGAAATGAAAAGCACTGGAAATAATATATATGTCAATAAAAATAAAATTTTTAGGGCTTCCCTGGTGGCGCAGTGGTTGAGGGTCTGCCTGCCAATGCAGGGGACACAGGTTCGAGCCCTGGTCTGGGAGGATCCCACATGCCGCGGAGCAACTGGGCCCGTGAGCCACAACTACTGAGCCTGCACGTCTGGAGCCTGTGCTCCACAACAAGAGAGGCCGCGACAGTGAGAGGCCCGCACACCGCGATGAAGAGTGGCCCCCGCTTGCCACAACTAGAGAAAGCCCTCGCACAGAAATGAAGACCCAACACAGCCAAAAATAAATAAATTAATTAATTTTAAAAAAATAGTTTAAAAATAAAATTTTTAATCTTTAATTTCTTTAAAAGATAACTGAAATAAAAGCAAAAACTCTAAGCTTTATAATACATGTAGACATCAAACCTATGACAATAATAACATAGAAAACAGGAGGGTGGAAAACAAAAATCTCCTGTTGCAAGGTTCTTACATTATACATGAAGTGGCACAATATTAATTCACAGCAGACAGTAATAAATTAAAGATGTATACTATAAACTGCCTAGAGCAACAAATAAAACTCACCTGAGATATAGATTATAAATCAAAAGAGATAAAATGGAATACTAAATTACTCACTTCATCCAAAAAAAAGTAGAAAAAGACAAAGAAAACAAAGATCAAATGGGACAAACAGAACATATAGCAAGATGGTAGATTTAAAACTCACCATATTAATAATTATATTAACTGTCAGTGGACTAAAGGCACAAATGTAAAGCCTAGGATTGTTAAAACTGGGTATAAAAGTAAGACCAAACTATCTTGTCTACAGGATACTCATTTTAATTATAAAGACCCAGATGGCTTGCAAGTAAAAGAATAGAAACATATATGCTATGTAACCCTAATGATGTAAAGCTTGAGTGGCTAATTAGTATCAAAGACTCCAGGTAAGGAATGGTCCTAGAGAAAAAGATTGACTGACTCCTTTATCATTTTCATAATGATAAAGGAGTCAATCAAGAAGACAAAACAATCCAAAATAGGTATACACCTAATTATAAAGTTTCAAAATGAAGTAAGAACTGAAAGAAGAAATAAACAAACCCACAATTACAGCTGGTGAGTTCACTCTCCTCTATCAGTAATCAGTAGAACAAGTAAACAGAAAATAAGTAAGGGTATTGAAGACTTACTATAGTGCCAACAAACTTGGCCCCATTTGTTAACAGAATACTGCACCCAGCAACTGTAAAACACACATTTTTCCATTCAATTTGTAACAGAAATAGTGATTCAAAATGTGCTGGGCCATAAGACCAGTTTTAGTAAATTTAAAGCATTAAAATCATACAGATTATGTTCTCTGATGAAAACAATTAAATTACAAATCAATAGTAGGGCTTCCCTGGTGGCGCAGTGGTTGAGAATCTGCCTGCCAATGCAGGGGACACAGGTTTGATTCCTGGTCTGGGAAGATCCCACATGCCGCGGAGCAACTAAGCCCATGTGCCACAATACTGAGCCTGTGCTCTAGAGCCTGCAAGCCACAACTACTGAGCCTGCGTGCTGCAACTACTGAAGCCCATGCACCTAGACCCTGCGCTCTGCAACAACAGAAGCCACCACAGTAAGAAGCCCGTGCACCGCAACGAAGAGTAGCCCCCGTTCACCACAACTAAAGAAAGTCCGCGTGCAGCAACGAAGACCCAATGCAGCCAAAAATAAATAAATAAAATAAATATTTATAAAAACAAACAGAAAAAGGAAATCAATAATAAATAAATAAATCTCTGGAAAACCCCCAAATATTTGGAAATTAAATAATATACTTCTAAATCATTTCCGAGTCAAAGAAAAAACCTTTGGAAAAGGTTTAAACAAAGAAAATTAGACAATATTTCTAACTGAATGATAATATTAACTTTTAATTCCCCAAACTTCAATAATCTAATTGTAATGTATTAAATTGCATTATGCATATTTATGGTGTCATATATTTCCATCAAGAAAAGTCAAATCTATATAATTGCTCAAATCACTTTTTCATGTTCTAAAATTACATTTGTTTCTTCATATAGAAAAGAAACTATATAGTGCTTAGTAGTTAATTTAACAAAAATGTGCAAAATTATTTCACAGAAAATAATGTCTTTATTGATGAATATAAAAGAAGATCTAAATGAATGGAAAGGTAGGTCATATCCCTGGACAGAAGTCCCAATATCGTAAATTTATCAGATCTCCCCAACTAATCTACAGATTAATGTAACTGATCAAAACTCAGTAGATATTTTGCTTTGGGTTTGGTTTTCTATATAACTTCAAAAGTTAATTACAAAATTCCCATGGAAAGCAAAAAGTCAGAAATATTCACAATAATTTTGAAGAACCACAATGTACAAGGATGTGCTCTACTAGACATCAATGCTTCTTGTAAAGCTATATAGTGCTTAGGTAAATGGATAATGGTGCAAAGCGTAAGTAGAGAAAAATAGGACAGAAGAGACCCATTAGGAACAGATCGATGCATAAGTTGAAATTTGATTTGTGACAAAAGAAGCATTATAATTTTGAAATTTCTACCATGGAGTGTGTGTGTGTTTTAATATAGTCCTTTCTGTATACTGAGGCAACAAAATTTGTTTGCAAGCTATTTAAATACAAGTCATGCCTTATATGTCTTTGCTATTTCCAACAGCACCCAGCTCTACACAGAGAAGACACGCAAAACACACCATTAAATTCTCCTGCCAGAATCTCCAAATAAATTCTCAGATCATATAAAGTATAAGGGGCAGGATTTGATACTGGCTCCACCATTGATTAGGCAAGTTAAACTAAGTTTCAATCTCCTTGTTTGGAAAACGGGGATAATAATAGTACTCACTTTCATAGGCTTGTTGTAAAGGTTAAATGAGCATGTAAATTACTTTGGCATGGTGGTAAATGCTGAGTACTAAATAAATGTTAATCACTATTTTTAAAAAGCCCACACCACTAAATATCTGATGACTTTCCTTATCCATTGGACAGGGTCAGCACAGACACCTGTTAATTACTGGCCTGTTTTACTCAGTAATTCATTCTAAAACAAAGACTTAAAAACTTACACGGTGGCAGCGGGGGTGGTGGCAGGGGCGGGGGAGGGGGGCGGAGGGGGGGGGGAAACATACAAAGACTGAAAAAAGAATATAGTTAACCAAAAGTTCTCAGGCCAAAAGTAGCCAGCCTTCCTATGCAAAGTAACAATTATGTCATTCAGAATAGCAGAGTGTGAGTGCCTTTTTCCAAAATCAATGGGAAATAACCTAAAATCTCATCAAATTTTATTACTAAAGTATAATATAAAGGTCCAAATTCAAGCAGGTCATGCTTGCAAAGATTTCTTCTTTTGGGAAGGCAAGGCACTTTCAATTTTCTGGTGTGTGTGTGTGTGTACATGCACATACACACATATTTTTAGTTCACAAGAAAGCACACTGAATAGATGGGTTATGATTAGCTCTCTGTGGTTGAGAATCACTTATGCAGATACTTTCTAGTGTGACAATTATGATGGCATAGGTTCAATGTTCTGTTGGGATAAAATTCACAGTCAAAGGAATCTTCACTCAGTTTCTCAGTCTCATACCTGCCAGAACCAAATTAACATACTCACAGTTCAGGCTCCGCGGCAGTATTCATCTCTGGATACAAGTGACTTGCTGATCAAATCTGGGCTTCTGCTGCTAATGCTCTTGAAAACGTATTGCAGGGGCCATGTCTGGGGCCTATGTGACACACATAACATGTGCCATCGTCTCCCAGTACAAATAGTTCAGGACTAAATGACACTAAAAGTTTAATCCTGAATTAGAATCAAAGTGAACACATCCTGAGAACAATTGCAGGACTCAGCTAGTCCCCGTGTGTTCAAGCTTCCATCATCCCTGGACTGCTTTAAAGAGCCTCAGAGTTGCTACACTCTGCAGCTGCCAAAGCAGAGAAAACGGGCTAACAAGCAACAGAGTAGCAAGAGCATGACTTTCTCTGGGTGCAAACCTAGGGGAGCAGAAAGCCTTGGAACAAAGACTACAACACTGTAATGTAAGGAATTTACTTACATATCTCAGGGTTGATGACTTTTCCAACAAATTCTCCCCCAATTCAGATAGATACAGGAACTCAGCCACCTTTGCCTGTTCTGCTTGAGGATTTATACATTTGAATTTTAATGAAGTTCCATGTGAAATATCTACACTTGTTGCATTCTGCAACTTGAAACAGAGTAACATTTGCCCAGGACGAGGAGTCCAAGCTCTCTTTATCCTTCCTCCCAAGATTACATTTCTTATTTCATGGAAAGTCTCAGCATTTGTGACACTCCCCAGTAGATTTTTCATATTTTTTTAAATCAATGCAGAGTCCACTGGAAAGCATGTTTGTGAAGAATTTGCATTATGAAAAAATAATTGTTAGAGTATTAGCTGGAAAAGATAACAATATTTTATATACTATATCAGCCCAATCATTTAAAGCATGATATACGAATGAAGAAATAAAATACTGTGTATAAACGGGACTAGGGGGCAAAAACATTCAGAGGTGTCTTTGGGTGATGGAACTTTGGGAGGTTAAAACTTTTTTTGCATGTTTAAAGTTTGCTCTAATTAGTATGTGTGGCATTCAAAATTAAGAAACACCTCTCAAAAATAATATGAGAGCCAGTATTGAACAGTGAAGAGTCTGGGCTTTGGAATCAACTGGACCTGGGTTCAAATTCCAATTCTACCTCTTTATAACTGTGTGACCTTTGGTGAGTTCCTTAACCTTTATGAGTCTCGAGTATCTCAACTGTAAAATCTGGATTATAATACTTACATGTCAAGGTTTTTATAAGAATTAAGTTGATATATATATAAAGTGGCACATGGTAGCCACTCAGTAAGTTGTAGCTTTAATTAGAGGTATTAGCAGCAGTATAAAATCTACAGGACTGGGACTTCCCTGGTGGTCCAGTGGTTAAGACTTCCACTACAGGGGGCACAGGTTCGATCCTGGTCGGGGAAAAAAAAGAAAGAAAGAAATCTAAAGGACTGTGAAGAAGTTCCATTCTTCTCAGAGAGGGAAGCAATGGCAAAAAATTGGCAATACAGAGAAGTTTCTTGATGCCACTTGTTGGAGCAAGAAGGAGAGAACCTTGAGATCAAGCTGGGTAAATCTAACATGTCATGGACAAGTGGTGTCTCAGGTCTGGGTACAGAGTCAGGGCATCAGGACACCTAATGGATGTCCTCATCATCAGCGATGTGAGGTGGAAGAGCCTGACTCTGTAGTGGTACTGAGCTGCACAGAAGCCTCATTTCCTCCAGCAGTGTGCAGCTGCCCATCTGTAGGAATGGAGGGGGGGATGAACAGATTGACCCTTGCTCGGAGTTTTTCTGGGCACCAAGGAGGACAAGAGGCACTAAGGATATTGGCCAGAAAACGTACTTGAAGTCTTGGACCATAATGTAAAGGTTAATTAAGTAAAGAAATTGTGGGCAGGGATGGGGGACGTTCACTGAGGAAAAAGGACAGCAGTCAAGTGGCTGGAATGAATTAGAAGTGGGAGAAGAGCAAGGGTACTAAACGTTATCACAGAAAGGGCAATGGAAGAAGAGGAGGTTAGGGGCATCACTGGGGAGAATCCAGCGGAACATGTCACCAGTGGTTCTGGTAATACCAAATGCAATCATGAAAAATATTGTTTTTCACGGAGAGAGAGAGAGAGCAAGAGAGCGAGCACATCTTCACCTTTCCACACCCCCGAAGGGGCTGAAGTTAACTAGTAAGTGCCCTGTCACCAAGGAAAAACTGCCCTCTCTGCGGGGCTGCCTGAATCCCAGGCAGTCGCTGGGAGGCCTCGTGAGCTAGTCAAGCAGATTTAGTTCTATTTCAGCAGCAGCCAGAACTGCACTGAGCTTCCTCCACCCAGCCCCCTGCCAGTCTGTCAGTCAGCTCAGCCAGCCTGACAGAGACAAGGAAGCCCCTGTGGCCTCCTCCACACAATAATGGCCAGAAAGTGTTTGGCTCGAGTAAACATCATTTTAAATGTTTATATGGAATTTTAAAGAAAACCAGAGAGGGCCTGAAGAAAAGCAGAATATAGGGGTGAATGCATCTTTGGCTATTACTGTGGTTACAACATTTGTTTATTTTCAAGTAAAAAGCTCAAAGTATTTAAAATGACATTGTAGAAGACAATCACGCCATGTATTTGGAGTTATAAAACTTGCTGTGCATCATCAGGGATCAACTCTATCTTTATACAGAGAGACACACACGTTTTTCTATAAACAATTGCTCCAAAAAAGGGGTCTTTAAAATCTCAGTAGGACGCTGGCTTATTTTTTTTTAAGTTTATAGGGAAAAAATGCATGATGGCATGCTTCATCAATTTGAAGTCATCTACTCTCACTCATATAAGGTTTATTAAAGATATTTAATCAGCAAGGAAGGATGGAATATTTACAATTCTTATGTAGACAGTAATGATGTTAAATGTGTATGGCATAAATATATCAACTAAGTCAGTGGGATTTTCCAATTTATTTTCAATCAAGACTTTCTTCAAAAATAACAACTCTGGAGGAGCTTCAAGATGGCGGAAGAGTAAGACGTGGAGATCACCTTCCTTGCCACAAACACATCAGAAATACATCTACATGTGTAACAACTCCTACAGAACACCCACTGAACGCTGGCAGAAGAACTCAGACCTCCCAAAAGGCAAGAAACTCCCCACGTACCTGGGTAGGGCAAAAGAAAAAAGAAAAAACAGAGACAAACAATAGGGACGGGACCTGCACCAGTGGGAGGGAGCTGTGAAGGAGGAAAGGTTTCCACACACTAGGAAGCCCCTTCGCGGGCGGAGACTGTGGGTGGCGGGGGGGTGGTAAGCTTCGGAGCCACGGAGGAGAGCACGGCCACAGGGGTGCGGAGGGCAAAGCGGAGAGATTCCTGCATGGAGGATCGGTGCCGAGCAGCACTCACCAGCCCGAGAGGCTTGTCTGCTCCCCCGCCGGGGTGGGCGGGGCTGGGAGCTGAGGCTCGGGCTTCGGAGGTCGGATCCCAGGGAGAGGACTGGGGTTGTCGGTGTGAACACAGCCTGAAGGGGTTAGTGCACCACAGCTAGCCGGGAGGGAGTCCCGGAAAAAGTCTGCAGCTGCCGAAGAGGCAAGAGACTTTTTCTTGCCTCTTTGGTTCCTGGTGTGCGAGGAGAGGGGATTAAGAGCACCGCTTAAAGGAGCTCCAGAGATGGGCACGAGCCGCGGCTATCAGTGCGGACCCCAGAGACGGGCAAGGGACGCTAAGGCTGCTGCTGCCGCCACCAAGAAGCCTGTGTGCGAGCACAGGTCACTCTCCACACCGCCCCTCCCGGGTGCCTGTGGAGCCCGCCACTGCCAGGGTCCCGTGATCCAGGGACAACTTCCCCGGGAGAACGCACGGCGCGCCTCAGGCTACTGCAACGTCACGACGCCTCTGACGCCACAGGCTCGCCCCGCCTCCTCCGTACCGCTCCCTCCCCCGGCCTGAGTGAGCCAGAGCCCCCGAAGCAGCTGCTCCTTTAACCCCGTCCTGTCTGAGCGGGGAACAGACGCCCTCAGGCGACATACACACAGAGGCGGGTCCAAATCCAAAGCTGAACCCCGGGAGCTGTGCGAACAAAGAAGAGAAAGGGAAATCATTCCCAGCAGCCTCAGGAGCAGCAGATTAAATCTCCACAATCAACTTGATATACGCTGCATGTGTGGATTACCTGAATAGACAACGAATCATCCCACATTGAGCAGGTGGACTTTGGGAGCAGGATATATTAATTTCTCCCCTTTTCCTTTTTTTGTGAGTGTGTATGTGTATGCTTCCGTGTGAGATTTTGTCTGTATAGCTTTGCTTTAACCATTTGTCCTAGGGTTCTGCCTGTCTGGGTTTTTTTGTTTGTTTGTTGTTTTTGTTTTGTTTTTTTGGTTTTTTTAGTATAGATTTTAGTGCTTGTTATCATTTGTGGATTTGTTTTTTGGTTTGGTTGCTCTCCTCTTTCTTTCTTTCTTTTTTTTTTATTACTTTTTAATTTTTTTTAACAATTATTTTTTATTTTAATTATTTTATTTTATCTTCTTCTTTCTTTCTTTTTTTCTCCCTTTTACACTGAGCCGTGTGGATGACAGGCTCTAGGTGCTCCAGACAGGTGTCAGGGCTGTGCCTCTGAGGTGGGAGAGCCAAGTTCAGGACACTGGCCCACAAGAGACCTCCCAGCTCCACGTAATATCAAACGGAGAAAATCTCCCAGAGATCTCCATCTCAACGCCAAGACCCAGCTCCACTCAACGACCAGCAAGCTACAGTGCTGGACACCCTATGCCAAACAACTAGCAAGACAGGAACACAACCCCACCCATTAGCAGAGAGGAGGCCTAAAATCATAATAAGGCCACAGACACTCCAAAACACGCCACCAGACATGTACCTGCCCACCAGAAAGACAAGATCCAGCCTCATCCACCAGAACACAGGCACTAGTCCCCTCCATCAGGAAGCCTACACAACCCGCTGAACCAACCTTAGCCACTGGTGCCAGACACCAAAAACAAAGGGAACTACAAACCTGCAGCCTGCAAAAAGGAGACCCCAAACACAGTAAGTTAAGCAAAATGAGAAGACAGAGAAACACACAGCAGATGAAGGAGCAAGGCAAAAACCCACCAGACCTAACAAATGAAGAGGAAATAGGCAGTCTACCTGAAAAAGAATTCAGAATAATGATAGTAAAGATGATCCAATATCTTGGAAATAGAATGGAGAAAATACAAGAAAGGTTTAACAAGGACCTAGAAGAACTAAAGAGCAAACAAACAGTGACGAACAACACAATAAATGAAACTTAAAATTCTCTAGAAGGGATCAATAGCAGAATAATTGAGTCAGAAGAACGGATAAGTGACCTGGAAGATAAAAGAGTGGGAATGACTACTGCAGAGCAGAATAAAGAAAAAAGAAAGAAAAGAATTGAGGACAGTCTCAGAGACCTCTGGGACAACATTAAATGCACCAACATTCGAATTATAGGGGTCGCAGAAGAAAAGAGAAAAAGAAAGGGACGGAGAAAATATTTGAAGAGATTATACTTGAAAACTTCTCTAATATGGGAAAGGAAATAGTTAATCAAGTCCAGGAAGCACAGAGAGTCCCATACAGGATAAATCCAAGGAGAAACACGCCAAGACACATATTAATCAAACTATCAAAAATTAAATACAAAGAAAAAATATTAAAAGCAGCAAGGGAAAAACAACAAATAACACACAAGGGAATCCCCATAAGGTTAACAGCTGATCTTTCAGCAGAAACTCTGCAAGCCAGAAGGGAGTGGCAAGACATATTTAAAGTGATGAGAGGGAAGAACCTACAACCAAGATTACTCTACCCAGCAAGGATCTCATTCAGAGTTGATGGAGAAAGTAAAACCTTTACAGTCAAGCTAAAACTAAGAGAATTCAGCACCACCAAACCAGCTTTACAACAAATGCTAAAGGAACTTTTTTAGGCAGGAAACACAAGCGAAGGAAAAGACCTACAATAACAAATCCAAAACAATTAAGAAAATGGTAATAGGAACATACATATTGATAATTACCTTAAATGTAAACGGATTAAATGCTCCAACCAAAAGACATAGACTGGCTGAATGGATACAAAAACAAGACCCATATATATGCTGTCTAAAAGAGACCCACTTCAGACCTAGAGACACATACTGACTGAAAGTGAGGGGATGGAAAAAGATATTCCATGCAAATGGAAATCAAAAGAAAGCTGGAGTAGCAATTCTCATATGAGACAAAATAGACTTTAAAACAAAGACTATTACAAGAGACAAAGAAAGACACTACATAATGATTAAGGGATCAATCTAAGAAGAAGATGTAACAATTGTAAATATTTATGCACCCAACATAGGAGTACCTCAATACATAAGGCAAATACTATCAGCCATAAAAGGGGAAATCGACAGTAACACAAAAATAGTAGGGGACTTTAACACCCCACTTTCACCAATGGACAGATCATCCAAAATGAAAATAAATAAGGTAACACAAGCTTTAAATGATACATTAAACAAGATGGACTTAATTGATATTTATAGTACATTCCATCCAAAAACAACAGAATACACATTCTTCTCAAGTGCTCATGGAACACTCTCCAGGATTGATCATATCTTGGGTCCCAAATCAAGCCTTGGTAAATTTAAGAAAATTGAAATCGTACCAAGTATCTTTTCCGACCACAACGCTATGAGACTAGATATCAATTACAGGGAAAAATCTGTAAAAAATACAAACACACGGAGGCTAAACAATACACTACTTAATAACCAAGAGATCACTGAAAAAATCAAAGAGGAAATCAAAAAATACCTAGAAACAAATGACAATGAAAACACGATGACCCAAAACCTGTGGGATGCAGCAAAAGCAGTTCTAAGAGGGAAGTTTGTAGCAATACAATTCTACCTTAAGAAACAAGAAAGACCTCAATAAACAACCTAACCTTACACTTAAAGCAACTAGAGAAAGAAGAACAACAAAAAAACCCCCAAAGTTAGCAGAAGGAAAGAAATCATAAAGAGCAGAGCAGAAATAAATGTAAAAGAAATGAAGGAAACGATAGCAAAGTTCAATAAAACTAAAAGCTGGTTCTTTGAGAAGATAAACAAAATTGATAAACCATTAGCCAGACTCATCAAGAAATAAAGGGAGAAGACTCAAATCAGTAGAATTAGAAATGAAAAAGGAGAAGTAAACAACTGACACTGCAGAAATACAAAGATTCCAACAAACAAAAGCCCAGGACCAGATGGCTTCACAGGTGAATTCTATCAAACATTTAGAGAGGAGCTAACACCTATCCTTCTCAAACTCTTCCAAACTATAGCAGAGGGAGGAACACCCCCAAACTCATTCTATGAGGCCACCATCACCCTGATACCAAAACCAGACAAAGATGTCACAAAGAAACAAAACTACAGGCCAATATCACTGATGAACATAGATGCAAAAATCCTCAACAAAATACTAGCAAACAGAATCCAATAGCACATTAAAAGGATCATACACCATGATCAAGTGGGGTTTATCCCAGGAATGCAAGGATTCTTCAATATACGCAAATCAATCAATGTGATACACCATATTAACAAATTGAAGAATAAAAACCATATGATCATCTCAATAGATGCAGAGAAAGCTTTTGACAAAATTCAACACCCATTTATGATAAAAACCCTCCAGAAAGTAGGCATAGAGGGAACCTACCTCAACATAATAAAGGCCATATACGACAAACCCACAGTAAACATCATTCTCAATGGTGAAAAACTGAAAGCATTTCCTCTAAGATCAGCTTTTAACGCCAAGGCCTGTCTCTCTGGATTCAAACCTCTGATGTACCTACCATTTACTAGCTGGGTGATCTTGGGCTTCCTTCCTGCGCCTCGTTTTCCTGAGAAACTGAGATGATAACATTAGGGCAGACCTCATAGAAATGTTGTGAGAATCAAATAAGTTGCTTACTGCAGAGATCAGGGCCTCTCCATCAGTCTGGGATAGCAGAGGACCCAGGGGAGGGCTTTAGGAGGAGGAAGAGGATTAGGTTGGTGTAGGATCATGCTGTCCGAGAGGTGAGGATGGACTGGAGGGGAGTAAGAGTGGAGACGGACAAGGGGGAAGTGGTTGCAGAGCTTGAGATGAAAGGGCCTGAACTTGAGGTGTGGCGTGGAGGATCGGCAGGAGCAGGCAATCATGAGAGATTACTACAAGCAACTCTATGCCAATAAAATGGACAGCCTGGAAGAAATGGACACATTCTTAGAAATGCACAACCTGCCGAGACTGAACCAGGAAGAAATAGAAAATATGAACAGACCAATCACAAGCACTGAAATTGAAACTGTGATTAAAAATCTTCCTTTGAAGACCCCTACACAAACTGTGCCCTGTGTGTAAGCTTCCTCAGGGCAGTTGGACTCTTACCCTGCTTTCTATACCCTAAAGTACCTAGGACTGTTCTCCATAAACACAAAGCACTGGGTATTTGTTTAATCCAGTTAAATGTACATAAGTACAAAATACGATATAGAGAACTTATGTTACCTCTCGTGAGAGTGTTGGCACAAACTATTTGACCTTAACAGTTCTCCCTTTTCTTTGCAAAGTTTGCAGTGACTGAGTATGGTCCCATACACCCAGATGACAGAAGAGAAGAAGTGGGAATTTAGAACGCCAAAAATCAAAGGGATGTGGTCCCTAGGAGTCCTAGGATTTTAGAGAATAAATACTTTCTGAAAAAATCCAACCTATTCAATGTCCAAAGTGAATTCTGTGTGAGGCTTACCAACCCTAGCATGTCTTAAACCGTTTCAAAGGGTTAGAGGATGGGTAATGGCCTATGGAAGCATTTACAAGATAAATGGATTCCAAGTTTCTGGCATTTTTAAAGTGCTGCTCCAAACTATCTTAAACTGTCCAGGGCTACCTCCATTTCCGAAAGGCAACAGGAAGTGCAGCCTCGGTTTGATTTCCACTAAAAGAACAAGGCATCTCTGAGGACTTCACTTCCTGGAAAAGCAGAATTGATCCAAAGTCTCTGCTGCTCTGATGTGCATGGTATGTTTGCTAGTTACTATAGCTGGACAATGAAAATACTAGCAAATGAGCCCTATAGATATCCAGGTGACAAACAAGATTTTTAACATTTTAAGTAGAATTCAATCAGTCTGTAGAACTTAATGTTTTTCATTATTCCCAAAGCATGTCCTAGTATTAAACCTAGATACCAATCCTTAGAGAAGCCCTAACCCCTGAGATGGAGAAAAGGAGCTTTAATGATGGAAGATTCATGGGGATAATATTTCTGTTGTGCTTCTGGATGGCCTGTCTGGTACTATCCTTCCCTGACCCATCCTTCAATCTCTATTATCAGGGCTAGACTTCACTTCACAATGAGAGTGATCTACTGTGGGGTTTGGAGGGGAGTTGTAATTTTTCCAGAAATAAATTTCTATTTTTTCTTTACTGTGGTATAATTGACAAATAAAATTGTATATATTTAAATGTACAATGTGATGATTTTATATATGTATAGGCTATGAAATGATTACCACAGTCAAGTTAATTAACACATCCATCACCTCACATAATTATCTTTGGGGTGTGGGGGGGGGCGGTGAGGACACAAAATCTACTCTCTTAGCAAACTTCAAGTACAGCATTATTAACTATAGTCACGTTGCTGTACATTAGATCTCCAGAACTTATTCTGGAAAGTTTGTACTCAAAAATATTTTTTGTGGTCCCTACATTTCTAGCTATGGCACTGTATATCAACCTTGATTTTCTATTAATCCATGAAATTTGTAATCTTCTAATTGACATTTTAAAAATCTAGCTGAGAATGAATATAAAGCATCAGTAGATTTTTGCCATATCTCTTTTAGATCTTCTTTTGATTTCCCCTAGACTTCATCTGAATTCTCTTAGGACTAGGACATATGGAAAGCACCATAACTTGAAAAACTAAAGGACTGCATTTATTCAAAATGCATTCACAGAGTGCCTACATTATGCCAGGCTTGGCAATACCAAGCATGGGAATCCAGAGATGAGGATGACATAGTCTCTGCTCTTGTAAAGTTCATAGTCAATAAAGGGAAGCATTTAAACCATTAATTATAACCCCTCTATTAAAAAGGATTTCATCAAGTTAAAACAGTCTGTGAATTCCAAAAAACACAAAAACAAAAACAACAGCAACAAAAAACCATGTAGAACTGAAAAATACTGCAAATTTTTCAATTTAATTACTGAGAGTATATTGCTATCCTTCCTCTTTGAAATCACAAAGAAACTAGAGTGGGACTTGCTAGCAAGCTGTCTTCAGGCCCCTTGCTATAGGAGATCCTTGGAGATGAAAACATTCTCATTATGTTATTCTTGTATTTAAGCAATAACCTCCCTTGGGATAGGGCTCGGATTCAACCATATCTACTGAATTTAGCTTTATAACTGTAGGAAGATAGAAGACTTCTCAGAAAAGTTAAACATAGAAATAACATTAGGTGACATTTGTTAAGCACTTACTACATCCCAGGCTCTATTATTATCTTGCCCATTTTATATATGAGGAAAATGGGGTCCAGAGAGGTTAGCTAACTTTCTCAGGGCCACCCTGAGAGTCAGTGGCAGTGCCTGAGCATTCTCTCACTAGCGTATGGCCTCTCCATGACTTACCACCGGCCCTCTTTCAACACTACCCATCTGCAAATGTCACGTGTCGTCTCCCATCTACTCTCCTCGCACCATCCCCTCCATTCTCCATCTGTGAGCTTCCCACTGACTAGGAATAAGCATGAACATCTCATGTCTCTCCCAATTCTGGTTCCCTAGCCTATCAACAAATTACTTTGAAGTTCTGTAGCAATCACATTTATGTCCAATAGCCTTTCTGCAATTGATCATGTCCTTGAAATTCACCAAAAATCATAAATATGCTGACAAACTGTCTAAATACATCAATGCCCTTTGCTGAAAAACAGAGGAGTTTGGTTTCTATCCTGGTGAGAGCCCAGTCCCTTGACAGTGATTTGTGAGACACAAGATTTGAGTATTTGAGAATCTCTGGTCTATAGCAAAGAGTGACAGTCCGGTGTGCTTCAAGACTCTAGACAGCGTCAAGGCTGAAGCACAGCAGCATTTGGGCTTTGTAGGTGGTAAGAATCTTGAAGCGCATTCCATCAATTCCCTCCCACCTCTCCTTCCTCCAGTGGTTGGAGATGATGGGTTCCAAGCCCCTGCTACACCTCTCTCCCTGCTACACCTCTCTCCCACCTAAGAGATCTCCCAGAGCCCTTTTGAGTGTTTGTTGCTGCCATTATCCAAGTGGACCATGGCATCAAACTAAGGATAAGACTCTTAGACTCATTCAAGATCCAAGGACACATTGTTGAGAATAGTTCCTGAGGTCTCCTAGAGTCAGATATTTAAACAGAAAAATGTCCCTATCTACCCTTGACACATCACAACTCTGCCCCGTTTCAGCTACTCACTAATACTGTGCAAAATTGAGCTAACAAAGCTGGTTGTGTGCTGCATCTCTTTCCAGGCTTAGTCAATGGACACTTTTCTCTTCTACCCTATTATTTTCCTCTCCCCCTTTTCATCATTTAGTCCCCATGTTCCAATACTGGTTCATCTCTAAAAGAATCAACCCAGGAATTTACCAAAAATTAAGAATGAGAAACTCAAAAAGTATAATAGATAGTTCATCTGTAAGAAATAGTGTAGCGAGAACATGTTAAAGGGAAAAGGTCCACAGGAGAAAATTCTACCTCCTAATATCCTGGTTCTCTTTACCAGATAGCTCTTATGTAAAAAGTAGACACAATTTTGGAAGCAAAGATAAGTTTCCCCTCATCAGATAACACATCTTTCCTGCAGAGTTGTGTGTACGTGAAATCCTATTTATTCATCTGGCATTTGATAGAAGTTTTCTAAGTGTGGACTCTATGGCAGACTCTGGGGTATAAAGAGATGAAGCTGAGAGATCAGACTTGTAAATAGATAACTAACTACAAGGTCAAAAGCGGCGAGATTTAAATTCATATAAAATGCTCTGGAAGCTGAGAGGAGGGAATAGAGACGAGGAGCGCAGAGGGAACACAGGACTAAATAGAGGCACAGAAGCTGGAATCAGATGTTACGGGTAGCAAGAGTGCCCCTGGGCGAAAGTAACTATACATTTTCTTAAATGCAACCCCCTGAACTCTGCCACTGTGAAGCTCAGGGTTCCCTGACTATTGGAAAGCTCAGGCTGCCAGTCTTAGAACCACAGAGAAAGTAGACTAAACTGCGACAGAGAGGAGAGGAGAGGAGAGCAAACCATTATCAGAGAAAAACTATTTTGATCCACTGTATTTCAACAGAACTTCAATTTCAATCCGTTGAGGAAAATCAATGTGCATAATGTTGTCTAACAATAAAAATAATGTAAAACACTAAAGTACAGCCTCTGAAATTCCAGGAGAAGAGAAGCTCTTTTTTTCTCTGTGTAGGGAACCGCTGGCCCCAAGAAGATGGGCTATTGGCTGTGAGCGGCCCCTGTCCACACAGGCCTAGAGGTCCGCGATGCCTGAAGACCAGCGTGCAGGAGTCTGAACTGCACAGGTGCATGCTGCGTGACTCAGCTTCCAAGCTCCCCGGAATTGGTTTCCCGGGTCTGGAGCCTGTAGGGATAAGCTGGGCCTCGGGCAGGGACTTCCGGGGCCGACTCCAGGCTGCCAGGGTCCATCCTGCTCCTAAAGTGAGTTGCGAATAAAGAAGCTCTTTCTTGCCTGCCCACCTGCCTTGGACCTCCCCTCCTCATTTTGGCCCAAAAATTGTTTTTGGATAAGTGAATAAATGAAGTAATCATGCTTTAATATTGGTTAAAGCATTGGAATTTGAAAATGATTACATAAATAATTAGTTGAATCAAGATTATCCCCATGTTACTTTCATGTCAATATCTGTATGCCTCCTTCCCTAAAATGTCTAGGGCTTTTAGATTTCCTACATAGTCATTCCTCTGCCCCTTACAAAAGCTGAGTAATAACTTATCCTTTGACTTGGATTCTATAGATCTGCATAACACTTTAAAACTCTTCCATTATTACTCGTGGGGGTACAAGTTTACTGCACATTATATTAGAATTTATAGAAACTAAAGGTTATTCTAGTCACTCATCTAATTCAAAGATTTGATAAAAATGACCAAGATACACCACAACTAAATAAAAGGCTTATGTTAAACTTTCAAGTTTTTTATTTAGGAGCTTTCACTGGCTCATAAGATAAACATTTGGTATGAAACTGTCCACATTAGATCTATCTTATATGCAATATAAACAGACGCTGACTTTTAAAAATTCTGTATTATAGAATGCAAATCATATTCATTGAAAAGAAAGCTCACTGAAACTTGAAGCCAAGTGTTTTAAAATTTTGCAGTATGGGAAAATTACTTTTTACTGTTTCCTTAAGAAAAAAAAGTTAATTTGTCCAACCTTAGGCAAACCCACTTTTCTACAGTGGAAAAAGATGGGTTCTCGAAACATGGAATTGGATTTGTTCTGCGGCTCAGCAAAGGATTCTTTAAAAAAAAAATCAAGTAACTCTTGATATTCTGAAACTCTTTTCTTTAACTCTTCTCCGAAGCAACACACTTTCCAGGCTTCATTGGAAGAGGGGGATCCTCTTTGTTTGCCACAGGTGTGATGCTGGTCCCCCTGCACCTCCTCTCCAAAGACATGGACTCAGTTACCAAAGTCTGTCCTCTCAAAACCACTAAGTGGAGAGGGGGAGGGGAGAGATCTCTGGCGAATCGCATCCCTGAGCAGCAGCATCTAAGAGCAGAGGGGACCATGTCAACAAATCTCATTCTCGGTTTGGGGGGTTGGGTTGTTTTCTGCCCTCGTCTCAGCAGCAGAGAAAGTGCTAAGCCTAGAAAGACAGTTTCTGAACCGATTGGAGCTAGCCCAGCAGTTTTTGCTACCTCCAAACCTGCCAGAGCCTAAATCAATGCAAACATTCATGGTCTGTTTTCCTAAGAGTTGCGATTAACTGCTGGTGTTCTTCTTGCTCAGAAAGGGCTGGCAAATCCTATTCCTGGGGATTTCCAGAATACCAAGGCCAGATGCCATTGCTCACATATATGAAATAGCCTAGTACAAGTAACCCAGGCTTTCCTAGAGGTCATTGCTCCCACAGAGCACTAGCACCAAACGGTGTTAAAAGGTGTGCAGCAAAAGTAAAAGTGAAGTGTTCCTTGGTTGGGTACGTTTGGAAAATGCTGAGTTAAATACAGTGAAGCAGATTTCTTGATTACAAGACATCTCAGGGCTTTTCATAGGTTTAGGATCACTGGAAACGTGTCTTTGTTTTGATTTATCTCCCAGCCTCAAGCACCTTCGATGGCCAAAGACATTTTAACTTAGGAATGACAGAAAGGAAAATCTGAAAACCTAACAATAAATCTTTAATGAGCTCTGGGATAAAAATACCAGTCTGGGAGCCCCCCAAAGTTTATAAAGGGTCCAGGGAAAGATGAATGTGGTAACTACATAGGTCACTTTTAACTAGTTTACTGGTTTCAATCCCAGGTGCTCCCAAAAAAGTGCCCAGCATAGCCTGCACTATGGATAAAGGACCCTCACTTAAACTTCTCTTTTAAAGAACTATTACAAGGAGTGCTTGCTTCAGCTGCACATATTCTAAAATTGGAATGATACAGAGAAGATTAGCATGGCACTTTGCAAGGATGATGCACAAATTTGTGAAGCGTTCCATATTTTTTGCATGTCCATTATGCTTCAATAAAGCTGAAATTTAAAAAAAAGTAAACAGGAAAGACTTTCTTCCAACACAAAAAAGAGCAATTGCAATGATTGTGCATTACATATGTTTCTCTTTCAGAATTATCTATGTAAGATAATGTTCTCCTTTTTGCAAACAGTATGAACCATAAATGAATATGACCTTAATCTCTGACGTCTAAATAACTTCGAAGCCAGAAACAAGGTAAAAGCTGTTCATCAGGTGTATCACCACATTGGAATTCCTATACTAAGGAAATAGTCCCAGTATGGAATTTCAAGGGTACATAAGGACAACTTGTGTATCTATTGAGATGTTTTTAAAAGATGAGCAACTTGGCATGAGAGACATCTAAGTCCCATGCAATTTTTGAAAACATATTTATGGAACTCACCAGTTGAATACTTGGGAAAATGCCCTCTTTGGAAGAAATGGGTGAGAATGAGTATAACTTACATCCTAAGATTTATAAATTTATTTTTCATATTTGTTCACATTTTCATTACAGAAGTATCAAAGTTCCCAGAGTACCTAAACACCAAATTACATTTATTGCAATAAATATATGTTATGTTTTATTTTATACATCACAGTTCAAAGGAAATATGTAGGTTGATTTTTCATTTATGAGAATATATCATCATATACACATCTATATAAATATAAAATTAGATGCAAAAACTTTGCATTCAAGTTCAGTTCTCTTTGCACTTGTTCTACGATTGAGTTTACATGCATGTATACACACACACACACACACACACACACACATCATTGATCTAAAATCTCCAATTTACCAAAACCAAGACATCTTTTCTTTCCTTCATTTGATTTTATAATTCTCTCAGGGAAATGGGTAGAGTGCTACCTTTAGAGTGTCCAAGTAGAATAAGATATGATTTGCATTTTAAATCTGTAGCTGGTAAAAATCAATGACATCTCTAAACAGATATTTTTATTATTTGTTTACACAAATAATATTTGCTACACAATTTCACATGTATTCAATTCGCCAGTGTTAAGAGTTGATTGTGACTACTTGAATGATGTTACATCTTGACCTGTGCTTTAACTGAGCACATCTTGATTGTATGAATTATTGAATTATTGACTAATTCAGGTGTTATTATTTTAAAATGCAGCTCATTACTTAGATCTCCCCCCAAACACTTACAACTTGACATCAGTTTCAAAACACAGAGGACTCTTACTTCCATTAGATTACAAGCACACAGTACAATATAAAAAGTAAGTATAGGGGCTTCCCTGGTGGCGCAGTGGTTGAGAATCTGCCTGCTAATGCAGGGGACACGGGTTCGAGCCCTGGTCTGGGAAGATCCCACATGCCGCAGAGCAACTGGGCCCGTGAGCCACAACTACTGAGCCTGCGCCTCTGGAGCCTGTGCTCTGCAACGGGAGAGGCCGCGACAGTGAGAGGCCCACGCACCGCGATGAAGAGTGGCCCCCGCTTGCCGCAACTAGAGAAAGCCACACAGAAACGAAGACCCAACACAGCCGAAAATAAAT
This sequence comes from Balaenoptera musculus, assembly GCF_009873245.2. Taxonomy (NCBI): domain Eukaryota; kingdom Metazoa; phylum Chordata; class Mammalia; order Artiodactyla; family Balaenopteridae; genus Balaenoptera; species Balaenoptera musculus. The sequence goes on along the minus strand of NC_045806.1, from coordinate 125,728,973 downwards.
AAATAAATTTTTTAAAAAAAGTAAGTATAAAGCAAAAATCTAAAAGATAAAAGGCATTTTCTTACCCAAGAACGAGAATTGAAGAAACTGGTGAGTGCTGTCTGTGGACACTGGATAGTCTATTCAGTTCACCTTTGAAGAAAGAGATGTTTCTAGATCAAAAATAGCCTTTCTAGCCACACAAGGGAAGTCAATAATCATGTAACTGTACATTTAAAATAAAGAGAACCTTTTTTCAACTACCAAGAGTTCCCAGGTTAGAACTGACTTTGGCACACAGTGCTATGATTCTCACAGCAATGCTATGGGCTGGAGAAACTGGGATTGCTCCTCACCCAAGAATGTTCTTAAACTGCTGCCAGCTTCTCCATGAAGTCAAATTTCTTTAGTCTCTCCCTCATTTCAGCTCCCCATCAATCACAATGGCAGCCTACTTGACCGAAGGCCCTAAGCTTTCTCATGCTAACTTGTCCAGTCGCCCTGATACAAGCCTAGAGATGATGTTAAGATCTGCCACTATACAAACTCTCCTTTATGTATAATTAGAAAAAAAGTTTACTTGAATCCTTTACGTGGTTTTTAGATATGGAAGTGATGTTGATGTTCACAAATTTCTTCTACCAAGTGTTATGGATTTTCTTTGCATTAAACAGGGAGTGTCTCCACCTTCTCTGAGAGACACATAATCCTTGTACTATCTGGATGGTACTAATGCTGAAGCCAAATAGCATGGTCTCCAGATAAAAGTCTGTTTCTGATGTTTGCCAAACATACTCCACAGCATCTATGAGGCCTGAAGGTATCTGGGGATCTGGATATATGAATGTGTCCAAAAAGATACCATTTTTCTCAAGATTTTCCAGAATCATGCACATGGTCTCCCCAGATTCCTCCTCCCTCAGCCCTGTAGAGCTCATTGTCTACTTCTCTTTCAGGGCACTTGCTACTTTCTAGGAAGTCTGATCACTGTTCAAGCCTTTGTCACCGGAGTGTGAGCACAAGGCCAGAATCTGGTCTCGTGACTGCTTGTCCCCAGCACCTGGCACAGAGTGGCAGCTCAGGAAGCATCCACTGAAGGGAACTGGGGCCGCTTCTCAACATGTGACCTCAGTTCACATTGGCCAAAGGGCATCTGCAAGAAGCCGACTGGGTGCCCGTGGTGGCATTCACACCCAATGCTTACTCCACTGGCGACTGGCATCCAGAACTATTGGCTTGGCACGGCTCTGACCTAGAGGAAGAGCCTCTGACAAAATTTGTCATTTGAAACCCCTGTGAAGCAAGCAAGAGCAGTAATGTGGATCCTGGGGCCCACCTAGTTAGGTAGGTTTGGGTTTGGCTTCGTTTACTAGGCTGATTCTATCTCACCTCATTGCAGATAAGACCACGTTACTGAGGGGAGAACACAAGGGGTTCCACATGTTTATTGAATATGTGAATGTGCATATCATATCATGGTTACATGTGTTCTCTTTGCAGCTTTTAAACATCCCTCATAGTCAAACTGTCTCAGCTTGTCACCCAAGGCCCTCTACAATATGACCCAATTCACCTCTTCAGCCACACCATAGCTTACGTCCTCTGAATTCCAGGAAGTATGCACCATCACTCAGTCACACACACTCTTCCATCCACCCACCCAGGCTTTGCTCAGGATAGTCTCCCTGCCTAGAAGGCCCTTCTCCATATCTTTACTAATTGAAGCCCTATCTATCCTTCAAGGCACATTCTCCAAAGCACCTTCTCCAAGAAGCCCTTTCTGATCCCCTCTCCTGTAGTCCTGATGGCACCTGCCCTATCTGGCCCTGTATGAAAGTCACATGTTGTCAGTTTCTCCCCTCAGTGCAGGGAAAAAGGTTAGTTCCTCCCTACAATACATGGCTGTCTGAACCTAGCCTGCAAAACTGTGAAGAATAAATTGCATTCAGCTCGTTGAGGACTGTGACAAGAGTTTTCTCTTTCTCCAGAGACCCTAGGATTCAGGAAAAGAATAATCTAAGATATAGAAAAAGATGTAGGAAAAAATGCAGGAGAGATGACAATATGTAGATAGCCATCTCTCTTTACATAAAGGTATATTTTAAGTGAACCACTGAAAGAGATCTATCTCAGTGAATCATTTAATTAAGAATCTGGGGACTTCCCTGGCCGTCCAGTGGTTACGACTCTGCACTTCCACTGCACGGGGCATGGGTTCGATCCCTGGTCGAGGAACTAAAACCCTGCATGCCGTATGGTGCAGCCAAAAAAAAAAGGAATCTAATAAGTAAGTTTTCTCTGTTTTCAGTCCATTTTCAATTTAAAATCTGAGAATCAACTGTTGAAACAAACCGAAGAAAATTATACAGGAACTCTTCATAGCAGAACTTTCTAAACAGGAAGAGTCACATATACAAACTCACAGAAATACTGAATTTGAGTCAAGAACCTGAAAGTATTACATATTACACTGGAGTATTTTAGGCCACTCTTGGTCCATATTTATTAAGCTTCACTCTACTTGACTCCATAGGAAGTTACCAAGGAAGCAAGAATTCTGTTTTCAGGACATTGAGTCCTATGCTTCTGGTTTCTGGACAAATTGAGGTGTCTTCAGCAATTTCAAGTGCTTCCATGGATTTAGTTAGTTGTTCATGTCCCAAATAGTTATAGACTATGCGCGAGGCACTATGCCAGCTTGTTTTTGTTGCTGTTGTTAGCACTTAAAAGCTAAAAGACCTACAGAGAAACAATAATTATTTCAAAGACCTACACGACTGTCAAAATAATTCTTTAAAAATTGAGAAGGGGGCTTCGCTGGTGGTGCAGTGGTTGAGAATCTGCCTGCCGATGCAGGGGACACGGGTTCGAGCCCTGGTCTGGGAAGATCCCACATGCCGCGGAGCAACTGGGCCCGTGAGCCACAACTACTGAGCCTGCGCGTCTGGAGCCTGTGCTCCGCAACAAGAGAGGCCGCGACAGTGAGAGGCCTGCGCACCACGATGAAGAGTGGCCCCCACTCGCCGCAACTAGAGAAAGCCCTCGCACAGAAACGAAGACCCAACACAGCCAAAAATAAATAAATAAATTAATTAATTAATTTCAAAAAAAAGAAAAGTAGGTAAACATATATATAAAAAAAAAATTGAGAAGGGGGTTCTTCCCTGGTGGCGCAGTGGTTAAGAATCCTCCTGCCAATGCAGGGGACATGGGTTCAAGCCCTGGTCCAGGAGGATCCCACATGCCGCAGAGCAACTAAGCCCATGCGCCACAACTACTGAGCCTGCGCTCTGGAGCCCGCGAGCCACAACTACTGAAGCCCACGCGCCTAGAGCCCGTGCTCTGCAACAAGAGAAGCCACCGCAATGAGAAGGCCACGCACCGCAACGAAGAGTAGCCCCCGCTCGGCGCAACTAGAGAAAGCCCATGCGCAGCAACAAAGACCCAATGCAGCCAAAAATAAATGAAAATAAAAAATTGAGAAGGTTGAATACTGAAAAGTATAAGAATCAAATGGGGAAATTGATGTGGTCAGACAGGCTGGGTTCTCTAACTGAAGACGTTAACATTTTAATTTAATTTGTAAGCTAGTTGAGCACTGCGGCAAATTTCTGAGAGGGGACTAATATGATCAAAGCAACTTTAAAAGAGATGATACCAGGGGCTGAAGCAGACAGGCTGAGGAAAGCCGTGAGTTTAGCAGGTCTGCTGAAGGAACAGAAGAAACTTGCAAGAGAGGACAGATTTCAGACATGGCATAAAGGAGGCAGACGAAAATGAGAAGAGACAAAGAATGGGTTACAAGGCAGATGTGATACTGCCATTATGGGCCTGGGGGCAGCGGGGGCTCCAGAGGCTGAAGGTCACAAGGCCAAAGGTGTCCTTTACTAGAGGGAAACTGGGTTATGGAAGAGTCTGGAGAGAAAATTCACCAGCTGTGGGTTCTCTTGCTTGTTTAGGCATCAATGAAACATGTAGGAAAACCCACCCTCTATTTGACAAGAATTATCGATTTGACCACGTAGATAAGAGCAATAGTTGGACACATGACTTGGCGATCTCTTCTAGTCTATTCTGCAAGACGCACACAAAGAATAGTTGAAATTCGACTCATCACTATAGTGCCCCAAGGGAGTGACCTGAGGAGGGGAAGATACAACCTTGGAAATATTCAATGAGAAGGATAGAGGGAGTGAGCAGCAGCCGGGAGAGAGAAGAGAGCCCAAGCAAGTGAGGAGCACAGATCAAGCAGCTTCTCCACCCCGGGCAATTATGAGGAAGTCCAGGATCAGGAAAGAAACCAGGAGAGAGCTGGAAACAACAGACACATTCAATTTATTAGCACTAGCATTTTACGAAACCAGTTCTGCTTTTCTTCCTAGAAACACCTAACCTGGGCGATCTCCCTCCCAGCCCTGCACAAAGCCTATCTGCCCAGAAAGGCTTAGCTGGCCTCTGTCACGGGGGCCTTTGGACAAAGAAGAGGGATTTGCATAAAGGTGGTCTGCTGAGTACAGCCCCTATTTGAGGCCTTGCCGCGTTGAAAGAGCCATTCTCCAACCTGGCAGTGTAATCCTAATGGAGAGCTTTTGTCCCGCAGGCTGTGGTGGGCCGCTTTATTCAGCTGACAATCCACAGTGAAAGAATGAATGAACCGTCTCCTTTTGGTAACACTGAGGCAGCTGGCAGCCCACAGGCCGAGGGCTTGCCCAATAAGAGGCAGGACAATTGTCAGCCTCAGACCCAAAAGGTGCTCCATGAGAGAGTGCCTACTGCTAGTGCTCCCAGCTGCACGCTGGGCGCTCACCACTCAACACAAAGGTCCTGGAGCCCGACCTCCACAGAGGAAAGGGGATGAGGAAGCCGGGCGCTCCGGCAAAGCCATCCCCTACAATACTTCCTAAAGAGATCAAAAACCTTTCAGCACCGTGAAGCCCCTTCGACAGTTCTGTAGAACTCTATAATCATTTCCCATTAGAACACTGGGAAAGAGCCAGGTTTCTGGTTTCTTTTGCGATTTCATTTTTTTTTTTAAAGAAATTGATTTTCGTTTTCTTCCTTTTGAAAGTGTTAAATTTACAAAATAGAACGGAGACTCAACGCAAGCAGAATTCTACCACTCAGAGGCAAATACTGCCATTTCAGATGATTTCTTTCCAGTCTTTTTAATGTAGCTCTGAAAATCCTGTAAATACAGTTTGTTCTCAGGGCAAGTCTAACTGATCCCTATTTTTCAACTAACAAATAAGCCCTTTCGAATTGAAGTGGTTTCTCCTAAGTTATCTTAACCCCCTTACTTTAAGGTAATTCCCCCAGTTTTCCTGAATTCTGTTCCATTCTTCTGTGTACCCTACGCTGCCTTACCCAAAAAAGCAGGGAAATTGTCTCCCAGAAGCTGTTGAACATCTTCTTTAAAAGGGGCCATATTCAATAATGAAAACCCATATACAACAAAAATAATTTAAGATCTATATATGAATTATGTGCCAATATCACATGAAAGATTAAAAAATATATATACCACTTTACTAAAAATGTTCTCAATTTATTAGCTACACAGTTCTCGAATTAGAAAGAGGGGCCAAAGAAACCTTCCATTTCCGGAATGAAAAACTGTGGAGCTCCTCACTTAAAATGATCTCCCTCATTGTTGCTGACTCTTGGCTGTGCCCACGCCAAACACCCTCCCCCCGGCTCCACTCTCGCACAATTCCTTTTCTCCAGTTAAGACACAGCCACGTTAAAGGGAAGCTCTGCGAATGCCCTCGCTGACAGCTGCAATATCCTCCCTGCGCAGTACACTTCAAATACCTCCTGGGATCACATACCCTGGAACTTTACACAAAATGTTGCCACTTGTTTCCTGTGGAATGCACAGAAGAATGAAACAGCTCCCACTGAGAGTTTCCAGATTCCTCATGTTGATTGACTTTGTTTGTGAATTTCACCTCAAAGTACAATCCTTTTGTGCAGACAGACCCTTCAATTTCCCAGTCAAACTCTTGCCTGTGACTTTAAAGCTTCCTCATTTCAAAGCGCTGTGTGGTCCATGCTATACAGCAGAGCTCGCACCTAGGTTTCCTGAGAAGATCAGCAAACAGAGCCGATACTAGAGAAGGCAAAGAATAAACAGCCTTGACTAAGTTCTGTCTGCATGGTACCCAGGAATGCTTCAAAGTGGTCTTGACCCAGCCTGGGAAGCATAGTGAAGCTTTCACAACTTATGCCTAGACTAAGGCATATATTTATTGCTTTCAATGAAGAAGCAACTGACTTACGAGTTCATGCCCCCAAATGGGAGACCTGAAGTTAGAGTATAGCAAGCCAGAAAAAAAAAAAACAACTTGCTTTTAATCCACACTTTAAAAATTATTACTCAAGTGGCTTAACAAGGTTGCAAAACTAGTGGAAATCAGACAGGAGGAAGATGGTGGAGTAGGAGGATGTGGATTGGAGCTCACCTCCCTTCACAAACACGTCAAAGTTACATCTACATGCAAAGCAATCCTCACCGAAAACAAACAGGAGACTGGCAGAAAGACCCTTCTACAACTAAGGCTACAAATATCCACACGAAGTCAGGTAGGAAGGGAAGAGAAGCAAGCAGGTCAGGACCCACTCCCCTACGAGGGGACACAGGAGAAGAGGGGGATATCGTGGGCTCAGAGATGCCCCCCGGGGAGTGAGAAGTTCGAAGACCTCTTAGCTAGTATGAAAACCAGTGGCACTTACAAGAGGGCTGTAGGAAACCTAGACTCCACTCATGAAGAGTGTGCACACATGCTTGCTCACTCCTGCACCTGGAGGGTATTACGCTTAGGGACATAAGTCAGACAGAGAAAGACAAATACTGTATGATATCACTTACATGTGGAATCTAAAAAAACACAACAAACTAGTGAAGATAACAATACAGAAACAGACTCACAAGTATAGAGAACAAACAAGTAGTTAGCAGTGGGGAGAGGGAAGGGGGGAGGGGCAAAAAACGGGTAGGGAATTAAGAGGTACAAACTACTATGTATAAAATAAATAAGCTACAAGGTACAGCACAGGGAACATAGCCAATATTTTATAATAACATTAAATGGAGTATAATCAATAAAAATGTTGAATCACTGTGTTGTCACCCAAAACTTACAGAATATTGTAAATCAACTATGCATAAATAAAAGGTAGAAAAAAAAGTGGAAATCAACATTCTTAAAGTCAGAATGCTTAGAATCCAGTCCCAGTTCTGCAGTAGCTGTGTGTCCTTAGGCAAGTCACCTGGCCTCTCTGAGCACCTGTAAAATGGCGCTAAGCCCTAACACCACGAACCCATAAGGTCTCTCTCAGGAGCATCAGATACCATAAAGGAGGGGCAGCTCCATGGAAAGTCTAAGGTTTACATTAATAAGGGGACAAGCAGCAAGAAGACACACTGGGAGTTCAAAACCTCTTGGCTTTCTCCTGAAAAACAACAGCCTTCACAAATTCAACAAATACTGTAGGAAGTAAAACATACATTGCCAAAAATTAAAAACAAAAAGGAAAAATCTTGGAACATTGGTGCATGCATATATTATGGTTAAATATATAATGCAGAGAGAAGAATGCTAATCAAATTCATGAATTTATGCTTTAATTTCCAAAGCTAAATATTATGGCTTCATTGAGTACTATCTAGTATGCCTTGATCTCAAGTATTAGCATATGAAAGGCTGACTGCCCTTAGCTCTCTGCCCTCCCAAAGGTACCACTTGTATATTTAAATATGGGGCACATTTATTAGTGGTCACGCACACTGTATAATTAAAGAACAACCTGTTACTTAAATAGTGCGCTTAATAGTTAGAAATACAATCAGATGAAAGACTCATCAACCTCCAAAGCATCCTTCCCTAGTGGAACATTAGCTAGACTCAAGTCAAGACACATACCCAAAAATATATATCAAACAACAAGAACAATATTCTGTTTCTCATAAACAATATTTGTAAGTCAGTTTAATATTTATGTGGTGTTTAGGAAAAGCCTGCCAGAGATCTTAAGCTCTTGATAAAGGACAAAGGGAAAATGTAAAGTTTCTTTGCAGAGCCTAAACAGGGAGGCCAACTTCAAAGGAGGTTTATGTGCTCTATTACAAAGCCTGACAATTATTTGCCTCTTGTCTTTCAAGAGACTGATGTTCCGGGATTATCACCTTGAAAACCCAGTGGGAACCTTTGCCACACGTAGCTTGCACCTATCAACATTCAGACATAGCATAAGTGACCAGGGCATGACAGACAGAGCAGTTTTTATGGGTAGAGCAGGTAGACATGACTCAGTTTTCCCACACCAGAGCCATCAAGAGATGCCAAGAGTCCACAGAAACCTCGACGACTCTGGGTCTTATTTCCAGCTCAGCCTGCTCTTGGCAGATGGAAGGGTCCAGTTCCCTCCTCTCCCCACAAGTGCCAGGCCCATGCTCAGAGGCAGGTATCTCCCTGTGTACTGACTGACTGATGAGCGGGTCGGTACCCAGGCCTTCTCATCACTAAGCCCAGAGGCCTCTCCCACCTGGCCACACTGGCCCAAGTACTTTCAAAGTCATGGGTCAAATGTTTTCCAACTATTCCCTGAAATTTCATGGAAAGGATCCTCTTTGGATGCCTTGGTGTAGCCCCACCTCAATGCTCCCTTTTCGTCTAGAACAGGCAGAGAAATAACCAAAACAAAACTAGGTACTTCAGACACAACTGGACTGTTTTCTAGAGCAAGCACTGCTGTTGACAGTATTTATTTCTAAATGTGATCACTGAGTGCAGAATTGCTTTCTTTTATAAAGCAGGAGGAATGTGTGATCACTCAGGAAATGACATTTTCTCCTTTGTACAGCTGCAGCCCTGGGTTAGAAAAGACCTACTAGGAGGTCTTGCCGTTGTCTGGGATGGACTTGCAGCCTGAGAATTCCCTCTGCCATGATATTCAGAGTTAAGCAACTAATTTCAAAATAAGGGAGAGTAAGTAGGATCAAAGCAGGTGCTTGTTCCATTAAGATCCTATGAAGATATACTGTACATGAAAATCTTTCATAGCACTGTTTAAAAATGTATTTTCCTGACAGAAATAGCAACATCCACAGGTCAAGGACCCAAAAGAGAATCATTTAGTTGTAAAATAACCAGCCAAGATGAGAAAAGCCAACTGTCCCTCCTTGAGTCATCACACGCCCCCCCCCCATTGGCCTCACCCACCAGCCAAGGTCCTCTGCAGGGAACACCTCAAGCTACTGAGCTATACAAGCAAAGGGCCGTCTTCATTTTAATTCAATTACGCATAAAGTAACCCCAGTTGCCCCATCCAGACACCTGGATGATTCACTGGCCTGCCTGCTCACACTGCTCCCTCCATATCAAGCAATTACAGCTCTGGGGCTCCTCATCTGTCATTTTAAATTAAAAAAGGAAAAATCATCCTTTTTTGAGGGGTTAGTCATTATATGAAAAGTTGATCCTCTTATTTCATTTTGTTTAAAGAAATAAGTTGAAAAATAATGATGCAAAATTTCTCTAAGGAGTATAATGATAATTATTCTTGCTTTCAAATTCCTTATTCATGTTTGGCGTCAGAGAAATTAGCAATCTACTGCTCGGTAAGCCCCAGAAAAACAGCAGGGAAACTATACAGACCTTGCCCTCTGCTTTTTCTCTCTTCTCTTTTTCTCTCCCAGCCTTGCCAGATTTCACAGCTATCTATCTATCCTCTTCTCTTTCGGGTTTTGCTTCCACCTGAGAAAGCAGAATCCCTTGAAATCTTAAAAATCCTAGCTTCTCCTACTTGCTTACAACCTCCAAATCACTTGGTACCTTTAATCACACTTCCCTAGTTTGCTAGCCACTAACCTCGCCACTGCCACCTCCACAGCCAACATCAGCACAGGCTGCGCTGGTATCTAGGCATCCTTATTTTAAAATATTTATGACCTGATCACATTTCATGGCGATTTTTTTGGATATGCCCATTTTCAAACCCCTAAGCACATGGCTTCATGGTAGTTTGACTTTCAGAGTTGTAAACTATGTCACTATTTACAAGCAGAATTTGAATTTACAAAACGAAGCCAGTAAGTGTTTGCCAGTAACAAAGTGAAATCAGGAAAATAATTAATTAAATGACTCTCCCTGTATATTGAGCTCATCTGGTCCCATTATTAAGTAAAAACTCCAGTTTTAAAATTCACAGAAGAGTTAAAAGCCAGTCTCCACTCTCCCCACACAAGGAGGTCCAGAACATGCCATTCTACAGAAAACGAATTCAAAACTTCAAGAGTTCCTTCCCTCTCTGAACCAATTTGACTACATTCCTCAAAGAAAGAACAGTTTTAGAAACATCAATTTAAACACAGTAAAGCCATTTTAACATAAGTTGTTCTACCAATCGTAAAAGCTTTTCCTCAGACTGAGCTGTTTACTTAGCTTTTGTTGACTTTGTTTACTTTGGGGAGTCCTATTTACTTATTGCTATGGGGCATTTGTTTATATTTATGTAGGCTTCAGTCACATATACTACAGCTTTTTAAGTACATAGATGTGGCTTCACCTTGTATGTTTTACTCCATTTTACAAGAAGGGATTTTCTGGTGTAGCCAGGTATTCTGCGCTCTGAGTCTTGATGCACTCACACACATATCCGAATGCCAGTGCATTCGAAAAATGAAAAACAAAAAAATCCACTAATATAAAATGATACTTGCACACCAATGTTCATAGCAGCATTACTTACAATAGCCAAGACACGGAAGCAACCTAAGTGTCCATCGACAGATGAATGGATAAAGAAGATGCAGTACATATATACAATAGAATACTACTCAGCCACTGAAAAGAATTAAATAATGTCATTTGCAGCAGCATGGATGGACCTCGAGGTTATCATACTCAGTGAAGTAAGTTAGACAAAGACAAGTATCATATCACCTATGTGTGGAATCTAAAAAATGATACAAATGAACTTATTTAAAAAATAGAAACAGGGCTTTCCTCGTGGCACAGTGGTTAAGAATCCGCCTGCCAATGCAGGGGACACGGGTTCGAGCCCTGGTCTGGGATGATCCCACATGCCACGGAGCAACTAAGCCCGTGCGCCACAACTACTGAGCTTGCGCTCTAGAGCCCGTGAGCCCCAACTACTGAGCCCTCGTGCCACAACTAATGAAGCCCGGACGCCTAGAGCCCATGCTCCGCAACAAGAGAAGTCACCGCAATGAGAAGCCCGCGCACCACAACGGAGAGTAGCCCCCGCTCGCCACAACTAGAGAAAGCCTGCACGCAGCAACAAAGACCCAACGCAGCCAAAAAAAAATAATAAATTAAAAAAAAAAATAGAAACAGACTCACAGAGACAGAATAACAAACTAGAGGTTACCAAAGGGGAAAGAGGAGGGTGGAGAGGCAAATTAGGGGTATGGGATTAACAGATGCAAACTACTAGGTATAAAATAGATAAGCAACAAGGATGTACTGTATAGGACAGCAAATTATACCCATTATCTTGCAATAACCTATAAAGGAGTATAATCTGCAAAAATAATGAATTACTGCACTGTAAACACGAAACTAACACAATATTATAAATTAACTGTACTTCAATTTCTAAAAAACCACTGAAATGATACAATATTTAAAATTTTAATATTAAAAAACTCACAAAAACAAACAAACAAAACCCTCAAGTGGATCCTTTGAAAAGCTACCCTTGCAAAGCGGCCCACAGAATCAGAAAGTGTGCAGCCTCCCAGCAGACCAACTGCTTGGTCTACTAAAGCAGGCTGGTCTCTTGCTTTCCATCCCCCCTCCACTGTGCTAATGGAGGCCCACCGGGCCCACTTGCCCAGGAGAGCCTCTGGCTTTGTTCCTTGCTCACTTGCCTCAAAAATCTGTTTCTGAAGTTTAGGTTGATGCTGGGAACTTTCTTGAACTTTCTGAAGAGGAGTCAAAGAGTGCCTCCTGCCACGACACCAGTAATGGCTGCCACGTGGTGGCCTCAAAATGCCTGGCTTCACGCCGAGGCACCCCGCGGACCTCCCAACCAGCCGTCCCTGCCGGGGTGCTCAGGAAGACGGAAGCCCGGGGGAGGCATCTCTCCAAGAGGGTCACACAGCACGGGGCAAAATGGCTCCCCGCCCATTCCGTTAGAGTGGCCCTCACGTGCAAGGCCCCAGCCCACCGCACTCACCCTGTCCGAAGTCTCCACTGTCCGCAGGGAGCTGAGGGCCAGCGATTTATATAAGAGGTGGGCGCAGTGAGCCCTCGAAGCTCCTCCACGGCCTCCAGTCGTCACTGAAAGTCACAAAGGTCCCAAAGTGAGACTCCCAGGGTGCAAAGCGGGGGCAAGAGCACTTGCACTCTGACCCTCACGTGCTGGGGTCCCAGCAGCCTTTTCGGGACCTGAGGTTGGGAAAGCTGCTTCCGCGCCAGGGCCTCCACCCTTCCCGGATCCCCGGATACCCATAAAGAAGCGCCAGATGAGGGGTGTGGAGCCAGAAGATGGCCCCTCGGGTCCGATCTGGGCTCCGATGTGGAACTAAACAAGCTCACATCTCTCCTAATCAAAAGGGCTGCTGTAGCCGGGGAGGAACCAAAATCTTGTCCGTAGCTAAGTGTCGAGTATTCAGTCCTATCAGGTTGATGCCGCTCGCCGCTCGCTGCTAGCTGCTCCCTGCTCTGCAGGGTGGGCTGAGCTGTGCGTGGAACCCGGAGAGTTCAAAGGGAGAGCAACTAAACAATGTTGCACTTGACCTGCCACAAGCGTGGCCATCCAAACGGCAAGGCAGTTTCTTTCACCCTTCCCCATCTGCCCTCCTTTCCTGCCTTTCCCTGGAGAGACACCCACCAGAGCTTTGCTCGGTTGCCCTGCATTACATGATCTGATGTCTCTAAAGAATATGTTTCTAAAGACTCTTTAGGGAAGACAATTCCACAACCTCCCTCAGTCAGTCCCTCCAGAATCGAATAATCCTTCCTGGGAAAGATTTAACACTACATGTTTTCTCAAGCTGGCCAGTTTTGTGACAAGTGAAAAGGACCTTCAATGAGTTGAAAGATGGGTACCCAACTTTAATTCACATCCAGCATGCAGTGCACGATGAACAAAGGAAGTATGAATTTAACACCACTAATATTAAACTTAACTCGTAATAGTGACAACCCTTGCCCCTCAGACAAGGAGGATATGCCACAAAAATTTCTCCAGAACTTTCTATCTCCAATGCAATCCTTCTGATTTCAAAACTGGATCACTGAAGGGAATTCCCTGGCAGGCCAGTAGTTAGGACCCTGTGCTTTCACCGCCAAGGCCCGGGTTCGATCCCTGGTTAGGGAACAAAGATCCCACAAGCCAAGCAGGTTGCAGCAAAAAGAAAAAAACAAAAAAACCCACAAACAAAGAAACAAAAAACTGGATCACTCAACTCATTTCACAGTGTATACACATATCAAAACATCACGTGGTACACCTTAAATATGTATTTTTTTTAAATATGTATTTTTAATTTGTCAATCATATCTCATTAAAACTCGGGGAGGTGGGATGCACCACTCTGTGCAGTAGTCTTTGGATGTATTCTTTTCTCCATGCTAAAATTAAAGATAAAAATCCTAAACGTTTATGGAGTTTAGAAAGAAACTCCTGAACTCAGTTTCAGGAGGGACTAATTTTAAAACAGCATGAGTCCTCCCGAAGTGTATTTTAAGTAGATCATTCTGATTTGTAGCTGTATTACACCTTTCAAGCGCTACAAACTCTAATTATTAAGTTTAAAAGCTTCAGCATGGCATGACATCTGCAACAACCAGGAAACAATAGAGCAAAAAGATGTTTAGTGAGGCAGGCATTTATGTAACACTTCCCAAATTCTAAAGCACAATGTTGCAAGGGGGGCAGAAAAGTCAGGTCCCATCTTCACCAACTTTCATGTTCTTTTTATCCTTAAATAAATGGATTCTTTCAGTGCCAGACTGCATGCAAGGGGGTAATGATAGCATATAGGTATGTAATGCTTGTCATTTGTAGAGCACGTCATTAGCATTAATTAACTTTAATTATGCAATTAGTGCTGAGTTGTCAGAGACAACATTCAAAAGAGAGGGATTATTAAATGCATTAATCCTAATAACCATCAGCCAGGCTTCCTTGGAAACGAGGCATAACTCGCCCCCCAAAGCAGAGAGATTAGCAGTAGCAGAGCAGGAAGAGCTTGGGCTTGAGTATAAATCCTGGTGGGTCCTGGAGAAGGTAATTAACATCTCTGAAGCCATGACAGGCCCAATAATAAATAATACCTGCCTCATAGAGTTGGGAGGATTTGATGGGACGATGCATGCAGAGTGCCTGGCACGGGGCCTGGGAGGAAGGAGGCCCTGGTCAGTGGGGCTGTAATTACCATCAGGAATCACAATAGAATACTCACCAAACCAGGGAGGGCTTCCATCCCCCCTGAACACAGCATGCAGGATTTGAGGAACTTCCACTCGTCTTGCTTGGAGGTACCACCTTATCTCTGGTCTTTCTCACAGGGGACCAGCTGATATCAGACATTAGGTAAGCACTCCTCTGCAAAGAAAGGACAGCCATGATTAGCCTCTGTAGCAAGCCCCCAAATTCCATGGACGTCTCCAAAGAAATTCCCTGGAAGACAAAAAAAACAAGTGATGTAAGGTTTTATCTCTGTGTGGTCATCAAACTGCTGGTTCTTTGCTTCATCCCCAAAGGAGATAAGTATCTCATTTTCACATCTCTTAAGGGAAAAGAGAACACGCTTGTACAAAACCGACATCAAGTCACTCCTGGCTTGTAAGGACACCACACACTCGTCCATCTCCAGTTCATTCAGAGGCCATTTTGTGGAGCTGTGGTAATATTTCTACTACATCTGAAATACACTGATCAGTGTGTGATTTGAGATTCCATTAAAAGTCCCCCATTTTCCTGGTATGATATGAATATATAGTAGTATACCTTAATGAATTATGGTCTATTTTACTTTTTGGAAAATGCAATGATAAACACACGAGAGGAATTTAAGGAGTGCTATTTTAATTCATTTTGAAGTTTTAAAAATCCATCAATGAATTCTGGAAGGATCTTCCCTTAATGTCCTTATGCTTTTCCATTCTAGCCATCAAATAGAAAGTGGATGGCCGCTATTTCATTATGTACTACATTCTCCATTAAGCCAGGAGTATGTGCCTGAAAAAAGATCTGCTTCTAGATGCCAGGCCCCTCCTATAGAGCACGGTTGTTGCTCCGGGCAACAACCGTGCAAAAATTCCAAAAACAGAGTCATGCTTTCTGGTGCTAAAAATGCTCTTTAGGTGAAAAAGGTGTGTGAACTGTCCTCCCCCATCACTGGCCCTGTTTAAGTCCACGACGGCATCAGCTCTAACCTGCACTCTTGACTAGAGTCCTCACTACCCACGCTCTCGGCCCCTCCAAACCGTTCTCCCCCCAGCAGCCAGAGTGGCCTCTAAAAGTGTTCATGTCACATCATTCCCATGGCGGGGATGCTGTTGGCTTCCCTCATTCCCGGCTATTGAGGAAGGCCCAATCCCATTCTCACCTCCTCTAACACCATCCCAATTTTAATGGCTACTTTTCTGTCCTCACTCCACAACAGTTAGAAGATATATATAATCTTATTATATCCATATATATAGATGATCTTACTATATACATGATATTTATTATATATATTATATATATATATCTTATTTTATATACATATAACTTTGCTATAACTTTTACTAAATATTTTGATGTGACAAACTATGGAAAGACATGTTCTGGCATTGGAACCCTGAAAAAAAATAATGTTTCCTTCTGGGAGATCGTTAACTAAAAAGAAAAAAAAAAAGATGTTAAAATACGTTCTCAGAGAGCTCAAACAAACATGCTTTCTTCTTCCTCTACTCTCAACTTAAAGAATCAGTTTAGAACATTGACATTACCTATGTTCTCCAACTTACAGAGTGTTCGTGAAGCTCCCCAAAGGCTCCCACAATGATGTGGGTGGGTGTGAGTAGGGAACTTGCTGGGGCTCCTGCCTTGGTGATGCTGGCATATCCAGGCTGGCCTCCCAGGTGGCCCGGCCCCAGCCCATCACTTTCTAACTGAGGACACTGAGACCCATTGAATCCCGTGAGAAGGATAGTGCAGAATCTGAGGGCTAGAGCTCGGCTGTGCCCAGACGGCAAGTCTGGGCTACTCCCACTTTATCATGCCCACATGTATTCTGCCCCTACAAAAAGGTTGCTTTGAAACAGAGGGTGAACGGGCTTCTAAACCTCTTCCTAAATCCCCAACAAATAGAAAGATAGACTTAAACAGAAGCATATCAATAATTACATTAAATGAAAATAGTCTAAAAAGCTCAATTAAAAGATAAGGATTGTCAGACTGGAGAAATAAATCGAGGCTGACCTCTACTCTTTTCTACAGTAAAGACATTTAGATACAAAGATGAAGAGCAGTTTAAAGTCAAAGGATGAAAAACTAGATACCATGCAAATTCTAGTCATAAGAAAAATGGAGTGGCTATATTCATATTAGACAATGTAGACTGCAGAGCAAGTAATACTACCAGAGATAAAGAGTAACATTTCATAATAATAAAAGAGTCAATTTAAGAAGACATAACAGAAAACAATTCCATTTACAACAGCATCAAAAAGAATAAAATACTTAGAAATAAACTTAACCAAGGAGGTCCCCCTTCCCACATACCTGTCCTATGTATCCCTTCCATCTGGCTGTTCCTGAATTATATCCTTTTATAATAAACTGATAATCTAGTTTAAAAGAAAACAAAAGAAAGAATAGAAGGTCATGTTTCTGGGACATCTGCAACAGGGAACACTCTGGTTCAAGTTGACCAGCGAGTCCCTGGCTCTGTGCCACTGACACCATCTTTTCCTCTTATCAGAATCTAAGAGGGCTCTCGTATGGGTACGTGGTGTGTACATGCCCATGCATGGCCAAGTGGTCAGGGATTTGGGGAAGTTACAGGTGGCCTGGGCTTCACATAGCAGAATGAGTGGCTATCCCAATTTCCTAAGATCAACCTTTCTTTTTTAAAAATAAAGATGCCAAAAATAAAAGCAAACAAGTTTTGTTCGTTTGTTCGTTTGTTTGTCTTTGTTTGTTTTTTACAAAAAAAAAAAAAGGAAAGAAAAGAAAGGGATCTCTGGCAAAAGCTGCCTCCCAAACTATAAGCAGTTCTTCGGTAAGTTCTTTGGTAAGGAAATAAATATAGTGGGCACAAGACTCCTCCCTTTCCAGTGCATTCAAGTCAGTTTCAGTTGAGGATCTTGGTCATTGCCCTGGACCCCTAGTGTAGACCTTGGTGCTAGACCATGACAATGGTTCTTTAGCTGTCCTGGTTTTCTCTGGCCTCTCTAGCCATCCAAACCAGTGGCTGGGGCTTGCGGAGAGAGGGGGGCTTCCCTTTGTTTGACAAATACTGGACTTGATAGATGTTGTTTGTCTTTGCCTCCCCAATCTAGCCCAAGGCCTCCTTTCCAGCTTCCTGGTTCCTGCAGTGGTACTACCTCTGTGCTAGCCGTGCCACATTGTTCACCTGCCCAAGGCTTCTCAACTCTGATGCTCTTCCACTCCACCACAACCGTTTGCAACTCCAGAGACCAGAGATCCTATGGGGATTTACAGCATCAAGTCCATGTGTGGTAGAGGAACAGGACAGGGCGGGGTGCGGAGGTGAATTTAATTTGTGATTTCATGCTAGGTAGGTCAGATAAATTTCTCCTCTGAGCAGCCTCAGCATCCCACCTTTCATATTTCCAAACAGCCCATGTAGTCTTCCACAACCCTGAGACTGAGTGCCTCCTTAAATTTTGTGCCCTAGGCACCTCCCTTGCGCACCCTAGTTCCAGCCTTGTAGCTCAGTTCTCTTTTTATGTGAGACCTCAGGAAGGTTGGGCCATCACTGACCTCTTCCATCTTTTTAAGGTGGTTGGTAAAGACCCTAGAGCTGACTTCCCCACCCCAAGTAAAGAGCCCTGGGACTCTACTCCTCTCTGTTCTGAAGTAGTTACTACTGCCCGGGCTATCCTGGGGCAGCTGAAACCGAAAGCACAGGCTTCTGGCACAGAACCTAAGACGACTTCATAGGAGAAAATGTCCTCACCTAAAGACTGTGAGCGAGGCAAGCTTTTGCCCTCTGGTCTTTTTTTTTTTTTTTTTTTTTTCAGCATTCGTGTAATTATTTGTGGCTTCCATTGCTATGGAAAGAAAACACCACTTACCGTGACAACTGTAGCCGCTTAAGGTGCACAGCTCCTCTCAGACCATGAAGCTTCAAAAATACTGAAATGTGTAGGGGTTTCATGTCCCTCCTTTTTAAAACATCAACCAAATGTTCTTCTCTCCAGAAAAGCCACCCGAGTATTCACCACTTTCTCTGCGTTACCTGTCATGAAAAACCAGCAGACCTCAACAAGAAATACCCAAGGGCTGAAATCAAAGGAAATTTTAGTAAACATTCAATTTTTAAAAGATTTTAACATTCGATCAAAAAACAAATAAATGGAGATTTACTGTGTACCTATTCTGCACCAGATGTGTGTAGATTCTTTCACATACATTTCATGTAGTGTGATTTGACCTCTTTTTACAGAAGAGGGAAACAGACCCAGGAAAGTTAAATAACTAGTCTCAAGAGATAGAACTGGGATTCAAACCCAGAGTGGACTGGCTCCACCCAGCCTACCGCGAGCAGTCCGATCACCTGATGATTGTAATCAGTCAAAAACTAAAGGTTCAGAATGAGCTTTAAAAAAAATAGAAAACGAACAGTTCTTGTTTAAAAGAAAATTTTGATCCAATTACTGGCCTTCTTGTCAGTATACCCTGGGAACAGCTATAGTCCCCTCTCATCTGGCTCCCTCTGCCCTGGGTTGGATCAGAAATTATGAGGGTGGGTGGTGGGTGAGGAAGTATTGTCAAGGATGTGGAGAAATTGGAACCTTCATGCCCTGCTGGTGGGAATGTCAATATAGCCACATTGGAAAACAGTCTAGCAGTTCCTCAAGAGGCTAAACATAGAGTTACTATAAGACCCAGCAGTTCAACTCCTAGGTATATGCCCAGGAGAATTGAAAACATATGTCCATAGAAAAACTTGTACAGGAATGCTCATACAGCATTATTCAGAAGAGCCAAAAAATGGAAACAAACCAAATGTCAGTCAATTGATGAATGGATAAACAAAATATGGAATATCCATAAAATGGAATATTATTGGGCCATAAAAATGAGTGAAGTACTAATTGATGACACAAAATGGATGAAGCTTGAAAACATTATGCTAAGTGAAATAAGCTGCTCCCAAAATAGCATATACTGTATAACTCCACATGTATGAGGTACCTAGAGTAGTCAAATTTATATAGACAGAAAGTAGAATGAATGGTGGGCTGGTAGCCAGAGGTTAGAGAAAAGAGGAAATGGAAAATTGTCATTTATGGGTATAGAGCTTAGGTTTTGCAAGATTTAAACAGTCCTAGAGATTGGTTATGCAACAATATGAATGTACTTGACATTAATGAACTGTACATTTAAAAATGGTTAAGATAGAAATTTTATGTTATGTGCATTTAACCACAATAAAAATAGATTCCATTTATAATGAATGAACTGTCCAGAATAGGCAAACCCATAGAGACAGAAAATAGATTACTGGTGCCAGGATCTGGGGGGAAGGAGAATGGGGAATGACTGCTAATGGGTAAGGGGTTTCCTTGGGGGTTGACAAAAATGTTCTAGAATTACATAATGGTGATGTTTGCACAACCTTTTGAACGCTCTGTAAAACCACTAAAGTGTACTCTTCTAAAGGGTATATTTTAGGATAAGTGAATTATATATCGATTACAAATTTGATGTGATAAAATAGAAGTCTAGGAGTGGGAGCTGGTGTGTATGGCAGACATGAAACAGAGAAGAAGGGTAGGAAGTTGATGATTATGCCCGGCTACAAAGATCTCATCGTATTCTGCTCGCACACAATCATGAACCACAGTTGGCTCAAACCAAGGGTGGGCTTCATCTGGAGATCAAATGTTTGAGCAAAATATATATACATCCTTATGATTATTTTAAACATGACACAAAATCACCGTAAAACACAGTTGATACTAGTCATAATGGCTAACTAGAGGATTCAAAAATAAGTATAATATAAATATATACTAATGCTCTATTTGAAACCACCTGAAGGTAATTATATACCCTCACCCCATGTCTTTCAAATAAGACCCACCTTATTCTCACTATTTATGTTGGATAATAGAAATCTCTGTGGACAGCTAATGGAATGCTAGGGTAAATTAACAATAAGCATCATTTAGTTAAACTATTTGAGAAAGTCTGGTTCCTACTGGACTACTTAGAACAGCATCAAAGGTCTTGATTTATAGCAGTTTATAACACAAGTTCCTGGCTGCCTCATGGGGCAAGGAATTGCCACAAACCTTTTAGAATGAAGAACAGTGAGGAAGTTCTTGGAAAACGAACTGAGCCTTCAACTCTACAAGGAGCCCTTCCTTGGAACTAATGGCACACTGGAGTGAATATTCTTCACAGTGTACCTAATTCTTCCCCAAAGGGGTTGTTACACTGAATTCAGCAGGTGAGCCTCTTCTCAGGTTTGTCTTCCAAACTTGGCTTTCTTTCTTTTCTTTTTTTGAGGAAAGTTATTATTTTCCTAGCACTGAAGAGAATGACCAAGGTGAATGCATATGGAGCCAACCTAAAAGCATGGCTAGAGATAACTATCAAATTTCAGTAGCCCATGGAATAGAATAGAGTTAACAGGGAGACAGAGGTACATACGGAATTATAGGATACAATAAAAGTGACATCACAGTTTATGGGAAAGGATAGATTATTTGGTAGATGGTGCTGGGAAAATTGTCTCATTATGGGCAGAAAAATCAAAATATGTTTCCATCTAACAACTTGTATGAAGAATAATTCCAGATTGTTTCAAGAATAATTATGAAAGGAAAAAATAGTAACATCAACCAAGAAATTTCTAAAACTAAATTTTGACTGGAGGTAGGGAAGGATTTCTTGAATAAGACTCTAAAACCAAAGATATAAGGTGAAAATTAATTAATTTGATTATATTAAAATTAAGCCCACAGCAAACATCATTCTCAATGATGAAAAACTGAAAGCATTTCCTCTAAGATCAGGAAGAAGACAAGGATGTCCACTCTCACCACTATTATTCAACATAGTTTTAGAAGTCCTAGTCACGACAATCAGAGAAGAAAAAGAAATAAAAGGAATACAAGTTGGAAAAGAAGAAGTAAAACTGTCACTGTTTGCAGATGACATGATACTACACATAGAGAATCCTAAAGATGCCGCCAGAAAACTACCAGAGCTAATCAATGGATTTGGTAAAGTTGCAGGATACAAAATTAATACACAGAAATCTCTTTCATTCCTATACACTAATGATGAAAAATCTGAAAGAGAAATTAAGGAAACACTCCCATTTACCATTGCAACAAAAAGAATAAAATACCTAGGAATAAACCTACCTAAGGAGGTAAAAGACCTGTAGTCAGAAAACTATAAGACACTGATGAAAGAAATCAGAGATGACACAAACAGATGGAGAGATGTACCATGTTCTTGGATTGGAAGAATCAATATTGTGAAAATGATTTTACTACCCAAAGGAGTCTGCAGATTCAATGCAATCCCTGTCAAATTACCAGTGGCATTTTTTACAGAACTAGAACAAAAAATCTTAAAATTTGTATGGAGACACAAAAGACCCCGAATAGCCAAAGCAGTCTTGAGGGGAAAAAAAACAGAGCTAGAGGAATCAGACTCCCTGACTTCAGATTATACTACAAAGCTACAGTAATCGAGACAGTATAGTACTGGCACAAAAACAGAAATATAGATCAATGGAACAGGATAGAAAGCCCAGAGATAAACCCACGCACCTATGGTCAACTAATCTATGACAAAGGAGGCCAGGGTATCAATGGAGAAGACAGTCTCTTCAATAAGTGGTGCTGGGAAAATTGGACAGGTACATGTAAAAGTATGAAATTAGAACACTCCCTAACACCATACACAAAAATAAACTCAAAATGGATTAAAGACCTAAATGTAAGGCCAGACACTGTTAAACTCTTAGAGGAAAACATAGGCAGAACACTCTATGACATACATCACAGCAAGATCCTTTTTGACTCTGCTCCTAGAGAAATGGAAATAAAAACAAAAATAAACAAATGGGACCTAATGAAACTTAAAAGCTTTTGCACAGCAAAGGAAACCATAGACAAGACGAAAAGGCAACCCTCAGAATGGGAGAAAATATTTGCAAATGAAGCAACTGACAAAGGATTAATCTCCAAAATTTACAAGCAGCTCATGCAGCTCAATATCAAAAAAACAAACAACCCAATCCAAAAATGGGCAGAAGACCTAAATAGACATTTCTCCAAAGAAGATATACAGACTGCCAACAAACACATGAAAGTATGCTCAACATCATTAATCATTAGAGAAATGAAAATCAAAACTACAATGAGATATCATCTCACACCGGTCAGAATGGCCATCATCAAAAAATCTACAAACAATAAATGCTGGAGAGGGTGTGGAGAAAAGGGAACCCTCTTGCACTGTTGGTGGGAATGTAAATTGATACAGCCACTATGGAGAACAGTATGGAGGTTCCTTAAAAAACTAAAAATAGAACTACCATACGACCCAGCAATCCCACTACTGGGCATATACCCTGAGAAAACCATAATTCAAAAAGAGTCATGTACCACAATGTTCATTGCAGCTCTATTTACAATAGCCAGGACATGGAAGCAACCTAAGTGTCCATCAACAGATGAATGGATAAAGAAGATGTGGCACATATATACAATGGAATATTACTCAGCCATAAAAAGAAACGAAATTGAGTTATTTGGATGGACCTAGAGTCTGTCCTACAGAGTGAAGTAAGTCAGAAAGAGAAAAACAAATACCATATGCTAACACATATATATGGAATCTAAGAAAAAAAATGGTCATGAAGAACCTAGGGGCAAGATGGGAATAAAGACACAGACCTACTAGAGAATGGACTTGAGGATATGCGGAGGGGGAAGGGTAAGCTGGGACGAAGTGAGAGAGTGTCATGGACATATATACACTACCAAACGTAAAATAGATAGCTAGTGGGAAGCAGCCGCATAGCACAGGGAGATCAGCTCGGTGCTTCGTGACCACCTAGAGGGGTGGGATAGGGAGGGTAGGAGGGAGGGAGATGCAAGAGGGAAGAGATATGGGGACATATGTATATGCATAACTGATTCACTTTATTATAAAGCAGAAACTAACACACCAAAAAATAATAAATGACAGATGGTAGTCTGGGAGAAAATATTTGCAATATTTAAAACCAACAAAGACTAATATTTTAAAAGCATTACAAAAAATATTTTAAAAGCATTACAAAAAAGATAGGAAGCTTAATAGAAAATGGGCAAAGGATAAAGGACCAGGACATTTATAAAAGAAGCGACTCTAAAAGCAAACATATAAGAAGATGTTCCTACTCATTGATTAATGAAAATTAAAACATCTATGTGATACCACCTGTTGGCCCAGAAAAATTAGAAAGCTAAAGATTACCAAGTGTTGACAAAGCTGAGATATTGTTGAAATCCTCATGCTTTGCTGTGGGAATACAGAACAGGGCCAGTCATTTGGAGAGCAGTCAAGCATTACTCAGTTAAAAAGTATACCCAATGGCCCAGCAATTTTCCTTTCATAGGTATGTCTTTATGTATTTATATGTATATATGTGTGCATACATATATATAAAATCTCAACTTGCACACACATGTTCATAACAGCATTATTCATAACAGCCAGTCTAAATCTAAATGTCCATCAATTGTTGAATGAATTTTTTAAATGTGCTTTATCCATACAATGTAATATTATTTAGCCATAAAAATGAAGTACTGATTCATGCTAAGCCAGACACAAAAGGACAAATATTGTATGATTCCATTTAAATGAGATATCTAGCATAGGCAAATCAACAGAGACAGAAAGTAAATTAATGGTTGCCAGGTGCTAGAGGTGGGGGGAGAAGGAACTTGACTGATAATGGGTATGGAATTTCTTTTTTGGGTGATGAAAATGTTCTAAACTTAGATTGTAGTGATGGTTACACAACTCTGTAATATACTAAAACCATGGAATTGTACACTTTAAATGGGTGAATTTGTGGTATGTGAATTATATTACAATAAATCTGTTATTTAAAAAAGGAATGCATAGGGAATTCCCTGGTGGTCCAGTGGCTTGGACTCGGCCCTTTCACTGCCAGGGCCCGGGTTTGATCCCTGGTCAGGGAACTAAGATCCTGCAAGCCGCATGGTGTGGCCAAAAAGAATAAAAAATAAATTTTTTAAAAAAAATAAAAAAGGAATGCATGAATGAATGCATGAATACATGATATAGATAAGTAAATAAAAATGTAAGCAGGGCTTTGCATAGACTTATGATGAGAATGTGTCCAGAAGAGAAGTGTTATTAATCCAGCCCTTTGCTCTGGTTGTTACTTGCTTCCTTTTTTCTGACTGCTAATATTCCTGAATACTGTAAGATCTTTTGAACATATTATCTTCTCCTTTGACTTGCTCCAGCTCACTCTGTCCCAGGTCCTTAGCTCCTATTCACATGCTGGGCCTGGGTTGGGCCTTGGTCTGAACCACAGTGCAGATGCTGTAGGCCAATCAGAGCCCCCTGCAGATAAAGGATATGGTAGGCAACTTCTGACCCCCACTTGCTAGTATTCATGACCTGTGTAATCCTCTCCCCAGTAAGTGTGGGCTGGATCTAGTAACTTGTTTCTATCTAATAGAATATGGCAAAAATGATGGGATGACATTTCTATGATGAGATTACAAAAAACTGTGATTTGTGAATTTCATCTCACTAGCTCTCTCTTTTTCTCTTTGTCACTGTCACTGTCTCCTGCCCTCTTGCTTGCTTGCTGCCATGTTGTGAGATGCCCTATGGAGAGGTATACATGACAAGGAACCAAGAGATGCCTCCAGTCAACAGGTCATGAGGAACTCAGGCCTCATTCCAACAACCTATAAAGAACTGAATTTTGCTACCTACCCATGTGAGTGATCTTGGAAGCAGATCTTTCCTAGGATGAGCCTTCAGATAAGACTACAGACCCAGTTAACACCGTGATGGTAGCCTTGTTAGAGACTCTATAGCAGAGACTGCATCTAAGCCATGCCTGGATACCTGACCCACAGAAACCATGAGATAATAAACATGTGTTAAGCCACTAGGTTTGGGGGTAATTTGTTATGCCACAGTAGCGCAGTTGTTAACTAATCCAGAAGATAAGTTGTGTTAAACATGCTCCTTTTCTGTCACCAGAACTTTAGGACCAAGCCTCCCTTGCAGTTAGGTGAGGTCAAGTGTCTGGCCCCATAAAAACTTCTCTATTTGGTGATTTGTTTGTACAGTTCAAAACTCTCCCTTAACTTCCCAGGACCCTCAGGGTAAAATCCAAAATAAGTGCTTACTGTAGCCTACAAAATCCTCTGATCTGGAGGACTTCTGGACTCATCTTACTCTTCCCCTCACCCTCTTTGCTCAAACCACACTGGTGTTCTTAGTGGTCATTGAACCATACATGTTTTCACTCTGGGGGCTTCACCCTTTGCTTTCTACATTTAGAAAGCTCTTCTCACAAGACATCTGCATGACTCACTACCTCACCTCCTTCTGGTCTCTGATCAAATATCACCTCTTCAAAGAATTCTTTCCCAACAACCACTAAAATAGACCTCAATTCCCAGTCTCTAGTCCCTTCTCCTACTTTATTTTTTTATGACAGGATTTATCATAACCTAAAATTGTGTGCATTTACTTGTATATTTATCTTGTCTCCCCACTCTAGAAAGTCAGTTCCATGAGGGCAGGGACTTTGTTTTGTTCACTGCTGTAACTCCAGTGCTTAGAACAGTGCCTGTTGCCTACAGCCAGATCAGGAAAATGGGTATTAGAAGAGATGACAAGTCACTTCCCAGAGACTTCTGTAATTTGAAGCAGAAAGGGGGGGGGTTCAGCAGGCAGAGAGAAACAGGAGGGCATTCAGAGACCCCCAAACCTGTCCTGGGTCCCCAGGAATTCCTGGGGGAAGCTAAGACATACAGCATAAAGGGAAAGAGTTTCTAGCAAATCTCTCCCCTTAACTGCAAAACTAGTTTCATAAAAAGGCATTTCAGATGGCTACTCAACACTCGTCTTCCTATGTGGCTAGAAAATATTTTCTTCATGAGGGCTACCTTTTCTAAGTTTTCTCTATTTGCATTTTGTCCTTTCATGCCCAGTTATCATGCGTGATTTAACTGCATGATGTAATTAATTGCCAAATTGCAAAGTGCAAGATTTTATGTATAAATAATTAGTGACACAGGCAAACTCTTGGTACTTTAGAATGAACAGCCGGTACCTAATTGTGCTCACAATTACCTAATTGTAGGTTTAGCAACTTCTGGACTCGTTTTATATTCAAACTAGATTACATCTTTTTTAATTAAAAAATTTTGTTCTAAATTTAAAAAAAGAGAACATATAAGCGAAAGGTTATAATATGATTTTGTAAAACACGCAGAGGAATACTATGCGGAATAAAATCTAATTAGAACACTAATTAATGTACGTTCGAGAGTAGATGAGATGGAATTTAGGACTGTGTTTATTGTCGCAGGGAACAGATTCCATAAGATTGACAAAATCCAATGGGAGAAGATGTGAAAACATTCACAGAAAGTGAAAAAAAAAAAACAGGTAAAACAATGTGAAGTAGATGAATGCATGCCCGATGTTTCTATATATGCTGAGGACCCAAATGAGGAAGAACCAAAACAAAAACAGGTAAGGAAAGGGAGCTAAAAAAAACTGCATAACTCGAGTAAGGATTTGGAAGCCCCAGGTATGCAAAGTTGGGGGAAATAAAATATATCTTGCATCCCTGTGTTGTAGCTAACCATTGGGTGACTCATTCTGCTAGCAATCCTCAGAAAACAATATGGTGGCATGTGTGACACAGCCATCTCCTTCCTGATCATAATTTCCAAAAGAACACAAATGTAGACATAAAGCTACTCATTATAGTTTTACACACTATATGAATGACTCCAGGACTAAATAAAGTAAAATGAGTATACAAAATAAATAGATGAAGTTATGAAGATTTTAATAAATAAGGAAAATTAAAAGGCTGCCTGAATGAGGTATCATGTTTGAGGTATTTTCAGAGAGCAGTTAAAGCCAATTTGAATGTTTGTGTCATTTCTCACACTGAATCTTCTACTTTGACATAAAGAGGAACAAGAGTTAATGAACACCTTGGTTAGAGGCAAGACGTATTATTGGCAATTTTTTTGTTCTGGTGACTTGACTTTTCATGGTCACTAAACTTCCTAATCAGCATTAACTCCTAATTCAACTATGCAGTTTCAAATATTTTGAATGAAATCGAACCAAATATATTTGAAAATGTTTGATTTTTAAGACTAGCATGCAGATTATTCTTTTAAATCCTGCTGTGTTTTAGACAAACCATATATTTGGGGCACAGTTTACCTGCCAAATAAGAGTATGAATTTTTAAAAAAATCTATATATACATTATCTTCATCTATATCTTTTATTAACTGAAAAGCAAGAACTATACCCTAATTAATAAATCCATGCCTAGTATTATTTACTGAATATTTCTGAAGCTGAGTCCATTTTTTCTCCACTAATTTGTTCATAACCATACAAATTAAGCTAGTGGCTTTATAAATTCTATAAATACATATTGACTACTATACACAAAGCAACATATTTTATTAGGAATATTTCATCAGAATTATTTCAGCAGCAACATTTCAGAGCTATTTCCTCGGGGAAATACATAGCCTGTGAACATTTGAATTGCTACTTTACATACAATGGTGGTTAGGTTGGGGGAATTGTGATTTACATATTAATCAAGTGAAATGCCCCATTCTTCAACTTCTCCCCACACCCCCGCCCCACTTCCCAGTTTCTAGTCAAAAGAAACTATTTTTAAATCGGAAGGAGCATCATTTTCCCAATGCTTGATATAACTGTTCATTTTGTGTCCACGTTCTCAACTTCCTTTAAATTCACTTGCTTCACCTGTTTAATTAAGCCCCCCAACCATTTAGTCTAGCACTGATTTTTGCTCTTCTCTGACTTTTTTTTTAAATTGAAGTATAGTTGAGTTACAATGTTGTGTTAATTTCTTCTGTACAGCAAAGTGATTCAGTTATACATATACATACATTCTTTGTTATATTCTTTTCCATTATGGTTTATCATAGGATATTGAATATAGGTCCCTTCTTCTGACTTTTATTATCGATCGTCTGTCATACATATGTTTTTGTATTGAATTACTGATTTATGATCATAAACATTCTCGAAGACTTACTTCTCCACCCAGATGGTAATTGTCCAAGAAATGGGGACCAGGCCTGCTAGTTCAATGCTTTTTACTGTTGGGCAGACCACGAGAACACAAAAAGTAAATGTGTATTGATTAACCCTGCAGTATAATCTGCAAAGAAATTACTGAAAGCAATTGATATACATATTAACTCTCTAAAAATCTGGAAAAGCCATAAAAGTCATTCAAAAATGCAGTCAAGTCTCAGAAATCCTAGCAGAGGCTGGGAGTTGCCCTAAAACATTCAAAAGTTGAGCTTAAAGAATATTTTAAAATACAGGTAATTTTCTGATTTCTGTGTTCACCAGCAACACACGTGAAGGTGAGAAAACAATTACCAGGAGTCTGCACCAAGAAAAAGATAGGAATGTTATGCAAACAAGATGCTACTCCCTTGGAACTGGATGATTTTAAATTTACTTTAAGACTTACTTTACTTAAGATGTATTCCTTAGTTGTGTTCACCTCTGTCCCTTCCCTACCGTCCCCCGCCCTGCAAATTCATGCACACACATTACTTAGCAAAGGTCACCCTGAGAGCTACCAAATATGAAACTTCAGTCTTTCTTGCCTCGATTTATCATAAATTCAGAATTTGTAATGTTTGACTGTAAAGGAAACTCACAACCAGTCAAGTCAAAAATGTCTCCTGGGGAGCTTAACTTAGTGTCTTTCCCCTCAAGGAAAATGACCAAGCCCTGCCTAATATCAGCCCCAGGGAAAGACTTCAGAACCAGGAAGGATTTACAAATTCTTAAAATTGCCCTCTGTTTATACTTTACTTTCGAAGACTCAACAATTCCTTTAAATTCTGCTCAATACTTTAACCAGAGTGTTTCCATATTGAAAGCATTAAGTGGAATAGCTTCTGGCTGGAAAAATACAAACAAGTTTCAGTTATCTCCATCACCAAGAACCAAAGAACAAGGCCCACCCTGCCTGGTAAACAAGCAATTAGCTTCTTCTTGGATTTATGCAGCTAGTTGAAAATTGTTAATGAACTTGCTAATATTCACTGCCTGTTGAGGAATGAGCTGATCCCCCAGACCCACAGATACATCAGGAGCGGTGGAAACTCGTACTTAGCTTGTTTTAGCACCCTGCATCCCACTGTTTTTAAAAAAATCACTTAATGGTCTGTGAAAGAGAGAACATTCAAAACTAACAAGCATCTGAAAAGACATAAGCTGCCCAGCGCATCCAAACAATAGGGCCCTTCAAAACAGCGCCTTAACCAAAATGTTCAAGTCTCCTTTGGGGACAGATTCCCTTACACTTCATGGCTTTACGTTCCATAGGATCCAATCAGCTTCACCTTACAGGACTCTAAGCTTTATCCTTCTGTTAAATGAATTAACTATTTATTCACACCTAATACTTGAAAACGGATTCGTGTGCAACATTGGACCGGGTAACTGGATAATGTTCTGTGTCAGGCAAAAGAGTGGAAAATGATTCCCTTTGACTGTTTTCAAATTGTATACTTCCTTACTGCTGTGGTCAAATAAGCTCTAATTTAGATGGCCCTTCTGGATAATGTTGCCTGTTGGTTTGTTGCTGAACATTCACGTATCTCTTTTCAACTCTAATTCTTTGTTTATTTGAACTAGTCTTAGCTATGGTCGGTGGTGACATGCGAAGGGCTAATATCAGCAGATGTCTGAAGGCAGCTCTGCAGAGAGCTCTGCAGGGAGTCTCTAGACAGGACCCCTGTGGAGGATGAGGGGGAAGGAGCTGGAGGTCAGGGTCATAGGTAAACCGGCATCAGCTTCCAAAGGAGTGAAAGCAGAATCAAACCAGAGACAGGCCAGGGTCTGGTCCTGAATTGAGAAAGAAAGATGTCACCCTGGGAGTTAGAAGGTTGGAACAGAACACAGACGGAAGAGGTGATGCAGGGGCCTGAGGACAAACAGGCGCTAAAACAACAACTAAGTGTATGGATGGGCTGAGAACAGGGCCGGATCAAGCTTGATGGTTAGTTGGTTGGTACCTTCTATGACAATGAGGTACAAGAAGTGGGACTTGCGTACTATTTCCCTGGGAACGGTCACTACCCAAACACTGTCAACTTACTATTTTGGAAATGCACCTGCTTGAACCAAAACCAAGTTGAGAAGAGAATGTGCAGGCTGAATGCGCCTCCATCCATCCACACGGCTGGACAAACAGAACATACTGCCTATGAGTCAGCATGAAGGGCCCTTAGAGCATTCATTTCCAGACTCATCTACCCTGCAACAGCTCAGAAAGGACCCTTGCTCCTTTGTTCACTTCAAAATAGATTGATCTGCATCTGAGAGATGTATCTATCAAATGGGGACAGATGATCCATCAGCTGATTCGTGGGCTATTAAGGCAGCTAGGGCCAGAGAAATACAGAGTATCCAAATGAAGGTAACCTTTCTGTGCAAAAAGGTCCCTGCCAGTTAAAACTTGTGAAAGTTGTCTTTGTCCCCTGGTGGAATAGCCTGGTTTTTAAATAGGTGCCATTCCATTGTGTTGAACTTTAAATTGAATATTTAAAATATTTACGTAATACCTCTTCAAACGAAATTGAAATTTTCAAAAATATATATATTTAAATTACGCTCTCCTTGTGTGAAATTAGAGGACATGAACAAAATGTTATTTTTGTTAGAGAGCGAGTGACCTTTTTATGTAGTAATTTCAAAGGGTCACCTAATCAACAGAGAGATCTCTGGGGTTATCATTTGTGCTTTTTACCAGTATTACCCCAATATTGTATTGGCAACTGCATGAAGAGTTTACATTGTGCTTTTTGAAAACAGGGACTAATAGGAATTGTTTTCCCTATAAATAATGCATCAGAAAGAAAACATGGCCCTTTTCACTATCCTTGTGAAGTACCTTATTCCAATTATTTTGAAACAATTGAACATACATCGTCTTTGTCTCTCTTTATGATTATAAAAGCAACGCTTGTCTTTGTAGAAAAATGAAAAGTTTGAAGAACAAGTTTAAAAAATAGTCTCATCAGGCAGAAGCAATCATGATTCTATCTTGGTACATTTCCTTTCATTTATGTTTCCTCTACATAATTGAGACCATGTTGCACATACAATTTTATATTCTGCTTTTAGAAATTAATATTACAATAAGTTTCTTCCTCATGTAATTAAATAAAAGTCTACAACCTGACTTTAATGGCTGCATAATAACATATCATATGGAGATACCATAGTTTATTTAAACGTACACCTATTATTGGACATTTAGGTTGTTTCTACTTTTCCCTATTATAATGTGATTATCATCTTTGCGCATGAGACGATTGCTTTAGAATGATGTCAAAGAAATGATGTGCATGAAATTATTTCTTTAGAATAGAGTCAAAGAAATGGAATTAATTGTAAGGTTGAGAAAAGTCTTATGGCTCTTGATACACATTGTCAAATTGTTTAAAGATGACTAAAAACTACTTTTCATGACTAAATTCTTCAGTTAGATTTTTCTCTGGCCAGTTCCGAAGTAGAATAGAAGTTGAATAACTTTAAAAGGGGGCATATTTACTTACAGCTGAGCTTTGTTTTTCTCTTTTAGTCCTGAACTTTCTGCTATCAAATAACAAATAGCTTAATACATATGAAAATATTGCTAGACTTCTGAATGGTCAGAGCTTGGAGGCGTCTTGGTGAGCATCTCGTTTCAACTCATTTTACAGAAGGGGATTTGACTAGCGAAGAGGGCATGGGACATGCCGCAGGTGACACAGGGAATCTTGACACAGCTGAGACTAAGCTGTAATTCTCCCCAGTCTCAACCGAGCGTTCTTCTCATAGCACTGTACTGGATGGCAGGGGATTTTTTAATATTAAAAATCCCTACAATTTTAAACTTTGACCACCCAATCCATTTCACTCTATTTCAATAACAACAAGCTAGATACTTTTATTACTATTAACCAAAGATTTCATAGAGCAAGGGGTCTGGAATGGATATTACATGATTGCTCACTTTCTGAAACTTTGCTGATCTGTACCTTATGGTTTGTGGACTCTTCTCTAAGTATATTACACTGAACACATTTAAAAATCATATATTATACAGAGGCAAGAAATCTCCAACTCAGTAAGTCAGGTATAGGACAGAAAATATTCTTTCATTTGCAGGCAAGGAAAACTGTCTATACACTCACTGGAAGACAAAATATTACAAGTTTTATATTTTAATTAAGAAATAATTGCATCCACCTGAAAATTGAAGGAATAAGAAGGACTCACAACAATTAGATCAAATAGGCAATAAATGATAAATTATAGATTGTACAAGAATGAGAACCAATACACTTAATATTAACTCTATGAAATGTATGTGAAGAAGTATTCAGAGGTAAATAGATGCCTTTTAATATTTTTTAAAATTTTACATAATTTATTTACAATGTTGTGTTTAATTTCTGCTGTACAGCAAAATTGGGTTGTGACTTGGTTATCATTTAAAAAGTGAAAATAAAATAAAAATTAATTTTTTAATTTTAAAAAGAAAATAGGGGAGTTCCCTGGTGGCCTAGTGGTTAGGATTCTGGGTTTTCACTGCCGTGACCTAGGTTCAATCCCTGGTCGGGGAACTGAGATCGTGCAAGCCACATGGTGCAGCCAAATAAAAATAAATAAATTAATTAAATTAAAAAATAAAATAAAATAGCAAAATTTTGGAAAGGAAACATTAAATCAGAAGGGCCACTGTTGGACATGGTGGGATAACAAAAGCACATTCGGAAAATGAGGCAGTATGATATATGTTATAAACTTGGGCTGTAGAATCAGGTGGCCTGAATCCAGACTTCAACGCTATCACATTCACAGCACTATGAGTTGGGCAGGTTATTGAACTTCTCGGAAATTTAATTTTCTGCTCTGAAAAAATATCAGGTTACCAAACATTTTCTATAAAGGGCCAGATAGTAAATATTTTAGACTTTGAGGGCTGCATATAGTCTCTGTCTCTGTCTCAACCACTCCTCTCTGCCATTGCAGCACAAAAGCAGGATAGGCAATATGTAATAATGAGTGTAGCCATGTTGTACGTGTCTCACTAAAACCTTATTTACAAAAACAGGCAACTTGAAGCCAGATTTAGACCCGGAAAAACCCAAACATTTTGGCCAACCCAATATAATAAAATCTGTGAAGTACTCTACAGAGAAAATTACAGTAGTGTAGAAAATACACAGATATATGTGCTTTTATATATATATATATATATATATATATCTCACAGTGTGTGTGTATATCAACATTGCATTGCATTCCCAGTCTAAATCCCACTTGATCGTGGAATAAAATCCTTTTTATATGTTGCTGGATTCAGTTTGCTACCATTTTGTTGAGGTTTTTTGCATTAATATTCACAAAGAATGTTGGTCTGTAGTTTTCTTATTATGTATTTGTCTGGTTTGGGTATCAGGGTAATACTAGGCTTATAAAATGTGTGGGGAAGTGTTCCCTCATCTTCTATTTTTTGGAAGTTTAAGAAGGATTGGTGTTAATTCTCCTTGAAACATTTGGTAGAATTCAGCCCCATGAAGCCCTATGGGCCTGGTTTATTCACTGTGGGAAATTATTTGAATTATGAAATTCAATCTATTTACTTTTTATAGGTCTATTTAGATCTCCTATTTCTTCTTGAATCGGTTTTCATATTTTGTGTCTTTCTAGGAATGTTTCCATCTCATCTTGGCTATCTAATTTGCTGGCATACAATTGTTCATAGTACTCCTTTATAATCTTTTTTTATTTCTGTCAGATCAGTAGTGATGGGCCCTCTTTCATTCCTGATTTTAGTAATTTGAGTCTTCTTACATTTTCCTTGGTCTACTTATCTAAATGTTTGTCAATTTTATTGATGTTTTCAGAGAACCAGCTTCTTTGAATAGTCCCCTCCCCTCCCCTGAGCTCCAAATCTCTACAACATGGAGCTGGAGAAGAAATGCTGACAGCCTGCCTCCCCTGGAGAGAAATATTAGCCCTGGCCTGGAAGCTGGGGGTACAGGGACCCCACTGGTCCTGAGCTGCAGCTGGGAGAATTTCAGCTTCCAACATGATGAGCTGGGGGTTAGATAAGGGAGCATTTCACTGTTCTTACTGAGGTTTAGTAGATTTTTTTAAAAAAGTTTTTCCTATTTGTTGAATACTCTCTGAATTTCCAGAGACCTTAAATGGCTGTGTCCTTTTGATACCCAGATGAATCTCTTCCATTTTAAATGAGCCCCCTTTCTTGTACTGGTCCTCCCTGAACTTGTCCAGCTCTCTGTACTCTCTTGGCCTCAGTGTGTCATGGAGAGCCCCTGGCTTGTTCCTGCCAGCTTGATTTTGGTTCCAATTTGGTTCCCTTTCCTTCTGTCTTCACTAGGCTGTGTGTCTTTCACTTCCATTCTTCTTGCTGCTGCTGCCCATGTACTTTCTAAGGTGGCATCTGCCATGCTCCAGAAGGCACCCACTGGGCATGACAAGCCAGTTGGGGAGGGAGTGATGTAAGGTTCAACTTCTTGCCAGCTAAGGACATATAAAAGAAGTCCAGTTACCATATACTTAATCACCACTGTTTCAAAAAGAGATGGGTATTATCAGGAAAGTAGGAAAATTCAAAATCTTGCAGTAAAACATTTTGAATACATTTTACTAATGAAAAAGTCTTCACATTGTCCTGTGGTACACAGTCACACAGCAAGCACTGGACCATGGGCAGGCATTTTGGAAGCACTCACCTAAAGAACACATCTGACTGAACCCTTAACTCCCACCCTCACCCCATTCCACTCCAGCAACTGCACCACAACTCTCCTAATTAACAGAAATAGTGACTAGAACAATGACAGAGACGATCTTGTGGCACGTGTTCCTCCACTCTGAGAGCAAGTTTTTAATCAGCTCCCTTTGGGAACAGATGTCCTACCAGCCTTCAAAATTACCTAGTCTTTAATTTCTGGAATTTGCTTCTTTTTGTTTATGGAAAATCAGAGTAACTTGCTTCTTTCAAGTCTCACTCTTTATGATTCTGCAAAGAAATTTGTTTTTTGTTTAACAAATATTTAAATGACCACCATAAGCCAAACAGGTGCTGCTGTTACAAACAGTATGTTTGTTATTCCATCTAAAAATTCCTCAGGCCTAGGGGATGGATTGCGTCTCGGCCAAGGGGCTTTGATCCTTGAAAACTGCTAGGTGTTCTTTAACCTTTGTCTCCTTAAGCCTGGGCTGCAAATCCCTCTTCACTGTGTGGTATGGCTAAGTGTAGCCCTTCTTGGATTAGATGTCTCCTGAAGTCTCTGTTGTGTGTAACAAATGAACACCCAATCCCCTTGTGACATGACCCATCCTCGGAATTTGACCACTGCCCACTTTCTGCATATCATGGGCGAGCTGTCAGCCCATCCAGGCCATCCCTGGGTCCATTATAAGCATGCTGCCGCAGGAAGAGTGAGATGTGGCTTCAAAATGTCCCATCCTCCATTAAATTGCTATGATCTAGCATTTCAGGAAAGAAAAACAGTGTGACCTACTCCAGAAGGCTGGGTTGGGCTGGTACATGTGCTTTCTCTAACAAGCAACTCCTTTGGCTGCACAGGAAGCAACCGACTCGCTCCAGAGTCCCAAAGTATTGCACAGTGCTTGGCGTTGAAGAGTTTTGAGGAAATCTTTGATGGTAATAACGGTAACAATTGAGGTGAAATATTAATAGCAACAGCCATCTTTCATGTACAAGTGTATCATTATTTACAAAGCGCCATAGGATATCTTATCTCACTTGGTAATCACCCCTGTAATGTGAGGTAAGCAGGACAAGAATTACTATTCCCACTTATCATAGGAGGAAACTGAGGCCCAGGGAGGCAAAAGGCTTGTTTAGGATCACAAAACTAGTAAGTAGAAGGGCTGGAAGAAGAATCTAGGATTTTTGACCTCTGAGCCAGAGTTCAGAGGGAGAAAGTCTTCCTGTTGTTACCGAACTCAGGTCCAGCCACTCGTCACTGGAAAATCAATACCTGAGAGGCAGTTGTTGGTAGAAAAGAAAGTTGCTTTTAATCAGAATGCCAGCAATCTGGGGAGAAGGCGGACTCGTGTCCCCCCAAAACCAACTCTGAAGATTCTGCTCAGCCAAGGAAGTTTTTAAAGGGAAACAGGGAAGTAATCTTAGTTAATCATTGGGATAGGAGGTCAGTCGTTGCCATCCCCCACTGCGTGCAGGCTTGTCAGCTTCTCATGATCTTTCTTTGGATGCTATCTTGTTCA
The DNA here is from genome assembly GCF_009873245.2 of Balaenoptera musculus. NCBI lineage: Eukaryota > Metazoa > Chordata > Mammalia > Artiodactyla > Balaenopteridae > Balaenoptera > Balaenoptera musculus. The sequence goes on along the minus strand of NC_045806.1, from coordinate 125,692,173 downwards.
CACAATTTGTTCACACAGTTTGTTTGAGAGATTACTGAAGGGGAAGCTAGGGAAGAAATCTGGTCATCTCATCTGTTAATTACTTATTCTTCATTTCTACTTCTTTGAGCTAAGGAAAGAACCAATAGGTTAAGCAAGGTATTGTGTGATCAAAAGATTTGAGGGTAAGCTGTGACAAAGTGAGAGAGTGGCATGGACATATATACACTACCAAACGTAAAATAGATAGCTAGTGGGAAGCAGCCGCATAGCACAGGGAGACCAGCTTGGTGCTTTGTGACCACCTAGAGGGGTGGGATAGGGAGGGTGGGAGGGAGGGAGATGCAAGAGGGAAGAGATATGGGAACATATGTATATGTATACCTTATTCACTTTGTTATAAAGCAGAAACTAACACACCATTGCAAAGCAATTATACTCCAATAAAGAGGTTAAAAAAATAAAAATATAGGCTCAGACAAATCCCACAATAAAAAAAAAAGAAATACATCTACATGTGGAACAACTCCTACAGAACACCTACTGAATACTGGCAGAAGACCTCAGACTTCCCAAAGGGCAAGAAACTCCCCACGTCCCTGGGTAGGGAAAAAAAAAAAAAAGATTTGAAAAGTGTGCTAGGGCCAGAGAGGACACCTGATTTAAATGTTACAATGCAGCTTTGCTTAACAAGAAAAGGGGTTTCCTGCTGAGGGTAGTTTCCTACAGAGAGCTGCTTACATTGTGATTGGCAGCCTTCTGGCTGAAATGGAACTACAAGAGCCCTGAGTACCTAGGGTGCCTGGGTAATGTAGGGGTAAATACAAATAGTTGCTCTTGGGTTATCTACCTCCAGGATTGACATTTTTTCCTGAATTGCAAGTACAGCAGAAAATAAAACTAAACACAGTTGCTGACTTCCTAATGCAGGAGAATAAATAAGCACAACTTGATGATGGGGGAATTAATTTGTCCACTAGTTTGCTTCTTTCCACTGGATGATCTAAATACATTTAGAACAGGGCTGCATTGCAGGTACTTTCTAATTGAGGCTGTTGATAATGTAGTCCACAGTTGGGAACCCAAACCACTTGGTGAAAAGATGAGCCCAATATTTTCATCCCTGTATGATGAAAATCTTCTTTTTACCCTCCAGAAATTGGTAGTGGAGCTTCTTCGAGGTGGCAGTTTCAAACCCTGCACCAAGTCAGCTGGATTTCCACAAAAATGGAAATCTTAAATCCTTGTTAGAAAAGGTTCTGGAAGACTGGGGAGTCCTGACTAAAAAGGTACACATTGCTTGTAGAGGATTAAAGATGATGTTACAAAAGCCAAGTGCCAGATGGACAGAGCAGCATGTGTCCGAAGGTATCTGTGCCTAAGTGGCTAAAAGTTCCACCTTAGGCAGGAGGGCTGTTCCTGGTGGGAACTGGGGTCTGAGAACAGACATATCATGCTTGGTGATGAATAGGACTCCTTCCCAATGGCATACCTATATTCTTGGAAAGGTGGGGATAGGCAAAAAGCAGGCAGAAGCTGGGCAGGGCGAGGCGGACATGTTTCAGGTTGGCTGGCATCAGGGGCTCAAGGGATGCTTATTGATAAAGTTATAAGGAAGGAGCTCCAATATCTTCCTCAAGGAATGAGCTGACTTTGGCCAAGAGATGACTGCACACTGGGCCAAAGGCCCAGGATCTGGGAGATAACCTAGAATCTTGGAATTGTAAGTGCCCTTCAAGCTCTAAGATATAATAGATGGTATAAAGTTTAAAGAATTTGAGGATAAAAGCAAGCTAGGGGCTTCCCTGGTGGCGCAGTGGTTGAGAATCTGCCTGCCAATGCAGGGGACACGGGTTCGAGCCCTGGTCTGGGAAGATCCCACGTGCCGTGGAGCGGCTGGGCCCGTGAGCCACAAGTGCTGAGCCTGTGCGTTTGGAGCCTGTGCTCTGCAACAGGAGAGGCCACGATGGTGAGAGGCCCGCGCACCGCGATGAAGAGTGGCCCCCACTTGCCGCAACTAGAGAAAGCCCTCGCACAGAAACGAAGACCCAACACAAGCCATAAATAAATAAACAAATAAATAAAAATTAAAAAAAAAAAAAGCAAGCTAAATAAAGGTCTGGAGAAGAGCCTGAGCAAACAGAATTACAGCCTGTCCTAAAAAGACATTGCCTAGCACCACCCTCTTTTTGGACAGATAGGGCCTGGAAGCCAAGAGAGGGGCCAGGGACATACTGAAGTCTCACAACCACTGAATGGCAGAACCAGGGCTGAAATCAATTTATTCTGCTTCTTGGGCCACCACTTGGAGCACAGGTTCAAATATTCTCAGGATAAATAGGGCTCAATTAGTCAAAGACTAAAAAGAAGTCTAGGGGAGTAAACATGGAGAATTATTTGGCCTGGCTCAAACAGGACAGTGTATGAATACCAGGAAGAGTGGTGGGCAGGAGCCTAGGCACGCCATAATTTAAAGGGCAGGTCAGTTCTGAGGGTTGTCTTTTCATCTTGTTTATGGTTTCCTTTGCTGTGCAAAAGCTTTTAAGTTTAATTAGATCACATTTGTTTATCTTTGTTATTATTTTCATTACTCTTGGAGGTGGGTCAAAACAACAGCCAGGACACGGAAGCAACCTAAATATCCATCAACAGAGGAATGGATAAAGAAGATGTGGTACATATATACAATGGAATATGACTCAGCCATAAAAAGGAATGAAATTGGGTCATTTGTAGAGACATGGATGGACCTAGAGTCTGTCATACGGAGTGAAGGAAGCCAGAAAGAGAAAAACAAATCATATATTAATGCATATATGTGGAATCTAGAAAAATGGTACAGATGAACCTATTTCCAGGTCGGGAATAGAGACGCAGACGTAGAGAAGGGACATGTGGACACAGTGGGGGAAGGGGAGGGTGGGACGAATTGGGAGATTAGGACTGACATATATACACTACGAAGCATAAAATAGATGGCTAGTGGGAACCTACTATAAAGCACAGGAAGCTCAGCTTGGTGCTCTGTGATGACCTAGATGGGTGGGGTGGGAGGAAGGTCCAAGAGGGAGGGGATATAGGTAGACATATAGCTGATTCACTTCATTGTACAGCAGAAAGTAACACAACACTGTAAAGCAATTATACTCCAATAAAAAAATAAAATAAAATAAAAGCAAAGAGGAAAAATAAATAAATAAATAAATAAATAAAGGGCAGGCCAAGGAAGAGTTCACTAGACCATACAGTCCTCAGGGCACAAGTTGGCTCTTACTTAATATTGCATCCTCAACACCTAGTATGACACCTTGCACGTAGTAGGTTCTCAAGAAATAGTTATTGGATGGACAAAGAGGAGTCCACACGAAGACTGGGAAAAAGACACAGAAATGTGAAGAGAATCAGGATGGTGCAGTGTCCCAGAACTTAAGAGAGTGGAGGGCATCAAAAAGGAGGCAGAGGTCAACTGTCAAATGCAACTGAGGGCCAAATCAGGACAGGAACATGTTGCATACACCAGTGATATACTTCCAAGCTGATAGGCTCCCAAATCTTGATCTCTAGTCCAGACCTTTCCCCCTGAGCCCCAAGCCTGAACATCCAAGTCACTGCTGACCATCTCTACCTTGACATCCATACACAGATAGAACTTGTTCTGCCATGTCCTATGTCCCCAGATGAACATAGTATCCTTCCTCCAATTCTTGGCCTTCCTCTTCTGCTCTCTATTTTGTAAATGGCAATACTGACTGGTTAACAAACTAGAAACCTAGGAGTCATTCTAGACTCATCGCACTCCCACTGCCACATGATTAATCAATCACCATGCACTGTTTATTCTACCCCCTTAGAGCTCTCAAATCTGTCCACTCTGATCCAATTCTTCTGTCAATACCCTGGCCCAGTACACCTGTATCTTTCAGTGGAAAATTGAAATAACTTAGAGAACTGGTCTACTCACATCTGCCCTTGCTCCCTCACAAACTTTTATCCATAAAACACCTGGAGGGATTTTTTTCCAGTTTATAATTTTTAAAATTAAAAACTTTCTAATTTACATTCAGAAAAATCCATTCTTCTGGTGTACAGTTTGATGAGTTTGACAGCCACAAGCACAGAGTCATGCCACACTACCATAGTCAAGACACAGAACAGTTCCATAACTACCCCCCAAAAGCTCTCTTATGCTACCCCATCATAATGAAAGCTCCTGTCCCACCCACATAACCCCTGGCAACCACTGACCTGTTCTCCATCCCTATTGTTTTGCCATTTCCAGGATGTCATAGGAATGAAGTCTTAGAGTATGTAGCCTTTTCACACAGGCTTCTTTCACCCAGCATAATGCATCTGAGATTCACCCATGTTGTTGTGACTGTCAGTCGTTTGTTCTTTTTATTACTAAGTAGTATTCCACTGAATGGATGTGTCACAGTTTATTTATCCATTCCCCAGTTGAGGGATGTTTGAGTGTTTCCAGTTTTTGTTTGACAATTATGAATAAAGTTGCTATAAACATTCATGTACAGGTTTTTGTATGAACATGGGTTTTCATTTCACTTGGGTAAATACCTAGGAGTAAGGTTGCTGGGTCATATGAGAAGAGTATGTTTAACTTTAAAAAAAAAAAACTGCCAAAATGTCTTCCAAAGTAGCAGTACCATTTTGCCTTCCCACTAGCATTGTATGAGGCTTCTAGTAGTCTTACAACTTCACCAGCACTTGGGTTGTCCGTTTTTTCTTTCTTATATATTTTTGAATGCTAGTCATTCTAATAGATGTGTAGTGGTTCTAACTGTGGCTTTAAATTGCATTTCCAAACCAACTAATGATGCTGAGCACCTTTTCATGTACTTATTTGTCTATATCTCCTTTGGTGGCATGTCTCTTCAAATCTTTCCCCCATATTTATTGGGTTGTTTGATCTTACTTTTGACTTTTGAGAGTTCTTGTTAAATTCTAGATACAAGTCCTTTGTCAGATATGTGATTAGCAAATATTTTCTGCCAGCCTGTGGCTTATATTTTCATTCTTTTTACACTGTCTTTTGCAGAGGAAATGTTTTTAATTTGTATAAAGTACAATTTATTATTTTTTATTTTATGGATCATGCTTTTGGTATTGTATCTAAAAACTTTTTGTCTAACCTAAGGTCACACAGATTTTTTTTCTTATTTTCATCTAGAAGTCCTATAGTTTAAAACTTTTCATTTAGGTATATGATCCATTTTGAGCTAATTTATGTATAAGATTTGTGGTATAAATCAAGGTTTAAGGGTTTTTTTTTTCTTTACATGGGTATGCAATTGTACACCACCATTTTTTGAAAAAGCTATTCTTTCTCTATTGAATTACCATTGCAGTTTTTGTCAAAAATCAATTGGCCATATTTGTGTAGGTCAATTTCTAACTTCTAAAGTCTTTTCCCATTGATCTGTGTATCTGTCTCCCCACCAGTATCACACTGGTTTGTTTACTGTAACTTACTCTTAAAATCAGGTAGTGTGAGTCCTCCAACTTTGTTCTTTTCCAAAATTTTTTCTCTTCTATTTCAAAAGCCTTTCCATATAAATTTTAGAAAAAGTTTGTTTATGTCTACAAAAAAAAAATGCTGTGATTTTTCATGGGGACATCACCCATATATCAATTTGTAAATAACTGACATTTTAACAGTATTGAGTCTTCCAATTTATGAACACATTATGACTTTCTATTTATTTAGATCTTTTTTTTTCACAAGTATTTTGTAGTTTTCAGCATACAGATCCTGCACATAATTTTTTAGATTTATACCTAAATATTCCATTATTTTGGGCTACTGTAAAGGATGGTTCTTCTTTACATTATGCTAAGTGAAATAAGCCAGTCACAGAAGAACAAATACTGCATGATTCCATTTGTGTGAAATATTTAGAATAGCCAAGCTCAAAGAAGCAGAGACTAGAATGGTGGTTGTCAGGAGCTGGGGGAAGAGTAAATGGGGAGTTTTTATTCAATGAGTTACAAAGTTTCAATTATTCAAGATGAATACATTCTAGAGCTCTGCTATACAACATTGTGCCTATCGTTAACAATACCCCATTGTACACTCAAAAGATTGTGAGGGTAGATATGTTGTGTTTTTACCACACACATAGAAAAAAACACAAAAAACAAAAATGAAAGAACACAGAGAAACTTTGTTAAGTGTTGAATGTATCTATTACTTTGATTATGTTGATGGTATCCTGGGTGTATGCATATGTCCGAATTCATCAAATGGTATATATTAAACACATGCAGGCAAAATCAGACATATAGATCAATGGAACAGAATAGAGCCCAGCAATAAACCCACACACCTACAGTCAATTAATCTACAACAAAGGAGGTAAGAATATACAACAGAGAAAAGACAGTCTCTTCAGCAAGTGGTGTTGGGAAAGCTGGACAGCCACATGTAAATCAATGAACTTAGAACACTCCCTCACACCATACACAAAAATAAACTTGAAATGGTTTAAAGGCCTAAATATAAGTCATGACACCATAAAACTCCTAGAAGAGAATGTAGGCAAAACATTCTCAGACATAAATTGTAGCAGTTTTTTCTTCCATCAGCCTCCGAAGGCAAAATAAATAAAAGCAAAAATAAACAAATGGGACATAATCAAACTTGAAAACTTTGGCACAGCAAAGGAAACCATCAACAAAATGAAACTCCAATACAGTTTAAAAAAAAAAGAAGACAATAGACAGGATGGGAGAAAGAATTTGTAAATGATGCAACTGACAAGGGATTAATTTCCAATACGTACTAACAGCTCATACAGCTCAATATAAAAAAAAACCCCTAAGTTTGTTTCTTATGATGTCTGTGAGTCTGTGAACTTATTTACAAAATGAAAGTACACTCACAGACATAGAAAACAAACTTATGGTTACCAGAGGGGATGGGGGGGAGGAGATAAATTAGGAGTTTGGGATTAGCATACACACACTACTATATATAAAATAAACAACAAGGACCTGCTGTATAGCACAAGGAACTATATTCAATACCTTGTAATAACCTATAATGGAAAAGAATCTGAAAAGGAATATATATGTATATATTGTGTATATATATATATATATATATATATATATATGTATATATTTTGTATATATATATATATATATATATCTGAATTACTTTACTGTACACCTGAAACTAACACATTATAAATCAACTGTACTTCAATTTAAAAAATGGTTACAAACAAATAAATGAAACAAACCAGCAACAACAAAAAAGAATGCATATAAAAAAAAGATAAAATACCTTGTGAGTTCATCCTATTTCTATTTCAGTTCAGGACTACAGGGATTTTACTCAACAACTTCTATGTGATATATGTATCTCCATGTCAAATATCCTGATTTTCAAGGACACAGGGGAGGAGAGAAATAAAGTATTCCAGAATTACTCATTTGTTTTATCCCATATTACACATACAGCATCTATATATAAAATGCTATCACAACTGGTTATGATCACTGAAAACATTACAAAAAATTTTGCATGTGCTAAAAAACAAAAACAAAAAAACAACAACCCAATCAAAAAATGGGCAGAAGAGCTAAATAGACATTTCTCCAAAGAAGACATACAGATGACCAACAGGCACATGAAAAGCTGCTCAACATTGCTAATTATTAGAGAAATGCAAATAAAAATCACAATGAGGTATCACCTCATACTGGTCAGAGTGGCCATCATCAAAAATCTACAAATAGGGCTTCCCTGGTGGCGCAGTGGTTGAGAATCTGCCTGCTAATGCAGGGGACACGGGTTCGAGCCCTGGTCTGGGAAGATCCCACATGCCACGGAGCAACTGGGCCCGTGAGCCACAACTACTGAGCCTGCGCATCTGGAGCTTGTGCTCCGCAACAAGAGAGGCCGCGATAGTGAGAGGCCCGCGCACTGCGATGAAGAGTGGCCCCCGCTTGCCGCAACTAGAGAAAGCCCTCGCACAGAAACGAAGACCCAACACAGCCATAAATAAATAAATAAATAATAAAAATAAAGGAATTCCTTAAAAAAAAAAAAAAAAAATCTACAAATAGGGGCTTCCCTGGAGGCGCAGTGGTTGAGAGTCTGCCTGCCAATGCAGGGGACACGAGTTTGAGCCCTGGCCTGGGAAGATCCCACATGCCGCGGAGCAACTAGGCCCGTGAGCCACAATTACTGAGCCTGCGCGTCTGGAGCCTGTGCTCCACAACAAGAGAGGCCGCAATAGTGAGAGGCCTGCGCACCGCGATGAAGAGTGGCCTCCACGTGCCACAACTAGAGAAAGCCCTCGCACAGAAACAAAGACCCAACACAGCCATAAATAAATAAATTAATTAATTAAAAAAAATGTTTAAAAAAAAATCTACAAATAAATGCTGGAGAGGGTGTGGGGAAAAGGGAGCCCTTCTACACTGTTGGTGGGAATGTAAATTGCTGCAACAACCATGGAAAACAGTATGGAGGTTCCTTCAAAAACTAAAAATAGAGCTACCATATGATTCAGCAATCCCACTCCTGGGCATATACCCTGAGAAAACCATAATTCAAAAAGAGTCATGTACCACAATGTTCATTGCAGCTCTATTTACAATAGCCAGGACATGGAAGCAGCCTAAGTGTCCATCCACAGATGAATAAAGAACATGTGGTATGTATTTATATACAATGGAATATTACTCAGCCATAAAAAAGAAAAGTTTTGGCAGCAGCACCATGTTCCTTATCAGGACCTCCTGTTGTGAGACAGCTCATGCAAGTGGCTATCATCCTGCCTGGCCAAAGAAGGTTGTGTCATTCGGTCAATGGTTCCCTGACAACTGGAACAGGATGGCTAGAATGCACTGGAGTTGGGTATTTCCTTTTTCCCACATGGAAAGCTAGAGCTTACTGGAGTTGGGTATTTTCCTTCCCCTAGGTCAGTTGGGCTCTGGTTAACTAGGTTCTGCTGAGAGCAGGCCTTGTTAAGAACAGAGTGCTCTGGTGTATTTTAAAATGGTTCCTTTTCCCCTCCCCCTACCAGAAGCACAAGGGAATGTCTCTCTGATATTTACTGTGGAACTGATTGAGGTCCTGGAGGTAGATCTCACATTATTGCGCTCCCTCCCCCGCCCCTCCGCCCTGTGACTGGGTCTCCCTGGAGTTAATTCTTAGAGTTGCCTGAATTGAGCCTCCAGCAATGCAGCAATTACAGTTCTATCTTTCCTACCCTGCATTGGTTCCCATGGCAGTTTCAGTTACTGGTTCTCTCTCCTAGTAAGCTGAAACTCCCTGTATTTGCCTGTCTGTCTCTCCAATCTTAGGGACAGTGGTTTGCCCTGGATTCTCTCCTCTCTTAAGAATCCAAGAAGGATTGACTTTTCAGTTTGTTCAGCTTTTTACTTGCTAGGACAAAGTGGTGACTTCCAAGATCCTTACATGTCAACCAGAAACCTGAAGTCCAAGTTTTATTTTTTTAATGGTGGCTCTAGAGATTATAATGTATACATGTAATCTTTTATAGTGTGCTTAAAGTTAGTGTCACATGACTTCAAGTAAAATGTAGAAGCCACACAATTGTATAGGCCTCTTTGTACTTTCTAATGGTGTAGTTATTATATGGATTGTATTATATGAATTGTATACATTGAAATCCTCCAGATATAATTTTTGCTTCAACTGACATTCATATTTTAAAGAGCTTCATCTTAAGAAATCCCTCCAAGCATGTCATTTAGAGCAGGTCTGTGGGCAATGAACTGTCTTAGTTTTCCTTCATCTGTTAATGCCTTTATTTCACATTCATTACCGGAGAATATTTCCACTGGGGATAGCATTTAGGGTTGACCATTCTTTTATATCAGCTACTTAAAGATTTTGCTCCACTCTATATCTTGGCCTCCATGGTTCCTGATGAGAAATTCGCAGTCATTCAAATGATTGTTTCCCTATAAGTAATATGTCACTTTTCTCAGGCTATTTTCAAGATTTTTTCTTTGCCTTTAATTTTTTTTCAGTTTGATTACAATTTGTTTAGGCACAGTTTTCTTTGGGTTTATATTGTTTGGGATTCACTGAGCTTCTTGAATCTGTAAATGTATGTTTTCACAAAATTTGGGAAGTTTTCAGTCATTATTTCTTCAATAGTGTACCATATTAATGTAAGATGTTAATAGTATGGGAAACTGGGGGGCAAGGAGGGGAGTATGTGGGATACCTACGTACTATGTATCCAATTTTCTATAAATCCAAAACTGTTATAAAAAAATAAAGTCTAATAATTAAAAAACTAAACATGCAACTATCACACAACCCAGCAGTTAGATTCCTGTGCAGTTACCTGAGAGAAATGAAAACTTTTGTTCACTCCAAAACCTGTATATGAATGTTCATAGCAGCTTTTTTTAAAAAAATTTTTTTTTTGGCCATGCCATGCGGCTTGCAAGATATTAGTTTCCCAACCAGGGATCAAACCCGGCCCTGGCAATGAAAGCCCCGAATCCCAACCACTGGACCACCAGGGAATTCCCATAGCAGCTTCATTCACCATAACCAAACACTTGAAACATCCCAGATGTCCTTCAATGAGGTAATGGCAAACAAACTGTGATATATCCATGCCATGGAATACTACTCAACAATAAAAAATGAACTGTTGATACACACAACAACCTGGATGAATCTTCAGACAATTATGCTAAGTGAAAAAAAATCTCCAATGCTTACATACTGTATTATTCCATTTATATAGTATTCTTGAAATGATGAAATTATAAATTGGAGAACAGATTCATGGTTGCCAGGGGTTAAGGAGGAGGAAGTGGGTATGGGAGATGTGTTGGTTAGCTCAAAATACCACAGACTAGATGGCTTAACAGAAATTTATTTCTCATAGCTCTGGAGGCTAGGAAATTCAAATTCATGGTGCCAGCAGATTTGGCTCATGGTGAGGGTCCTCTTCCAGGTTTGAAGACAGATGCCTTCTTGCTGTATTCTCACATGGCAGACAGAGCAAGCTTGGGGCTCCTCATCCTCTTATAAAGGTACCAATTCCATTATGAGGTCTTCACCCCATGACCTGATCCAAACTCAATTACCTCCCAAAGGCCCCACCTCCAAATACCATCACATTGGGGACTTAAGTCTTCAATATGTGAATTTTAGGGGGACACAAAACTCCAATTCATAACAGGAGAGAAGTGAATGTCTATAAAATGGCAACATGAGGCTTCATTTGGAGGAAATGTTCTGTATCTTAACTGCATCAACGTCAAAATCCTGCTTGTGACATTGTACTATAGTTTTAGAAGGAAGATGCTACCATTGTGGAAAATTGGCTAAAGGGTACATAAGCTCTATCTATATTATTTCTAACAACTGCATGTGAACTTATAATTATCTACAAATAAAAAGTTTAATTAAAAAATTGTCTGCATCGTGTTTGGTAATTGCAATCATTGTTGCTTTTGTTGTGGTCATCCATGTACAATGCTTGGTGTCAGTCTATTTATCTCTCGTGAAAATAAAATACAGTGTGTGTGTGTGAAAAAAAAAATTGTCTGCAGACTACGGCCCCCTTTATTGCCTGCACCAGGGAGGAATCATTCCCACTGCCCCACCCTTGGTAGCCAACTGTTCCATCCCAAGTATTCTTAACAAGTGGCCTAATCAGTGTTGGGTTTGTAGCCTCCAAACACTATTCGTTTCTTGGGGGTGTTGTCAATGACTTTTAGTAGGGTGGGGCTTTTGGTCCTTTTGGAGGCCTTTAGCTGCTTATAGCACAGGGTAGGATGCAACAAACACCACTAAGTGGTAGGTGGCCTAGAGGTGATTATTTGATGTATCTTTCTGCCTTTGGGGGTCGGGGGGTGGTACACTTCACCTAACATAGGTTCTTGCAATCTCCACCATGATGTGATGTGGCTACTGTCCAATCCCTTGCAAGCACATGCAGAAACACCAGGCCATATCCCCTTGCCTGGGGGATAGTGTTGAGAAGTTTGTCTTAAGTGCTCAGACCTCACCTGGTTCTTATTCTCAATTTCTGGCTAATTGTAGACCTTCTGGTCTATCCCCCAACCTCACAGAACCCCACCTCTCTCTCACACACTTACCTCTTCCCTCCCAACCATCAGAGAACTTAGAGACACACACAGATTTTCACAACAGGTTTTTATTTTATTCATCACCATGGGTGTACCCTGTTAGTGCATAGTTTGGTCTCTTAGTAGTTAGCCATTTCTCATTGGCTAGACGTTAGAGACTTCTCAGGTATTTCTGAGGTCTCTGGGCTCGCTTCTAAATTCTGGCTGCCCTGGTCATCACTGGAAATGGTGGGCTTCTCCACACTCTCTTGATTTTACTCTGGCTGTTTGATTTTGATTCAGTGTCTCATTCACCCTGTGATAATGGCTGAATAGTCTAGCTTTCTTAGACTTAATTGAAGGAGTGTGAGTTTTCAGAGAGGCTTTTCTTCTTGAACTCCATTGAAGGCATCTTTTTACCTGCATGATTCTCTTGGCCGCATGGGAAGACAACAGGGTGAGCACAGAGGGGCACTGGTTTGGGGGAAGAGTGTGGGAGATGGACAGGAACAGAGGCTTCAGGACAAGGGGTGTGGGCTGAGGTTGTGGTGTGTGCCAGGCAAGGACAAGGAAGGAGTCTTGTGGGAGTGTTAATGGGGAAGAGGAAGAGGAGCTTGGGTGGTTCACCTCACCTTGACACTGCCTCTGGACCTGCATTGACAGGAAATCCTCCTCTTCTTCTTCCCATTGGTGCTTGAGATAGGTTTTTCCATAAATGTGTTAGGAATTCATGATTTCCTGGTCACCCTCGCCATGTCAGTGCTTCCCAGTGGTCTACCCCAGGCCTCCTGTCCTACCTATATATACCCCTCTCCAGGACAATGAAGGGCCAGACCGTTAGCCTTTGTTTGGTCAGCAAGGCTTTCCCCCAGCCAATGGTAGCACTGGAAGGCTTAGATATCACAAACCACCATCCTGACACATCCATGCAGAAGGGGAGATGCTGGCAAGGCCAAAACTATCTGGTGGGAGAAGGGTCATTTTTAGCACCCCTAAACTGCCTTCCAAACTGACCTGTCACCCTCCTCATCTCCTCATGCCAAGTCTGGTGGGTCACATGGCAGGGAGAGGGTGTATACTCCAAACCTCGCCCCAGAACTACCCTATTCAGTGGTACGCTCTGTTTCCTCTTACCCTTCACCATTACCAAGGTTTTTTTTTTTTTTTTTTTTATGTCTTACCTTCAATCCATCCATGGCAATGTGGCCATATTTAAGTCTGTGGAGATGTGAATCATCTCATTTCCTTCCTACAAAGACCATTCACTTCTTGGCTACTACCAAAGAACTTTTTCATCCTACCTCCTTTTTCCAGTGTCTACATAACTCGGTTTTCTGTTTTCCAGTCTGAAATCACTGCCTTCAGTCTACCAAGTCTTCAGTGAATAAACTTGCTCTGCTGGGTATTCTGGTTTTGTTTCAAATGCAGGGGGTCTTGCTCATCTCAGTAGGTGTATTACCCAGGCTTAGGTTTTAAAAGTGTAGGGAGGATGACACTGATACATACACTCTGCAAGTCGTGCTGGGTGTTTGCATGCAAAAAACTACAACTTAAAAGTGACGAATGCACGCAGGAAGGGGCTTGGCTTAACCAGAGGAATGTGTTACTTATGTTAAAAAGGTTTTCTCAACATGTATCATCACACACAAGACACTTTTATTATTTTATTTTACTGCTGGCACTGATAGCATCCTAACTCTTTTCCTTCTCCTGAGGCCTTCTGGAGAAATAGACCTTACCTTCCTGGTGGGACACTGGTGGAATTCTTTTTTTATGAACAGCTGTAACAAGCTTCCAGCTTCTTGGTGGAGACACTTTGTGATCAATTTCAGTCCATTTACTTCCCTAGGGAGAGGGTCTCTCATTTGAGTTTTGTCCCTGTAGGAAAGGAATGATGGAGTGAGCCATAGGTCAGAGTGGCTATATTAATATCAGAAAAAGGAGATTTCAGAGGAAAGAATATTATCAAAGCTAAAGATGCCATTTCATAACAATAAAGCTGTCAATTAATCAAGAGAAGAAAAAAAATCCTTAACATTTTACTCCTAATAGCAGAGCTTCAAACTACATGAAAGAGAAACTGATAGAAGTGCAGGGAGAAACAGACAAGTCCACAATCATAGAGATTTCAATACCCTTCTTTTAATAAATGAAAAAACAAGTAGACAGAAAATCAGTAAATATATAGAAAATATGAACTATACTATCAATTAAATTAATCTAATTGACATTTACAGAATAATCCCAATAACATGAGAATTCACATTCCTTTCAAGTGCACGTGGGATATTTACCAAGATAGATATAATATTCTAGTCATAAAGCAACTCTCCATAAATTTAGAAGGATTCAAGTCATGCAAAGTTTATTCTCTGACCACAAAGGAATTAAATTTGAAGTCAATAAGAAAAACAAGTCTGGAAAATCCCCAAATATTTGGAAACTAAATAATGCACTCCTAAAATAACTCTTGGGTCAAAGAAGAAATTAAAGGGAAATTAGAATATAATTTAAACAGAACAAAAATGAAAACACAACATAATAGTAGTTATGCGATGCCACTGAAGTAGTACGTACAGGGAAATTTATATTGCTAAATGCCTGTATTTGAAAAGAAGAAATGCCTCAAATCAATGACCTTAGCTTCTCTCTTAATAACCTATAAAAAGGAAAGCACATTAAACCCAAAAAAGTAGATGAAAGAAAATAATAAAGGCCAAATAATATCAATAAAATAGAAAATAAAAAATAGAAAAACAATAGAAAAAATCAATGAGACCAAAAGGGGATTCTTTGAGAACAATGATAAAATTTATAAGCCTAGCCAGACAAATGAGAACAAAAGCAGAAAAGAGACAAAAAAAACTGATATCAGTAACAAGAAAGGTGACATGACAACAGATTCTACACATAAAAATTTTTTAAAATATCAATAGTATGAACAATGTATGCCAATAAATGTGACAACTTAAATGAAACAGACAAATTTTCTGAAAGACACAAACTACCAAAGCTCACTCAAGAAGAAATGCTTTTCAACCACATCTGAGTTTATGTTAAGGAGGTGACTCTTAGTGGGCCCCTAGATAGTTTCAGGAAGGAGGCTGGTTGCCAGAGGAACCAGCTATGTGGTTAGGGGGCTAGAACTTTTAGCCCCACCCTCTACCTATGGAGAGGGGTGAGCGGGCTGAAGACTGAGTAAATGAGTAAATCACCAATGACCAATGATT
The DNA here is from genome assembly GCF_009873245.2 of Balaenoptera musculus. Lineage (NCBI taxonomy): Eukaryota > Metazoa > Chordata > Mammalia > Artiodactyla > Balaenopteridae > Balaenoptera > Balaenoptera musculus. Next base: position 125,676,871 of record NC_045806.1, on the reverse strand, counting down.
TAATCAATCATGCCTATGTAATGGAACCTCCATAAAAACCCCTAAACAAAGCAGTTTGGGGAGCTTCCAGGTTGGCAAACACATCAAGGTTCTGGGAGGGTGGCACACCTGGAAAGGGCATGGAGGCTCCATGCCCCTTCCCCCATACCTTGCCCTATGCATCTCTTCCTTTTGGCCCTTTCTTTGGCTCTCTTATATGTACCCTTTATAATAAACCAGTAATACTAAGTAAAAGAAAGAGGAGGAGGAAGAGGGGAAGAAGGAAAAGAGGAGGAAAAGGAGAAGAAATACATAACCAAAATAGCCCTTTATATATTAATGAATTTGAACTTGTAGTTAAAAAATATCCAAGGGAGAAAATTTCAGGCCCAGATGGATTCACTGATGAATTAAACCAAATATTTAAAGAAGAATTAGCACCAATTCTTCACAAACGCTTCCAAAAAATAGAAGAGGAGAGAACACTTCCAAACTAATTCTCTGAGGCCAATATTACCCTGAAACCAAAGCCAAAGACATCACAGGAAAATAAAACTACATACCAATAGCCCTTTTGAATATAGGCACAAAAATCTACAACAAAATACTAGCAAACCCAGTCCAGTAGCTATAAAAAGGATTATACCCCATGACCATGTGCAATTTATCCCAGGAATTCAACACTGGTTTAACATCAAAAAATCAATCAATGTAATGTACCATATTAATTGATTAAAATTTTTAAAATGCATGATCATCTCAACAGACACAGAAAAAGCATTTGACAAAATCCAAAACTCTTTCATTATAAAAACACTCAACAAACTAGGAATAGAAGGAAAGTTCCTCAACCTGATAAAAGCAATGTACAATAAAACAACACAGCTAACATCATAATTAAGTGGAAAAGACTGAATGCTTTTTCCCTAAGATCAGGAACAAGATAAGAATACCCATTCTCACCACTTATATTCAACACGGAAATTAGGCAAGAAAAAATAATGAAAGGCATCCATATTGGAAAGGAAAAAGTAAAATTACCTTTATTAATGGATGACATGCTACTAAAACTAATAAATTAGTTTAGCAACATTGTAGATTACAAGATCAATATACAAAAATCAATTTTATTTCCATATGGTATCAATGATCAATCAGATATTGAAATAAAAATGTTTAAAATAGCAACTAAAAATGAGATAAACTAAGAGAAAATTTTAGCAAAATACGTGAAGGACCTGTTCACTGAAAATTATAAAATGTTATCGAGATGATTAAAGAAGGCTTAAATAAATGAAAACATAGAGCTCCTGTTCATTGGTCAGAAGACTCAATTTGTTAAGATGTCAGGTTTTTCCAAATTGGTCTACAAATTCACAACAATCCTAATCAATAACCCATCAGGTTTTTTGTAGAAGTTGACAATATAATTTTTAAATTCCAATGAAAAGATAAAAGACTAAATCAACTTTAGAAACGAACAAAGTTACAGGGCAAACAGTGACTGATTTTGACATTGTAAAGCTACAATAATCAAAGCAATGTGGTTTTGGCATAAAAGTAGAAAAATAGATCAATGGAACAGAAGTGGAGAGTCCAGAAATAAACTCACACATATATAAATAACTGATTTTTGACAAAAGTGCAAAGGCAATTCAGTAGAGCAAGTACAGTCTTATCAACTAATGGTGCTGGAAAAATTGAATATCAATATGTAAAAATAAACCGTCTGATCATCCATACTTCCCATCATACTCAGGCATTAACTTAAAATGGATTATAGACCTAAATGTAAAACCTAAAACTATAAAACTTCTGTAAGAAACTATAGGAGAAAACAGTTGTGACCTCAGGTTGGGCAAAGATTTTTTTAGATATGACACTGAAGTACGATCCATAAAAGAACGTATTGATAAATTGGATTTTATCAAAGTTAAATAAAAACTTCTACTCTTTGAAAGTGATAAGGGAATTAAAAGACAAGCAGCAGACAGGAAGAGAATATTTGCAAATCATATATATGATAGAGAACTTGTATCCAAATATATAATGAATCCTCACAACTCAATAACAAGAAAGCAAACAGCCCAAGTTTTAAAATTGGGCAAAAGTTTTGAACAGACACTTCATCATAGAAGATATATGAATGGTTAATAAGCACACATATAAAGATGCTAAAAATAATTGGTCATTGGGGAAACGCATATGAAAACCAAAATGAAATACAACTACATAGTCATTAGAATGGCTAAAATCAAAAGGCTGATCATACTACGTGTTGGCCAGGATGTGGAGGAACAGGAACTCTCACATAAAACTGTTGCAAATGTAAATGGCAGAACACTGGAGAACAGTTTGGCAATTTCTTAGAAAGTTAAAAGCATACAACTACAGTATGATTTAGCCATTTCATTCCTAGGTATTTATCAAAGAGAAACGAAGCAAATATTCAGGTAAGGACTTGTACACAAACATTCATAGCAACTTTATTTGTAATAGCCCCAAACTGAAAACTGTACAGATGTCCATCAACAGATGATTGTATAAACAAATTGTAGTCGAGTCATAGAATCAACATATAATACTACTGAGCAATAAAAAGAATAAACTATTGATATACTCCATGTGGATGAATCTCAAAATAATTATGCTGAGTGACAGAAGCCAGACCAAAAATTGTACATATTCAATGGTTCCATTTACATAGTACTCCTGAAAATGCAAACTAATCTATAGAGACAGAAATCAGGTAATGGTTACCTGGGAAAGGGGGGTGGGTAAGGGTAGGAGAGAGGGATTACCAAGGGGCACAAGGAAGGTTTGGGGGTGTTGGGTAGATTCACTATCTTTCTTTCGATCATGGTTTCTTGGATGTATACACATGTCAAAACTAATCAAATCGCACACGTTAAGCATGTGTAGTTTACTGTATGTGAATTGTACCTCAACAAAACTATTAATGATATAATCACTATAATAATAATAAATGGTAACACTTACTCAAAATAGATCTCTCCTTCTGAGTCTGACCCTAACCTTAGGGCTGTGGATCCAAGTGGGATTTGTCTTACTGGCCAGCCTGATGGTGGTGATAAGAAAAAAACTTCCCTTTATTGAGTACTTTTTTTCTGGCACAGTGCTAGGTGCTTTCCGTATGTATTATCTCACTTAAGTCTCACAGCAAACTTATAAGGGGATTTAAGAAGGTAAGTGGCTCGCCTAAGATCAGATTTGAAGGAGTGAAGAGCATCAGTGTAACTCCAAAGCCCATGCTCTTTACCATGCCACAAAGGGCCTCCAGCTCTAGCCAATGCTAACAGTGTCCTCAGCATATAAACATTAGCTAAAGACGTCTCATAGGCCAATGACTTACTAGGCAGGGCCTAGAGCAGCAAATTCAATAAAGGGACAAGTTTGGGGCATCATTTTAACTAGTGCTCACTTCATAATCACACTGGAAAAATGAAGCCACTTTTGGGACTTCCCTGGCAGTCCAGTGGTTAAGAGTCCGTGCTTCCACTGCAGGGGGCATGGGTTTAATCCCTGGTCAGGGAACTAAGATCCTGGATGCTGTGTGGTATGGCCAAAAATTTAAAAATTAAAAAAAAAATTTTTTTTTAAGGATAACTTAAAAAAAGACGAAAAATGAAGCCACTTTGGCTTTAGAGTGTCATAATTTTGAGAATCTCACCAATTACCCTGATGTACAGAAACATCTAAAATAAAGCTATTTGGGTTCTGAATTAGATGCATTATTTTTTCACTAGTGGCTGATGAATCTTTCTAAAAATATTTCCTTCCTCCAAATCCTGCCTTAATTCCCTAAAACTCACAAAAGAAATTCCAAAACTCAACATTCATGATAAACCCAGGTTATGAACCCAGAGTTATTTCTTACTAATATTTTATACTTCATGAACACTTTATACTTTTCTAAACTCTTCCTTATAATTATCTATTTATAATTCTCACAAAAGAACAGGAATTAGACTCCCCATTTAGCCTCTTCATACCGACTAGAATGTCTACGGTCAAAAAAGACTGATAATAAAAAGTGTTAATGAGGATGTGGAGAATCGCATCCCCCATGCATTAGGGGTGGGAATGTAAAATGATGCAGCCACTTTGGAAAAGAGCTTGTCAGTTCCTCAAAAAGTTAAACATCGCATCGTTCTCAATGGTGAAAAACTGAAACCATTTCCACTAAGGTCAGGAACAAGACAAGGTTGCCCACTCTCACCACTATTGTTCAACATAGTTTTGGAAGTTTTAGCCATGGTAATCAGAGAAGAAAAAGAAATAAAAGGAATCCAAATCAGAAAAGAAGAAGTAAAACTGTCAATGTTTGCAGATGACATGATACTATACATAGAGAATCCTAAAGATGCTACCAGAAAACTACTAAAGCTAATCAATGAATTTGGTAAAGTAGCAGGATACAAAATTAATGCACAGAAATCTCTTGCATGCCTATACACTAATGATGAAAAATCTGAAAGAGAAATTAAGGAAACATTGCCATTTACCACTGCAACAAAAAGAATAAAATACCTAGGAATAAACCTACCCAAGGAGACAAAAGACCTGTATGCAGAAAATTATAAGACACTGATGAAAGAAATTAAAGATGATACAAACAGATGGAGAGATATACCATGTTCTTGGATTGGAAGAATCAACATTGTGAAAATGACTATACTACCCAAAGCAGTCTACAGATTCCATGTAATCCCTATCAAACTAACAATGGCATTTTTCACAGAACTAGAATAAAAAATTTCACAATTTGTATGGAAACACAAAAGACCCCGAATAGCCAAAGCAATCTTGAGAAAGAAAAATGGACCTGGAGGAATCAGGCTCCCTGATTTCAGACTATACTACAAAGCTACAGTAATCAGGACAGTATGGTACTGGCACAAAAACAGAAATATAGATCAGTGGAACAGGATAGAAAGCCCAGAGATAAACCCACGCACATATGGTCACCTTATCTTTGATAAAGGAGGCAAGAATATACAGTGGAGAAAAGGCAGCCCTTCAATAAGCGGTGCTGGGAAAACTGGACAGCTACCTGTAAAAGAATGAAATTAGACCACTTCCTAACACCATACACAAAAACAAACTCCAAATGGATTAAAGACCTAAATGTAAGGCCAGACACTATAAAACTCTTAGAGGAAAACACAGGCAGAAAACTCTTTGACATAAATCACAGCAAGATCCTTTTTGACCCACCTCCTAGAGAAATGGAAATAAAAACAAAAATAAACAAATGGGACCTAATGAAACTTAAAAGCTTTTGCACAGCAAAGGAAACCATAAACAAGACGAAAAGACAACCTTCAGAATGGGAGAAAATATTTGCAAATGAAGCAACTGACAAAGGATTAATCTCCAAACTTTACAAGCAGCTCATGCAGCTCAATATGAAAAGAACAAACAACCCAATCCAAAAATGGGCAGAAGACCTGAATAGACATTTCTGCAAAGAAGATGTACAGATTGCCAACAAACACATGAAAGGATGCTCAACATCACTAATCATTAGAGAAATGTAAATCAATGAGATATCATCTCACACCGGTCAGAATGGCCATCATGAAAAAATGTACAAACAATAAATGGTGGAGAGGGTGTGGAGAAAAGGGAACCCTCTTGCACTGTTGGTGGGAATGTAAATTGATACAGCCACTATGGAGAACAGTATGGAGGTTCCTTAAAAAACTAAAAATAGAACTACCATATGACCCAGCAATCCCACTACTGGGCACATACCCTGAGAAAACCATAATTCAAAAAGAGTCATGTAGCGATAGTGAGAGGCCCGCGCACCGCGATGAAGAGTAGCCCCCGCCTGCCACAACTAGAGAAAGCCCTTGCATAGAAACGAAGACCCAACACAGCCAAAAATAAATAAATAAATAAATAAATAATAATAATAATAATAATTTTAAAAAAAGAGTCATGTACCCCAATGTTCATTGCAGCACTATTTACAATAGCCAGGACAGGGAAGCAACCTAAGTGTCCATCAACAGTTGAATAGATAAAGAAGATGTGGCACATATATACAATGGAATATTACTCAGCCATAAAAGAAACAAAACTGAGTTATTTGTAGTGAGGTGGATGGACCTAGAGTCTGTCATACAGAGTGAAGTAAGTTGGAAAGGGAAAAACAAATACTGTATGCTAACACACATACATGGAATCTAAAAAAAAAAAAAAAAGGTTCTGATGAACCTCGGGGCAGGACAGGAATAAAGATGCAGACGTAGAATGGACTTGAGGACACGGGCAGGGGGAAGGGTAAGCCTGGATGAAGTGAGAGAGTAGCATTGACATACATACACTACCAAATGTAAAACAGATAGCTAGTGGGAAGCAGCCGCATAGCACAGGGAGATCAGCTCAGTGCTTTGTGACCACCTAGAGGGGTGGGATAGGGAGGGTGGGAGGGAGGTGCAAGAGGGAGGGGATATGGGGATATATGTATACATATAGCTGATTCACTTTGTTATAAAGCAGAAACTAACACAGCATTGTAAAGCAATTATACCCCAATGAAGATGTTTAAAAACAAAAAAAGGTAAACATCAAGTTACTATATGACCCAGCAATTCCACTCCTAGGTATCTACCCAAGAGAATTGAAAACATATGACTACACAAAACTTGTATGTGAATGTTCATAGCAACGTTGTTCATAATAGCAAAAAAAAAAAAAAGGAAACAATCCAAATGTCCATCAACTGATAAATGGATGAGCAAAATGTAACATATCCATAAAATGGAGTACTATTCAGCCATTAAAAGGAATGAACTACTTACACATGTTACAATCTCAAAAACATTACGCTAAGTAAAAGAAGCTAGACACAAAATGTCACATACTGAATGATTTCATTTGTATGAAATGTTCAGAATGGGCAAATCCATAAAGACAGAAAATAGGTGAGTGATTGCCAAGGGCTGCAGGGAGTTGGGGAATGGGGAGTAACAGCTAATAGGTAGGGGTTTCCTTTTGGGTTCATGAAAATACCCTAAAATTAATTGTATTGATGGCTTCAAAACTGTGACTATACTATCAACACCGAATCACACATTTCAAAAGGGTAGATTTTATGGTATGTGAATTATGTCTCAATTTTTAAAATGAATCTCCATTTAGCAGATGAGGAAACTGGGGTTAAGAGAGGTTAACTGTCTCGGGCTTCCCTGGTGGCACAGTGGTTAAGAATCCGCCTGCCAATGCAGGGGACACAGGTTCGATCCCTGGTCCAGGAAGATCCCACATGCCGCGGAGCAACTAAGCCCGTGCACCACAACTACTGAGCCTGCACTCTAGAGCCCACGAGCCACAACTACTGAGCCCGTGCACCACAACTACTGAGCCTGCGTGCCACAACTGAAGCCCGCGTGCCTAGAGCCCGTGCTCTGCAACAAGAGAAGCCACTGCAATGAGAAGCCCGCGCACCGCAATGAGAAGCCCGCGCACCACAACGAAGAGCAGCCCCCGTTCGCTGCAACTAGAGAAAGCCCGTGCACAGCAACGAAGACCCAACACAGCCAAAAATAAATAAATAAATAAAAAGTTTTTTAAAAAAAGAGAGGTTAACTGTCTTGCCCAGATTTCCTGCCTCCAGCTTTGTGAGCTATTCTGAACCTCAAAGTGTTCAGAGAAAACTTGGGTTAAATTCTCCTTTCCACCTATTATTTAATATATATTTAAATATATATATATGTATAACTGAATCATTGTGCCGTACACCTGAAACTAACACAACATTGTAAATCAACTATAGTTCAACAAAAAAAGAAATGCATTCTATCAAGGAGTGCTTAAACATGAACTGATCAAGGTGAGAAGAGGTGCATACATTTAAGAAATCATAAACTCTTTGTGTTAGAAATCATGTTTTTGTGGCCCATGTGTTATTAATTACTTTTTCTACCTATACATGAAAGATGAATCATTGAAAAACAGCAGCAGATCATCTACCATATCTTAGTGGGAGTTTATTGTTAGACTACCACTGTTTTTGGTGAGAATATTTAATAAAAAAGGTTACGTTTATGTAACCATCATTATGAAAACACTTTAATGTAAATAATATATCATATTGTATAAAATAATGAAAATGATATCTTTATCCTTATTCAGATTATACTACTTGAATATAATGTATTTGGATTACATTAATTGCTTCACTGAGCCTTCAAATAGTAATGTCTATCATTTTTAACTAGTTGGTGGAAGAAAATGTGTTTTTTTGACCTATATTTATTTATGCCTCCCCCTTATCTTTCATCTTTATGTAAACTTTTTTTTTGGCCTTGCCGCTTGGCTTGCAGGATCTTAGTTCCCCGACCAGGGATGGAACCCAGGCCCTTGGCAGTGAAAGCAGCATCCTAACCACTGGACCACCAGGGAATTTCCAAGAAAATGTTTTATGAAGAATGCTTTTGCAATTTGTTTAAAACTTCTAATAAGATAGCACCCCGAATGTTATTTCTGTCATTTATATGATAGTTTATACAAAGAATTTATAGAAGTATAGTATTTAATATTGGGAGGAGTTTAGTAGAAATAAAACATCTCAACTGGTCTGTTTCCTCTCATTAGACAATATTATGTAATCTTTTATATTGCTCATTTCCCTTTGGCAGCCAGGAACCAAAAAGTCACATGCATGGAATGATTAATGGTAAGAATTATTTTATCTTGGCTCTAAGACAATGACTGTATTTGGTTTTCTAAAATTTAAATTCTTTTAATTATCCAAGCAGTACATGTACAAAATACCCTGTTAATTTTTTTTAAATCATAGATAAAAGTAAAGATTCTCCTTAAAGTTTACACTAATCCCAGATGGTGACCAAAGTTATCTCTTTAATTATTGTTCCAGAATTTACCTCTTGGTGCATTTGTACTATACTTTAGATTCTGAAATATGAAATCAAATATTTTAAATGCCAACGAGTGCTTCCAAATTGCCTTCAGAGTGACTACAATTTATCCATCCATTCATTAATTCATCAAAAATTTATATAAATAATTAAAAAAAAAAATAGAGGCTCAGAAAACTTAAAGAGACTTGTTCAAGGTCACACATTAGTAAGAGGTAAAGAACCTAGATTTGAGTCTAGGTCTGAGTCTAGGCTCATTGCCAATGTCATTGCATTACGCCTCTTCTTCTCCTCATCTCTCCGCTGCCTCCACACATAAAATGCCCTTCCCTCTCTTACATGTATCCAGAGCATATGCACCCTTTCCCTAAGAACTGTTTCTGTTTCCCAACTGTAACTGGAGGACCAGATACCAGTGGCACGGTAGAGGCATGAGATAATTAGATGTTCTAATTTTTCTAAAAAGTCAGCTGGATTTATTTTGACATTCCAATTCGTATCGTGAAAGAAAAGGGAGAAAACAGTTTTGCTAGTATAGGATGCACTTCTGAAATGAGAACTCTTAAAACATACTGTTTTTCTGAAGAGCAAATTGCTGCCCCCATTTAAAGGACTGCCCTGGCTCTCCACCTGTTTCACAACAGCCCTAAGGAGAGTCTGATGCAGGAAGTCTGCAGTTTTTCAAAAACTGTCCAGCAGATTCTAAGTTGTGGTTTGGGTCACATTTCACTGAGTAAGACCCCTAGTGCAAGGGAGCAGGGTGACGCCTTTCCTGAACCCGACCTGTAGAAGTTAGCTCCTCACTCCTTTGAATCCCCTTCCATGCCTCCCCAAATGTTGCAGTTCTACTACCATATGTAGGACACTGCTGAGTATTTTTCCACATCGTGCTCACCTTTCTCCACAAGGCCCTCAAGGGCAGAGCCTGTGCCTCGCTTGACTTTGTATCCCTTCCTGTGGCTGACCCCATGCCCAGCACATAGTAGGTCTTTATCACATTTGTGATTGCACACTGAATTTTAGATCAAACAAAAAAGAAATCAGATCTTTTTCAGCTTAAAAAAATTCTTATCACTTTAAAATGATCAATTTTACTTTGCAAAGTTCATGGAGACAATGGTATTGGAACAGGGAGGGAAAGGAGGAACTTTGCTCTGACACTGCCTACCTGAGGGATGACTGCTTTAGAATGGGAGGTGGTTGGCAGCAGAGTCACCATGTGGGGCTCATGAATCTGTGGGTATCTGGGGAGCTGGTGAGGCATTTTGCCCCTGACACCTGAAGGCCAGCACAAGAGGAAAAGGCAGGTAGACAAAGGCTGGTCCTGAAAGGTGAGGGAGAGACCAGCAGCCAGACCAACTAGCAGCTGAGCATGCTGAGATCCTGACCTGGCGTTGCTCCTCTTCCTGAGTAACAGGTTGGGTCCCAGCATCTGGGAAGCAGTATCTTCAACTGGGAGTAGAGGAAGACTGTTCTCCAGGCAGAAGAGAATTCAGCACTGTCACTGAGGCCCCTGACTCTTCACCCATATACCACTGCATTTAATCGGCATGGCAACACTGGAACTGAGGTGTTATTATCCCTATTTTACTGACACTCAAACAGGTGAAACAACCTGTCCATGGTTCACCCAAAGGTCTGTCTGACTGCAAAGCGCAGGCCCATTTGTTCCCCTACACCTCAGTAGAGGCTGCCTGAACATTTGTTGGGGATGTTGGAGAGAAGATTCAGTCATCACATGGAAGGTGGCTGTAGATAATCTCCCAGGTAATCCAAACCAGAGAGTGTCTGAGTCTTTAAAAGGGCAAAAAGGTGAGAAGATCAGCTGATGGAGATGCTCAAATGCCAAGGATGGTGAGAGTTAGAAATCAAAGTGATGGACACCAAGGACTTACAGCAGCTCTTGACTAGAACAGAGACCTATGTAACCTCTTCATTCCAAGAATGGTTTTGAGTAGTCATATATTTTATTTTAAAAATTTTTATTGAAATATAATTGATTTATAACGTGTTAGTTTCCAGTGTACAGCAGTGATTCATTTATATATATACACACATATATATGTATATATATATACATATATACATATATATTCTTTTTCAGATTCTTTTCCCTTATAAGTTATTACAAACTATTAAGTATAGTTCCCCTTGGTATACAGAAGGTCCTTGTTGGCTATCTATTTTATATATAGTAATGTGTATATGACTATACTACCCAAGGCAATCTACAGATTCAATGCAATCCCTATCAAACTACCAATGGCATTCTTCACAGGATTAGAACAAAAACTTTTACAATTTGTATGGAAACACAAAAGACCCTGAATAGCCAAAGCAATCTTGAGAAAGAAAAATGGAGCTGGAGGAATCAGGCTCCCTTACTTCAGACCATACTACAAAGCTACAGTAACCAAGACAGTATGGTACTGGCACAAAAACAGAAATAGAGATCAATGGAACAGGATAGAAAGCCCAGAAATAAACCCACACACCTATGGTCATATATTTTAAATGCATATCGTTTTTACCTGAGACATGTTCCTGAAGACGAGGGTTTAGTGTGCATTTCTGTTAAATTGGATTCGATTTTAAATGTTATGGGAGACTATATTACTGAAAAGAGCTTACAGCAACTCATTGTGAGAAGGCTCTTTCCATAACTGATACACACAAGAAATATTAATTGTGCATCTACTAAGCGCCAGGTGCTACCCTAGGCACTGGAGAACACAGAAGTGAAGAGGACAGACATGAATGGATCTGGCGTTCCTTACAGAATCAAACCACGTGCATGTTCCTTCAGTTGGTAGGTTCTCTCAGAGTGTATCGTACAAGCCCTCTAGAGGGGTTTCTTGGGACTTGCCATTTAATAAGTATGTTCCAGTTTCCAGAATCTTGCCCTTTGCTCAGTATACCTGGGGTTCACAGAGCCAGCCTGCCTTTTAAGGCTGACATAGTGGCAGACCACTGAAAACACACAAGGTGCCTGGTATCTGGCTAACGATACAAATATTTGTTGAATTCAGTGAAAAAAGTAATAGCACCAATAGTAGTATCACTTTGCATTCACATTTTTCAAAGTCAAAAGAAGTCAAGATGGTTTGAGCCTCAGATTGTACCAAGAACAGAAGAAAAGTAATTCAATTTTTATTTTTTTTTTTAGTCATGCCGCACGGCTTGAGGATCTTAGTTCCCTGACCAGAGACCAAACCCAGGCCCCTGGCAGTAGAAGCCCAGAATCCTAACCACTGGACCACTAAGGAATTACCAAATTTGTAAAGTAGGTTATAAAGTTCAAAACAGAACGAAGCTCAAGTAAGGTTCTGACATAAAAGTAGATAATATTTTGGATTTTGTTTAATAAAAAGAATAATCAGACCCCTACCTCACTAAGTAATTTCAGTTGTACTGACAAAAATAACTATCACTGATTTCTGAAGTGGCTGGTATCAACTTTCTGAGTGTTTCTGTATCAGACACTAAGTTTCCTTATCATGAATATCTCTTTTAAAATGGAGAAGGTGGAAAATATTCCTTCATTTTCTTTAATAATTTTATTAACTGTTCTTCAAAGAATAGCATTGATTAAAAAAAAAAGATACTAGGGGGAAGCCCAGCTAAAAGTTCAAACTGCAAAAATGTAACTCAAAAGAAAATATTCATCATCACCAGTGTCGATATAATTCCAGGAAATAAGAAAATTTCATTGCTTATTTTTGCAGTCAAAATTTCTCATATTGTCAGTGTAAACTTGACTACTGTACAGAGCAGTGACCAGGTTTTAAAAAAAAAATCATTTCATCTCCACCTCCCTTCTTGAAGCAGATGAGAATGCCCCTGATATCCTATAAATATGATAGTGCAAATGGTTAGGGAGAGAGATGAAGTACGTCTTTGAACAGCAAGGCTAACTCATCAGACATGAGATTTCTGTTTCTGCAGGCCATGTATACTGAGATTCCTGCTCAACACCCTCAGTCCCTCAGAAGGAAACTGTCTCTAGACAGGCAATCAATGAAGAGCAACAAAATGGGCCCTTCCAGTTGAATATACCCCACTGTAATAAGTCCCAGTACGTGAAGTCAAAATATCTGGATAAAGGATAGATAATTTCCTCTGACAGCTGGATGATTTGTCTATGGGCCCAAACCAGGATCTTGTTCCTAGTCCCACTGAGCAGGCCACTCTTGGCTGGGTCCCAACACATGAGAGTGTCATATGTTATGTCAAGGCCCACAGACGGATCTCTGTAGGCATCCATGGCTGGGGTAGTGCACACATATTGGTGTAATGGCCGGATGCTGAGTGCTAGCAACCCAATTTCCCAGTATGCTTTGATGCCTGCAGCTTCCGGACCCTTCCCTGCCACAAATGAAGAAGTTAAGCTAAAGGACTGTGCTTTAATACAATACTTTCAGTGAGGTTTCTCCACAGTAACAAATGCAAGGGAGGAAATTGACAGAAGTTTGACATTTTCTTGATCGACTTTAACACTCATCACAATGATGAGAAGGTTAATGCATCCAGAGAGATGAAACGCCAAAGACATTTAAAAAATATTGACACCATGTCAGTCTTTTAAGTTGTTATCATACTTAAAAACTATAGGGTGTGGTTGCAAATGGACTAAATAATGAACAATAGCATAAAACAGCAGGAGAACTGCAACTTAACGAACTTTGCTTCATTGCCTAAGGTTCACTGATAGAAAATACCAGCATAATTCAATTATTTGTAACGTGGAAACCAAGGCCCCGGGAGGAGAAGGGACTTGCCCAAGTTGGGAGCAGAGACAAGACTGGAACCCAGACATTCCTGGGTGTTAAGCCAGTGCCTTGTAAGCCCTGCTGCATCCATAAGTCAGCAAGGTACACCTTTTCTTATTAAGGGTGCACGAATTCTAGCACATGGCTCATCAGAACTTATAGAGCCATCAATGTCTGCAATAAAAAGCTCAGCTAGATTTCCTTTTTAATGAAAGGATTAAAGATACCATTTGAGAGAACATTGTTTATTTGCAATATGTCCTCCTGTTAAGCTTGATTTAGTGTTTAAGCAGAGAGATCTAATCTCATACAAATCTCAACAGTAAATATTCAGGTTTCAAATCAGACAAGGTATGAATTCTACCTCCATATTTGTGTTCCTCTCTCTAATTGACAATGCAGCCTTTTGCTGCCATTTATACAGGGAATTGTGTGTCTCACCTGTAATCAGATGAACCCTTTGAATTAAATACTGCTCAGTTCCCTTCTGCTTTGAAGTTTTCTTTAAACAATCAGAATCTACAAGTTTCTTAAATTCAAGCAGACATTCATTTTTGTTCGCTGAAGTGTTATTTTTTTCTGATTTCTATGTGGAGGTAGAAGAAATCTATAGAGTTTTGAAGTCTTAATTATAACTAACTGAGTTTATGTATTGAAATTCTAAACACTTAAAGACAATGTTAGATATTTGCATGCTGGGTGGCATACACTCAAAACTTGTCTGATTTCCCACGGGTTAATGCAGAGGGCAGAATTTCAATCATTTGCTCATCCTGACTTCTGGCTTTTCACGTCAGCAAACGTTTCCTGATTGTGCATTCTGAACAGGGCTCTGTGGCAGACCCAGAGATGAGATGGAGAGGAGGGGGTGGAGGAAGGAGAGAGGTGAAGAGGTACAGGGACGACTAAGCCCTGCATTTATCCTCCCATCACTTGTGGTCTAGAAGGAGTATTAAGACAGGGACATATGTATCACTCAGGAGGGTCAATGGAGGGAGGAAGTGTTCCAGGGCAGAGTTTCAGGAAGGCCTCCAAGAGGAGAGGGGATGGGAACTTGGCTTTAAAGAATGGGAGCATTTCAACAGGCATACCTGGGAGGGCTGGGAACAAGAGAGTATTTCAGGTGGAGGGAAGAGCAAGAGCAATGGTACAGAGGTGGGAAAGGGCAGATGAGACTGGGGACTGAACGGAAACAAGTGCATAAACTTTGATTGACTGTGTTTGGTAGAGCTCATGAATGCAGCAAAGCCATATGGCTGGCTAATTAGAAGCAGTCATTTCAATGCTCTTGTGGCATTAAGATAAGCTACAGGCAGCTCACAGTCCAAAGCTTATTTTTGTGACTGTAATCCATCTAATGGCAATGGCTTGTGGACTATTGTCTAGCCAGGCCCCACTGGAAGTTTCTATCAAAGCTAATAATGAGAACTGGGAGCTCCAAGGACCTGGGACAGATGTAGAGCCTTCCTCTGTGTCTGACAGGTACCATAATTCTTGTGTTTGCTTGGAACTTTGTAAATTCAAGACAGAGCAGGGGAGTAGAGGCCAAGGCAGACTGTTTCTTTTTGGTGAGTCCCATAAGCGCTCTGAGGGAATCCTCAAGCAGCAAGCCTCTGAAATAACATTGACTGATTTCAGAACGTGCAAAGATAGAATCTGTAAGTCTGAGGCTGGGAGCTGTAATTCTCTACAGCTGCTCTCGAAACAAAAACCCACAGAGGCAAACTGGAGCAAACAATTTAGAAAAATCAAGAAAAGTCTGTTTGTACAATAGGCAAATTTTAAAAATACCTTCCAGAAATTTCCATTTTCCATTTGCATTGGGACACGGCTCAAAGCTGCCCTCTGAAACATATGAAACACAGCTACAATCCCCATAGCAGGAAAGAAAAGACCCAAGAAACATTCATCATACCTATACTGCCAAATGCTTTGTGTGAATGCTTTAATCCACATGCTCTTGCCTTACTAAGACCATCAGAATCTATGATGATCATACATTGTACATTTGACAGTAGTGGCCATGACTGGTCACCCCTTTCAGGCACTAGCACTTGGAATCAAAATAAAGAGTCTTCACTACTTTATAAGAGACCAAGGCACAGAAACTTGATGCACAAAAGGTGATTGCTTTTCCCTACTACAAACACTGTCTCATGTTCATTGATTCATTTATTTTCATTCAACTAATATGTGTTCTACCCCAGCAATTTGAAGAATGGGCTACATAATATTTTAACTTAGATTTATTAAAGTATAATTTACATACAATAAAATTCACCCTTTTTAGTATATAGTTCTATGAGATTTGCCAAACACGTAGAGTTAGTATAACTATCACTACAATCAACATATAGAACATTTCCAGTACCCCTAAAACTTCTCTTGTGCCCCTGAGTAGTCAACTCTTTCTGACATTTCCATTTCTTGACAAATGTTGATCTTTTTCTGTGCCTTTAGTTTTGCTTCTTGCAGAATGTTATATAAATAGAATTTTACAGTATGTAGCCATTTGAGTCTGGCTTCTTTCACTTAGGTTAATGCGTCTGAGATTCATCAATGTTGTTGTGTGTATCCCTAGTTTATTCCTTTTTATTGCTGTATAGTATTCCATTGCATGGATGTACCACAGTGTGTTTATCCTTTCATCTGTTGAAGGCCATCTGAGTTGTCTGCAGTTTTGAAAGTTATGAATAAAACCTTTACAAACAATCACATACAGGGCTTTGTGTGAACATAAGATATCTCAAACTCAACATGTGAAAAACTAAATTATTGATATTTTTCTCCAACCTGCACACCCATAGCCTTCCCTGTCTCATTTGATGGCAATTCTATCCTTCCAATTGGTCATGCCAAAAGCATCTGCATCAAACTTGTCACTTCTTTCATGCTACAGCAATCTGGCAGCAAATTCTGATGACTCTACCTTCAGAATATATTCAGAATCCCACCAGGTTTTACTACCTCCACTGCTACCACCCTGGCTCAATCCACCCTTATCTCATATCTAGATTACTGCCTTAGCATTCTAAATGGTCTTCCTGCTTTGCCCCTTGACCCCTACAGTGTATTCTCAATACAGCAGCCAAAGAAATCCTTCTAACGTGTTAAGTCAGATCATGTCACTCCTTTGCTCCCCATTTCACTCAAAGGGAAAATTCCAAGTCCTAACAAATGTCCTGTAAGGCCCTGTACTATCAGGTCCCTTTTCTTGTTACCTGTCTGATCTTCTTCTGCCACTCACCTTGCTCTCTCTGTTTCAGCCACACTGGTCTCCTTACTGTTCCTCAAACATGTGTCTCACTCCTGCCTCAGGGCCTTTGCATTGATGGTTCCCTTTTTCTAGAATGCTGTTTCCCCAGAATTTCATAAGGTTAATTTCCTCACCTTGTTCAAGTCTTTGGTTAAATATCACTTTCTCGATGAGGCCTATTCAAACCACCTTCTAATATATCATCCTGCCCCAACCTGACCATCCTCCCCACATATACACTGTACTTTCAATCCACCTTACCCTGTTCTACTTTTTCATTTTCATAAACATTTATTACCTTCCAATATACTATCATAAAATTCATATATGGATCATGTTTACCATCTGTCTTTTCCTGCTTACCTGTAAGTTCCATGAGGGAAGAAACTTTGCTTTATTCACTGATGTGTTTCAATCACCTAGCACACTGCCCGGAATAAAATTGGCACTCAACAAATATTTGCTGAACGACTGAAAGAACTCCCGCAAGAACAATACTCTGTGTGCAGTTTCCTAATACTCAGTTCCAAGCTGGTCTTTATAAAGGTCTTCATGAGCTACAGCAGCCTGAGTGTCATGTGAAGAGGAACTGTAAATTTGGAGAGTCGGGGAAATGCACTGCCAAGAATCCACTGCTGCCAAGCCTCTAAGGGAACATCAGAGAGGTCTCTGAGTGTCATAGTGCCAGGCCCTGGGACATTTAGCTGATCTACATCGAAGTCTGGCCTCCAAGGACTGCAACATCAAATGTGTTCCAAGTAGTCAGTGTAAAAGAGGAAAACTACTCAGTATGTACAGTGCCTCCAAGGGCACAAAGGAAATACCACACTGAGCCAGTGATCCCAGAACTCAAAAATAACCAAATAACCATTTGGGTTGGGCTAATCCCTCTGATATCCTAGTTAAGATGGCAAAAATATGAGGGGATTTTCACCATACTGAATGAGCCCTCCTGACCATCTGCCAGTTAATATAGAAGTGTTCTGCTCAAGAAAAAATTGACTCGTGCTTTCTGATAAATTCTAGGATATTCTTGAAATTGTCTGCTGACCCAAAAGTGCAGATGAACACATAGTCCATTAGTATTGGTTGAGTGAACAAATGAAACTCTGGGGTCATGGAATTTAGTATATGAAGTAGAAATAGCATTGGATTTAGGGAAACGAAGTCTGAATTTGAGTCCAAATACTCCTATTTATTTGCCTTATGATACCACATCTTTGAGACTCAGTTTCCTCACCTGTAAAAAAGCACAATGATTCTTTCCCTGACTACCACACAGAGGAGGAATAAATGAGAAAATGGATATGAGAGTTATTTGTAAATTGTGAAAAATGGAACACATATGTGTTGTTATGCATTATAGAGCTGAAAAGTCATCTAAAGCAATCCTCTTGTTAAATGGAGAGATCCTGACTTCTCATAGAGGGGGCAGATGCGTGATCAAAGTCACACAATGAGGCAATGGTATGGCAGACTAGATCTAGAAACCAGGCCTCTTGACTCACAATCCAGTTCACTTTTCATTACACCACAACTGTTTTGTGTTTCCCTGAAAATAAGGAGAGATGCTGAGAGTCAGAGGAGACCAAAGCACCTAGAGTTAGCTAGGACAGAGTACAAAGGAAGAAAAACCTGCACAGAGAGAAAATTAAGGAGATTCACAGAGGATCCCTCTCAAGGATTTGGCAGAGTACTAATCAGCACATGCATATGAGAACACTAGCCAAGGCTAGAGAAAGAGCTTTCCTCCAAATTCAGGGAATCTATGCTTGGACTTCTAATAGAGCTGGGAATAGAGCCAGTTCCCACCAGCCACACTGGAAATCTCATGATTCACAGGGTATAGTATAGAGTATTTGGAAGCGTCTTGCCTCTGGTAGGAAATAACTAAGTATAGAACAGATGCTGCTGTTTCCTCCTAAAGCTTTAAAGAAAACAGGAAAAGATAAAACTATTCCAAGTAACCTAATTGCAAAGCAGAAAAAAAAGTTAAAGAAGAATGTAAAAATATCCAACACAAGCAACAAAATACAGGCAAACTGAATCCAGCAACATATACATATACAATGATCAAGTGGGATTTATCCCAGGAATACAAAGTTGGTTGAACATCTGAAAATCAATTAATGTAACGTAATATCAATAGAATAAAAAACAAAAATCACATGATAATCTCTATAGGTGTAGAAAAACATTTGACAAGATCCAACACCCTTTCATGATAAAAACTCAACAAACTAGGAATAGAAAGGAAATTCTTCAACCTGATAAAGGGCATCTACAAAAAACCCATAGCTGACAAGACAAGACACAGACTGGGAGAAAATCTTTACAAATGACATATCTGATAAAGAACTGTTATCCAAGATATACCAAAAATGCTTAAAACTCAGCAATAAGAAAACAAAAGACCCAATTAAAAAATGTACCAAAGACCTTAACAGATACCCTACCAAAGATATATAGATGGCAAATAAGCATATGAAAAGATGCTCCACATCATATGTCATTAGGGAGTTACAAATTAAAACAACAATGAGATACTGCTACACACATATTAGGGAGGCCAAGGTCCAAAACACTGACACCAGCAAATGCTGGCAAGGATATGGAGCAACAGGAACTCTCATTCGTTGTTGGTGGGAATGCAAAATGGTACAGCCACTTTGGAAGACAGTTTGGCAGTTTCTTACAAAACTAAACATACTCTTACCATACAATCCAGCAATTGCACTCCGTAATATTTATCTAAAGGAGTTAAAAACTTATGGCCACACAAAAACCTGCACGTGGATGTTTATAGCAGCTTTATGCATAATTGCCAAAACATGGAAGCAACCCAGATGCCCTTCAGTTGATGAATGGATAAACGAAGAGTAGTATATTCAAATAGTGGTACAATGGAACATTATTCAGTGCTAAAAAGAAATGAGCTATCAAGCTATGAAAAGACATGGAGGAAACTTCAATGTATATTGCTAAGTGAAAGAAGCCAATTTGAAAAAACCCACATATTGGAAAAGGCAAAACAGTGGAGACAGTAAAAGGGTTAGAGGTTGCCAGAGATTCATGGGGGAGGGAGGAAGGAATTAATAGGTGGAGCACAGGGGGGCTTTAGGGCAGTGAAACTATTCTGTGTGATACTGTAATGGTGAATACAAATCATTACACATTTGTCAAAACTCATAGAATGTACAACACAAAGAATGAACCTTAATGTAAACTCTGGTCTTTAATTAATAATAATGTTTCAATATTGTCTCATCAATCGTAACAAAGGTACCATACTAATGCAAGATGCTAATAATAGACAAAACTGTATGGGGTGGGTGTTAGGGCACATATGGGAACTCTCTGTACTTTCCACTCAGTTTTTCAATAAACCTAAATCTCTCTAAAAAATAAAGTCTATTAAGTTAAAAATATAATTTATAGTGTCAAAAAATAAGAAAACTCTTAGCAATAAACCTAACAAATTATGTGCAAGCCCTTTATGGAGAAAACTGTAAAATTTTTTTGAAAATTCTTTTAAAATACATAACTAAATGGAGAAACATATAGTGATCTTGGATAGGAAGATTCAATATTTTAAAAATATCAATTCTCTCCCAAATGGATCTATATATTACATGCAGTACCAATATAATTCCCAAGGTTGTGTGTGTGTGTGTAATTCAAAAAGCGAATTCTAAAATTTATGCTGAAAAACAAAGGCCCAAACATAGAGTTGAGAAATAAATGCACATGTACACAGTATCCTAATAGATGACAGAGAAAGAATTGCAAATCATTGAGGAGGATGGACTACAAATACAAATGGTTCTGAGAGGACAGTTTAACTATACACAAAAAAAATGAAAAGAAAGGAAAATAAAAGAAATGTCAACATCACACCATATGAAAATCACTTAGAATTCTATTAAAGACTTAAATGTAAAATACAAAACTATAAAATATTCAGAAGATCGTACAAGCATACAACTTTATGATCTTGGGTTAGAGAAACAAGCACAAACCAATAAGGAAAATGATCAACTCAACTACATTAAAATTAAGAACTTCTGTTCATTAAAAGAACCCCTAAGGAAAGTAACAAAGACAAGCTACATGCTGGAATAACGTATTTAAGTATACAAAGCTGATAAAGAATTAATATCTAGAAGTTGTAAAGAACTTCTAAAAATCAATAAGAAAATTATAACCTAATAGAAAAACTAGACAAAAGACACATTTTGAAGGAAATGAACTGCATGGGGTCCATAAACATACAAACATGTGCTTAAGACCATTTTAATCAAGAAAATGAAAATTAAAACAAAAATGATATATTTCATACCTACCAAATTGACAAAGGTAAAACAGAGAGTATTCATAGACAAGATGTGGGGCAACAGGAACTTGCACCCACTGTTGGTAGTAATATAACAACTACTTTGGAAAAGTTTGGCATTACCTGCTGAAATTGGCATCCCCTTACCCTATAACCCAGCAATTATATTCCTTGGTTTGGAGAAATTGTTTCATATGTGCATCTGGAGGCGTATAAAAGAATAGTCATTGTAGTGTTGTTTGAAATGTGCATAAGCCTGAAACAATCACCCAACTGTCTACTAATAGAATACATAGTGATACATTCACACAATGGCATACTATGCAGCAGTAAAAATGAATAAATTATAGTTACATGCACCTCACAAAGCTGAATCTTAGGAACATAATGAGGGAAGGGAGCAAGTCACAAGAGAAAACAAGGAGAAAATACATGATATGGTTCCGTTTATATTAGGAACAGGCAACACTAAACAATATGTAGTAGGGGTACATACAGTAAAACTATAAAAAAAGCAGGTGAATGATTAACCCAACACTAACAACAGCGTTTACCGGTAGTCTTTGGGGGATGAAGAATGAATGTGATTGGGTAGAGGTTTAAAGGGACTTCCAAGGTGCTAGTTAGGTGTTCATTTTATAATTTAAACTCTACATGAACAATTTACATATTCTTTTGTATGTACAGTTGACCCTTGAACAACATGGGTTCGAACTGTTTGGGTCCACTTATACGTGGATATTTTTCAATAGTAAATACTGCAGCACTACACAATCTGCAATAGGTTGAAATCTGTGGATGTGGAATCATGGATACAGAGGAACTGTGGATATGGAGGGCTGACTATAAATTATACTCGGATTTTAGACTGTGTGGAGGGCCAGCGCCCCTAACCCCCGCCTTGTTCAAGGGTCAACTGTATTATGTATCTCATTAAAAGCTTTTAATAGTAAAGGATTAACAAAATAACAAAGGAATAACAAAATAACAAGGAATAACAAAAATATTTTGCAGAAGAAAAACGAAGTGAGGGAACTCAAACTAACGGAACAAAATAGAGAATCTGGAAACAGCTCGCCACATATAAGGAAATAAGTGGGGGAAATGATGGTGCATTTACTATATAATCCTAGGACAACTGGTTATCTTTATATAAAAGATGAAAATAAAAAAGTATATCTTGGGAGTTCCCTGGCGGCCCAGTTGTTAGGATTCTGCACTTTCATTGCCGAGGGCTCAGGTTCAATCCCTGGTCAGGGAACTAAGGTCCTGCAATCCCCGTGGCATGGCAAAAAAAAAAAAAGTATATCTTTACTTAACATCATACCAAAAACCTGTCAATCTTCAGGCAGATTAAATATCTAAATGTGAAAATAAGGTCTTTAAAATTCTTAGAAGAAAAAAATTAAGATTTTTATATCTTCTGGATAAGGAAGAATTAAATAAGTAAGACTCCAAAAGTATAGCCTGTGGGAAAAAAGTATAGCCTGTGGGAAAAAAAGTATAGCCTGTGATTTTGATTACATTGAAATAGAAAATTTCTGTGCATCAAAAATAAATGTCAAGCGATAGCATGGAAGTATTTAGAACACTTATTCCTGACAAGGGAGTAGAATATATAAAGAATATACTAAAAACTCTTATTAATCAAAGCTGAATAAACAAATGCATTAAAAATTGAACAAAAAAAATAGAATCAGGGAATTCACAGAAGAGAGCACCTGAATAAACTCATGAAAATATGTTCAACCTCACTAGTAATCAGGGAAATGCAAATTTAAAACATATCCCTCATGACTGGTAAAATTTTAAAATTCTGATAATACCAAATTTTGACTCAGATGTGAGAAACTGGAACTCCCAAACACTGCTTCTGATGGTATAAATTATCATAACCACTTTGGAGAGAAATTTGGAAATATTTAGTAAGGTTAAAAATGTGCATAACCTATCGCCCAGAAATTGCCTTGGTAGATATATACCATAGAGCAGTGGTTCCCCAGACTGCTTGGGGTTCCTGAGAGCCTTTCAGGGGATCTACTAGACCAAGAATCTTTTCATAATAATACTAAGGCATTACTTGGGTTTTTTTTTTTTCCTCGTGAGTATACAGGGGAGTCTTCAAGAGGCTACATGACAGGGCTTCCCTGCTGGCTCAGTGGTTGAGAATCTGCCTGCCAACGCAGGGGACACGGGTTCGAGCCCTGGTCTGGGAAGATCCCACATGCCGCGGAGCAATTGGGCCCGTGAGCCACAATTACTGAGCCTGCGCTCTGCAACAAGAGAGGCCGCGATAGTGAGAGGCCCGCGCACCGTGATGAAGAGTGGCCCCCGCTTGCCACAACCAGAGAAAGCCCTCGCACAGAAACGAAGACCCAACACAGCCATAAATAAATACATTAATTAATTTTTTAAAAAAAGAAAAGAAAAAAAAGAGGCTACGTGACATATAATATCACAATATATTGGAGGTAGGAAAATCCAGCTCTCTTCTATTAAACCAGATGTTAAAGAGATTTGCAAAGAACAAACAATGCCACTCGTCTAATTTTTCTTGTTTGTTTTGGAAAACAGGTTTTTTTTCCATTAAAATGTTATTTCTAAACGAACAAAGAAAATATTTACATTTTTCACCTTTAGTTTCTATTATGTTGACATAAACAAAAGCTCTTCGAGGTCCTCAATTATCCATGAGTCTCCAATTGGACTCATTCACCAAATGTTTGCTAAGCACATTCTCGGTGCCAGGCCTTGGATTGGGTTCTTTATGGCACAAGGGAGCACTCACTTCATAAGTGACACAACACACCCCAGCTCCTCTGCTCTGAGACGCTGGACCTGGTTGATTCCTCCATAGGCAGGTGACCCCACAGAAGACTCAGGCTATTTTGTTTATAGCACTGAAAGCCTTGGCTACTTTCCTCCCTCCCAACCATGAGATGTTGGAATTCCCTAGTTGTTCCACCATCATGTTACCACTGTGGTCATCTACCAACCTCAGGGCACAGAGCCTGGGAAGATTCCAATTAGTTCCAGTGGCATCTGCGCTCCTAGCTTCAGTCCAATAAGTTGCCAAGTAATAGGAGAAAAAATGGAAACAGACCATATCTGTGTCCATATTTAATTTCCAGCCAAGTTCAACTAGTTACCACTGTAGAACCTTTGATTTGAATGCTGTTTCCTCTTAGCCATATTCCCAACTCATTTGAGGTCCTTAAATGTGCCCCTAGAGAGCTGTAGTTATTAAGATTATGGGACTCTTCACAAACACTAATATAATACCACTATTCAACTCATCTGAGCACATGGGCATTACTAGCCACTGAGAGGACTGCTTGATGCACTTATGGCTTTTTAAAAATTCATTCCACAAATGTTTGGTTTACCACACTTTTCTGCAGGTCTCCTGTGTGCCAGACACTGGGAGAGGTACACTACCCAAACATACGCAAATACATCAGTGGTATTTTCTTCACCTAATCCTTGTAATAGCCCTAACAGTTAACAACTTCATCTTTGTACAGACCCAGGACATAGATGGATTTCAGTGTTAATGCTAATGCTGCTTGCTTGTTGGTTCCATTTGAAAAATGGAGGATGGGGGTAACAATGACAAGAGGGGCCTGATCTCATGGACTTTGTGGGCTGCCCATTAATAGAGAGGGATCTCTCTCCATGGTTTCCCTACCTATCCATCACCTCTCTATCTCTCTATCGTCTCTCTACATACTTAATAATCTATAAATGTTTTGATGGAACACACATATATGTATATATACACATATGTATATGCATGTTGTTCCCTCATTTGATAATCCCAAGAATGGATATTACACACATCTTATAGATAAGAGGGGGCTCAAAAGCAAAAACTTTGATTAAGCCACTTGTCTGAAATCATAAAACACCCAAGTGGTGGGCTATGGCCTCCTGCCCAGTCCTGCCTGATTTCCATGAGCTTTCTCAACAGTCTCCAAATCCCATCCTATAGCCTTCTTTGACTCTTCAGTAGCCATCTTCCTTGCATTCCCCTAATCCAAAGAAGGCCAGAGTAAAAAATTGAGTGGGCAGCTTCCTCAGAGCCCACCAAAAGCTGCCGTGGGTCCTACCTCCAAGCTGTGAAGACCTAGGGAAAATCTACTCCCTCTGCCCTATGACAGCTCTTTCGAAATATGAAGAGAGGTCACGGCCCCTGAAGATCATTTCTGCCATTAACTAGCTGTGTGACCTTGAAGGTTATTCCCTTCTGAGCCTGGGTTTCCTAGACCATTGATTGAAAAAATTGGATTAATGCTCTAAATTACCTTCCAGCTCTGAGATTCTATGACTCTAGATATTTTTTAAAAGTCAGTTCTTCTCGGTAAAAACGAAAGTACTCTGATTTGAATTTCCAAGACTAGAGAGCACACTTGTGGATTAGCTGATCTGTAGAAGGCAAAGATATTTGGCAGAAGACGAGCTCTTGAAGAGCTGAAAATCAAAGCAGCCTGATCCCACATCACTTGAGCAAAGTTGCAACATAGCAAAGCAAAACATCAAGCCCAATTCGGCTGCCACCCCTCTCCAACATGACTCTTATGAACGTCATTTGCCAGCTGGCTTCACATGATCCCTTACAGGCAAAGTCCCTGCTAGTATAAGGGAATGAAAGAAGTACTGGCCTGGGAAGTAAACAATCCAAGTTCAGGTCTCAGCCCAGCCACTTTGGGGCTATTTTACTTTAGGCCAGTTGTTTCACCTCTCTGAGCTTAAGCTTCTTCATCTACAAAGTGGATGACAATGGTGACAATTCCTGCCCTATGTGGCCTTCACTGGATTGTTATGCAGTTTTAATGAGAGTAACTGTCAAAATTCAGTGTGACCAGCTGGACAGGGAAATATCAGTCACACTTCAAATTTCCCCTGTAAGTGTTTTGATAAAAGCCAAACAATGGAATCTTCCTAGAAGAATACAAAGAGAGGAGATAATACCTGAGGCCAACACTTGATTTAAGGGTAGGATTCAAGTTGGTCACAATCACAAATGATGCGCTTACCTTGTGTGCCCAGAACCAGAGGAGGCTGCCCACAACCCCAACCAGCCTTGATGGCTCCTGGAAGGGCCAGGTCTCTCCACTGTTGACTGCTCAGTGGCAAATGGTGGAAACATGCTTGGTGGATAGAAAACAACACGGTCTCCCACGGAGAGGAGGGTGGCATCATCCAGCCTGGTCCTCCTCCTTCTGAGCCAGGTTTCCTCATTTCTTGCCCCGTGTAGTCTTTGCAGAATCCCCGGGGGAACAGGCTGTCAGTCCCTGGTTCAAGCAGCTAGGTGATTCCTAAAATGTCATCTCTTCTCACTAAAGCCTAGGGACTACGAAGAGCAGAACTGGCTAGGTTGACAAGATCGTCTTTGCTGTATGACTCATTCCTTTCACCGGGAGACCTGCAAGTAAATTACCACAGGAGGAATCTTTTTATGGATTTTCCTCTAGGCCCACGCAGCCAAAGCCAACTGGAACTGAAAGAGTCTGAGGGGCTTTGAGGGCCCCGGCAGCCAGCTGGCCAGGTGGGTGGGGAGATATACAGGCAGGTGGGTAGCTGGGCCAGCAGGTGAGGGCTCTGGCTTGGTACCCAGGGACCTGCTGGGAATGGGAAGGAGACATAATCTACCTGAACCCAATCATTTGTTCACAATGAGATTGGAGTCCACTCCAGATATTTGCAGTTGCTGAAGATCTTCAGAAATTTCAAAGAGTAAACGGAGTACTAGGTGTCATGCTTCTCTTCCTTCTCATGTCTTAAGAGCTAGAAGAGGTAGAACTTCGGTCTGCTGAGCCTGGACCATGGGTAAGCCTACTCAGTAGACCTCTTCCCAATGACACTGACCAGTCAGACCCCACGTCATTCCCTGTTTTCCAAGCTCTAGCCAAAAAACATCTCAAGCTCTTCAAAATATCAGCAAGAGCCGCCTCTCCTGACCATAAGCTCCTGAGGACCACACTCACTCCCCCATGCCCAAATCACATCCAAGCCTTCAGGATGATAGTGGCTCTTACATTTTTTTCCATTGTTTGGGCCCTGGTTGCGTTATGTAAAGCTGCTACTGATAGTACCTAAGGATTGTCTCCAGTGCCTCCCAGATCATCACTGCCAACAATCTCATGACAGTCCCTCAAAACTCAATGTCTATAACGAAGTTCATTATCTTCACTTGCAGACTTACCTACTCCCCCAACAGCTTCTTTCTATCTCAGTGGACTGCTGGTGAGCGCTGAGCACGATGTTTCTAGAACCCCAAGCCAGAAACTTTAGGAGCCTAGATTTCATCATTGATAAAAAGCCAAAGACGGCTACCATTTATTGAACATTTACCTTGTACTTGAGCCAGTGCTAAGTAGTTTATGTACATTCTGATTACCTGGTCCTATTGGTCTGATCCCCTTAATACCACATGAAACCTGTCACTGCATAGTTCAGCCTTGCACCATCTCTTGTCTGGACACTTGCAGTAAATTCATTCATTCATTTATTCAACCAATTTTTATTGAGGCTCTGCCATGAGCTAGGTACTGTGCTGATGATTCAGTGGTAAGCAAAACATATCCAGTCCCTCCTCCCATGGAGCTTACATTCTAGGAGAGACAAGGGTTAAGTCAGTTGTCGAATCCATTCTCACACCATAGCCAGCTTGCTCTTTCTAAAACACAGATCTGACCTTTCAGAGCACTGCCATTCAACCCTCAGGATAAGGTCCAAACTTCGTAACGTGGCATCCAAGTCTTCACAAGCCTTTTCCAATTTACCATTCCAAACTCAGTATCCAGCCCCCTCCCTAAGAGAGATGGGGACACACATATATACACTCACATCCCTCCTTTCTGCTCCTAACATCCCATCAAACAGTCAGACTAGACTGAATCCGTGTTCTCCTAACATTTCATGCAGCATCACACCTGCACAGCTTTAGAGTTCCTCTCCGAAAACTAGTCCCTGAGGGCTCTCCACACTCCAAAGGCTGGTGTCCCATGAAACCAGATTGCCCATAATGCACCTGAATGTTGGAAGAAAGCCTTGGCACACCCTACTTCCTCTGCCTGTAATACCCTTCCCCCCTTCACCTGCCTAACTCCTACCTATGCTTCAGATCCCAGCTTGGATGGCTCTTCCTGGTGAAGGCCTTCAATGCCCCCCTCATTGCCTTCCCCTGCAGCCCCTACTGGATGATGTACCAACGCTTTGTGTGTCCCTCCTGATCACACTGTCCTTGTTTACTGTCTGTCTCCCCCTAAGGGCCAAGGTCTCATCTGCCTTATTCACCGCTCTAACCCCAGTGTGTCACAGGGTTGACACTGAACAAATGAATTGTAGAATGGATAAATTAATGAATGACTACATCTTTGAAAAAAGAAAAAGGTGAAAGAAGTCCAAACTGAATGGATTGATATACCATGTCCACAGCTTGAAAGACAATATTGTTAAGAAGTCAAATCTCACCAAATTGATCTATAGATTCAAAGCAATCACAATAAAAATCCCAGAAAACTTTTTAGTAGATATAGATGACAAAAAAATTCTAAAATTTATGTAGATTGATAAAAGAACAAGAATAGCAAAAAAAAAGAAAAAAAGTTTGAGAAAGAGAACAAAGTCAGAGGACTAATATTATCTGATTTCAAGGGCCCAAGGACCATATACCAGATAGACTATACCCTATCTTTTGCCAGAAAACAAACTTCAACACATTTAAAATAATTGAAATATACAGAGTGTATTCTCTGACCAAAATGGAATCAAAATAGATATCTATAATAAAAGATAATGGAGAAATCTATGAACACACAGAAGCTAAGTGACATACTTCTAAATAATCCATGGGTCAAAGAGGACATCTCAGGGAATTTTAAAAAATACAATAAACTGAATGAAAATGAAAATACAACATACCAACATTTGTAGGAGGACACAGCTGAATCAGTGCTGAGAGGGAAATTTATAGCACTAAATGCATACAAAAAAGAAAAAAGAAAAGTCTCAAATAAATAACCTAGGTTCCAACCTCAAGAACCTAGAAAAATAAGAGTGAAATAAACCCCCAAGCAAGCAGAAGGAAGGAAATAATAAAGATCAGAGAAGATATTGATGAAATTGAAAACAGAAAAAAATAGAAAAATCAATGAAAAAAATTGGTTTTTTGCAAAGATGAATAAAATTGACAGACTTCTAGCAAGACTGACCACCAAAACAGGACACAAAACACAAATAACCACTATCAGGAATGAAACAGGAGATATCATAACAGACGCTGCAGATATCAAAAATGACAATAAGGGCATACAGTGAACAACTTTACACACATACATTTGATAATTCAGACAAAATAGACCAGTTCTCTGAAAAACACACACAAAAAAACAACAATCCAAACACAATCCATTCAATATGAAATATATAATTTGAATGGTCCTATAACTATTAAATAAATTAAATTTATAATTTTTAATGTCCCAAAAAAGAAATGTCCAGGCCCAGATAGTTTCACTGGAAAATTTTACCAACATTTAAAGAAGAATTAACATGAATTCTACACAATCTCTTCCAGAAAATGGAAGAGGAAGAACACTTTTTGATTATCTTTATGAAGCTAAAGATACCATGATTTAAAAAAAAAAAAGACATTTCAGGAAAAGTACAGACCAATATCCTTCATGAGCAGAAACACAAAATTCCTCAACAACATAATAGCACATTGAATCCAGCAAACATATTAGAAGAATAATACAAAGTGACTAAGTGGGAAGACAGTGAACCTGCAAAAGAGACAGGGAAGGAGAGAAAGAGATAGGAAAAAAAAGACAGAAGAACACCATGTCTTGTAAGCCAAGGGAAAAGCCTCAGGAGAAGAGGTATTAATCAAGTTCATTGACTGTTGCAGAGAAGTCAAGCAAGATGAGAAAGGAAACATTGCTTAGTGACAAGGATGTCATTGATAACTTTGGTAAGCACAGTATACGAGAAGTGTTGGGGACAGAAGGCAGATGGCAGTAGGAGGGGGGTGAGTGAGAGATGAGGAAGTATAGACATTGAGTGTAGACAACCCCTTACAGAAGGATGGCTATGAGAGCAGGAGAGAGATAGCTCATGAGCTTGAGAGGTAGCTGAGATGAAGATAGGAGGAGGGATTTTTAATGCAGAAAGATTTGGGGATATATTTATATTTAATTGCTGGGGCAAAAGAGACAGCCCAGAATAAGAAGTTATTTTCATCGATGACAGGGAATAACTGATGAAGAGCCAGTTCCCCAAGAAGAAGAAAGAGATGGGATCCATAGGACAAGTAGAGAGGCTGGCCTTAGCCTGGAAAAGGAGCCCTGATTCCCTTATAAGTACAACATGAGTTGAAGTCCTGGAAAATATTGTAACTTTGGGCAAGTTATATAACTTCTTTAAACTTCAGCTTCCCCATCTGTAAAGTGCTAATAAATATATCTAACTTCTGTTTCTCCTTCAGCTTGTCAAAATTCTACCCTCAGTCCTGCTGGATTAAGATCCTACCTCACATATGTAGCCCAGACCAAAGAGAGCTCCTCTGACCACCTGAATTCTGCCCTCTGACATCCATTGATGTGATGTGGTCATTAAAGAGCCACCAAGAATGTGACCTTAGGGCTTTCCTGGTGGCGCAGTGGTTAAGAATCTGTCTGCCAATACAGGGGACATGGGTTCGAGCCCTGGTCCAGGAAGATCCCACATGCCGCAGAGCAACTAAGCCCGTGCGCCACAACTACTGAGCCTGTGCTCTAGAGCCCATGAGCCACAACTACTGAGCCTGCATGCCATAACTACTGAAGCCCGTGCACCTAGAGCCCATGCTCCGCAACAAGAGAAGCCACCGCAATGAGAAGCCTGCGCACCACAACGAAGAGTAGTCCCTGCTCGCCACAACTAGAAAAAGCCTGTGCGCAGCAACAAAGACCCAACACAGCCAAATATAAATAAATAAAATAAATTAAATTTTAAAAAAAAGAATGTGACCTTGGACAAACTACTTAACCTCTCAAAGCCTTAGTTTCCACATCTGTAAAATGGGGATGATACTGGCTCACCTCACAAGGTTACTGTGAGGATTAAAGGAGTCAAACATGTAAAGTGCTCAGCATAGCAGCTGAGCTATTGTAAGTGCTTGATAAAGTGCAGTTTTTCATGTCCAAAGAGCTAAGTGATTGTCTAAAGTCACACAGTGGGTTCGAGACAGAGCTGGGACTAGATGCCTGGACTACTGTCTTCCAGTCTAGAGAGGGCTCTTTTCTAGTACATTACACTGTGGAGGTGACATGCACTCAAAATTTCTAAGAACACAACTACTGCGTAGGGCAACATAACTATATATAAGTGAAGGCCCACTTAGTAGACAGAATAAAAAGAGACATTTAGTTTCATTAGCTGGCAGAACCTCCGAGCCAGTCCACTCCCATCTGCTGTTTTCTCTTCTAACATTTCTATGATCTAATAGCTTTGAAGTTTCCCCGCTTAGTCTCTTAAAGTAAAAAAGAAAAGTGTATTTTTATACTTTTAAGTTCTGATTCACCTCACGATTCTCTGTGGCTTCAGGCTAATTTAATTGTTAGAATTAGCCCCTTGAAGAGTTGAGACTAACAATAATCAAGTTAAATTCATACTGTATGATCAGTGCTTAATTAGATATTGTTGAAAAATCTTTTTTAATTACAATATGGGTATCATTACAAAATGATGATTCACTTTTTACATATCTCAGAGGAAATTAAGGCAATGCATAATGCGACATGGAACCAGTTAAAGCCCTGAAAAGATCAGAAAACCAAGGAGGTGCACACAAATATGACCAATTGATTTTGGCAAATGTGCAAAATAAATCCAAGAGAGGACAGATAGCCTTTTGAACAAATGGTGTTGCAGCAATTGGACATCTATAGGCAAAAAATGAACATAGACCAAAATCTCATACCTTATATAAAAATTAACTCAAAATGGATCATAGTATAAAACAGTAAAACTTTCAGAAAAAAATAGGACAAAATCTTTAATATTTAGGACTGGGCAAAGAGTTTATCTTTGATAAAGGAGACAAGAATATACAGTGGAGAAAAGACAGCCTCTTCAATAAGTGGTGCTGGGAAAACTGGACAGCTACATGTAAAAGAATGAAATTAGAACACTCCCTAATACCACACACAAAAATGAACTCAAATTGGATTAAAGACCTAAATGTAAGGCCAGACACTATTAAACTCTTAGAGGAAAACACAGGCAGAACACTGTTTGACATAAATCACAGCAAGATCTTTTTCGATCCACCTCCTAGAGAAATGGAAATAAAAACAAAATAAACAAATGGGACCTAACAAAACTTAAAAGCATCTGCACAGCAAAGGAAACCATAAACAAGACGAAAAGACAACCCTCAGAATGGGAGAAAATATTTGAAAAAACGAAGCAACTGACAAAGGATTAATCTCCAAAATTTACAAGCAGCTCATGCAGCTCAATATCAAAAAAACAAACAACCCAATCCAAAAATGGGCAGAAGACCTAAATAGACATTTCTCCAAAGAAGATATACAGACTGCCAACAAACACATGAAAGAATGCTCAACATCATTAATCATTAGAGAAATGCAAATCAAAACTACAATGAGATATCATCTCACACTGGTCAGAATGGCCATCATCAAAAAATCTACAAACAATAAATGCTGGAGAGGGTGTGGGGAAAAGGGAACCCTCTTGCACTGTTGGTGGGAATGTAAATTGATACAGCCACTATGGAGAACAGTATGGAGGTTCCTTAAAAAACTACAAATAGAACTACCATATGACCCAGCAATCCCACTACTGGGCATATACCCTGAGAAAACCATAATTCAAAAAGAGTCATGTACCAAAATGTTCATTGCAGCTCTATTTACAATAGCCAGGACACGGAAGCAACCTAAGTGTCCATCATCGGATGAATGGATAAAGAAGATGTGGCACATATATACAATGGAATATTACTCAGCCATAAAAAGAAACGAAATTGAGTTATTTGTAGAGAGGTGGATGGACCTAGAGTCTGTCATACAGAATGAAGTAAGTCAGAAAGAGAAAAACAAATACCGTATGCTAACACATATATATGGAATCTAAAAAAAAGGTCATGAAGAACCTAGGGGCAAGACGGGAATAAAGACACAGACCTACTGGAGAATGGACTTGAGGATATGGGGAGAGGGAAGGGTAAGCTGGGACAAAGTGAGAGAGTGGTATGGACATATATACACTACCAACTGTAAAATTGATAGCTAGTGGGAAGCAGCCGCATAGCACAGGGAGATCAGCTCGGTGCTTTGTGGCCGCCTGGAGGGGTGGGATAGGGAGGTTGGGAAGGAGGGAGATGCAGGAGGGAGGAGATATGGGGATGTATGTATATGTGTGGCTGATTCACTTTGTTGTAAAGCGGAAGCTAGCATACCATTGTAGAGCAATTATACTCCAATAAAGATGTTAAAAAAATTGGTGAGAAAAAAAAAAGAATAGAGAAAGGCATGGGAATGAAAACCACTAAATTCAAAAGAGCAGTTACCTTGGGCAGGAGGCAGGAGAATGAAATCAGGGTGGGGTAGACAAGGGACTTCAATTGCATTTTGTACTGTTTAATTACTTAAGCTGAATGGTGGGCATATAAGCACTGGTTGTATTACTCTGTTTTTTTTTTTTTTTGCTTATTTGTATGTCTGATACATTTTACACTAAAAAATTAATCCAAAGGACTGGTAAATCATCAGGTGGAATAGAAAAGAGAAGAGCTGTACAGAAGCTCTGAGTTTAGGAGCAAGTGAGTGGGAACAGCACACCATCCTCACTCTCAACCCAAGTGGGGCAACTGCCAATGTGCTTGACCACCAGCATGTATAGAAAATGACTACACCAGATGAATGCTGAGCTCTTGGGGCTGGCGTTTCATTAGTGACTTGAACAGGAGTAAGCTCAGATGACAGCCCAGATCCTTTGATCACACTCTAGAGACAAACTCCTCCTTGTTGGTATTCTCTTGGGGTAGAACTGAGACTAAAACACAGAGCCCTGGGAATAAGGTCAATCTATGTGAATACCATCATCATTAACCACAAACATTTCTGTAGTACAGCCAAAGTCTGGGATAGGAGTTAAGAAAAAGAAAAGTGACATCTCTTATCCTTTGAATAAGAACCAGCCCCTGCTAGAGCAGTGAGTCATCAGACCTTTGCCATGACCGTTCTTGGGTGTAACCACACTGCTGACTTCCATTGTCTAGCTGATGTGACTTACCATCCCACGAAGGTACTGGGTGCCCAGGGGACTTCAGAAGAGAATAAAGAAAGGAAGGTGGGAGGCACTAAAGACAAACCCATCTACTTCCTAATTTAGGCTCAGGCTCAGTCCTGGCTCCCACCCTTTCCCCCAGATAGCATGGGAAATGCCTCCCAAGGAAGAAGGGTGTACTTTGGCCCCTTCTCCAACCTCCCCTCATGGAGTTTCAGGGTCTGGGGGTGGAGAGGTACAGTGTGCCAATACCATCCATCCTGCTTCCATGCCACATAGCAGAGCTTCTCCCCTTCCCCTTGCTACAGACCTCCCCTCGAGAAAGGGAAACCCATTCCTGATCTGCTGCCAGCACAGGCTTCATGGGGACGCTCACTTACAGAAACTTGAGGAGACCCATGTATGAATGGGGCCATGATGGGAATCCTCCACAGCAAATTTGAATCCCAGATGGGTATCTCCTTGTTCAGAGAACAACACTAAATTACTGGAGAGACAGTGAGGATGGAGAGGATAGAAGAGGTTTAGAAGACTGAGTTAACAAGGTTTGGCTACTGATATGGGGGTGAAAAGGGAAAGTCATTGAGGATGGCAGTTGAAGAGGGAGTTGCAGAGCTTGGCAAATCAGTAGTTGCCATCCCCTGAGATGCTGGGTATTGAAGGGGAAACAAATTTGGGTGGGACGAGATGGTGGTGATTTTCATTTTTCACTGGCTGTACAGGATGAGTTTAAGGAGTTTAGGGTGTAAGTGACTGGAGATGTCCAAGGTGCAGGTGGTTCTCCAGGTCTGGAATTCAGAGGAGAGGTCTGGGTTAGAGGCATGTGCTGCTTCCCTGTAAGTTCTTTGCGGGGAAAAGGTAGAAACCTTTGTGGAAAAATGCCAGGATCCCCGTAGAAAATCAACACATTTGATTTAATTTCCAGTACGACATTACTGCTACCACAACTGCTGCACATTTTGCACCAATTCAGGCAGTGAAACTTACTGGAGAGAAATTAAACCAGAAGGGATTTGTGAGGAAGACACTGTACTTTGATGAAATGAAGTTTGTTCTCTAAACCACTTTGAACAGCACTTCATCTCATTTTTCAAAACCAATCTTTTTAGACAAAAACCTATTTTGGCTGAGTCTTTAGACACTGGACTGGAAAAGGCCCCTTAACTGATGGGGCTGGACAGAATAATCAGACAGCAATTTGCTCAGTCCTGGTTGAAAAATCGTGATGAGCTGAGTGGAGGTGCTTTGACCAACTATGCACAGAGCATAATTTTATGTCTAAGCTGCAGATGACAGTACATATTTCCCATAATAGGCACTCTAACTGCACTAAATAATGAACTGAGAGGAGGTGAGAGGCTGTTAATGGACTTACTAAATAAAACCTTAGCAATATCCCAGTGATACTGATTAGGGAGCATTTGAGAGTCCGTATGACTAAGTCTTTAGCATTCTAAATTCCTTAGAATAACCCCTCCATCTCAGCATGGAATTTTACTTCCTTTTGTAAGTGACAAGACTATATTAAGAGGGGGGTTGTGTAGATCAGAAAAGTGACCCTCTCCCAGGTAGGCTCTGGTGATGAGTCATTGAGCTGAGAACACTTGATGCGGGCCCTGTTCCAAGGAAGGTGCTTAAAGCCCTTTGATCAAGAAATCCTTCATCATCAGCCTTCTCTCCCTCTCCTTCCACTTCTAGAACCTGCCCACTAGGAGGAGACAGGAATGATCAGTGAGATGAAGGCCTCTTCTGCAGAGCGACTCACTCTCCCTGGAGCCCAATAACACAACATGCCTCTAATGCCTGCTGGTGGGGGCACCCTGAGAGGTGAGGTGAAAGGAATTCTCAGGGGGACTACAGTGACTATGAACAGCCATATGTCACATTGTCAGCATCCAATGAAGGGAATGTGGGGAAAACATGCTTTACCTGCTGTATTAGTTTTCTAGGGCTATTGTTAAAAAAAATTACCACAAACTAGAAGGTTTAAACATTGGAAAATTTTTGTCTCGGTTCTGCAGGCTGGAAGTCTGAGATCAAGGTATGGGCACAGTTGGTTCCTTCTGAGGGCTATGAGGGCAGGATCTGTTCCAGGCCTTGCTCCTGGGCTTGTCAATGGCCGTCTGCTCCCTGTGTCTCCTTGTGTGCTTGTCTGTGTCTCTGTCCAATTTTCCCCTTTTATTAGATTAGGGCGCACACTAATGAATTCATTTTAACTTCATTATGTCTATAAAAATACTATCTCCAAATAAGGTCACTTTCTGAGGTACTAGGGGTTTGGATTTCAACATATCATTTTGGGGGGTTGGGGGGAGACACAATTCAACCCATAAAACCTGTCAAGCCTGTAATCTGGTCCCTGAGGGAAAGGACTGTTCCCACATTGCGGGGTCTATTGCTGGTAAGAGATTTTGAGGCTTGGACCCACGGACAAGGCTACAGGGTATCCCTAGAAACCATACCAAATTCATAAGTTAGTGGCTCAGTTGAGGCCACAACTCAGTTTTTAGAAAGCGCCAGAAGCCTTGGGCAGACGCCCTGGGAAGACAGCAAAAGGAGTGTCCTTTCCCAAGGACTAACCCACAGGGTGGAAGGGTGCCCAAAGTCTTGCTGTGATGGCAGGTGAGTGGCACTCCCGGCCACTTCTCTCAGTGGTTTTCTGCCTCGCCCATGGCCTCCTCCCAGCCCTCATCCCTTCCCGGTGTCCATGAGGCCTGACAGTGAGCTCAACTGAAATGGGTTCTTTCACCGACCCAAGTACATTTTAAATCCATTTCCAGACTATAAGAGAGAAGACAGAAGGAGGAAATAAAGAGAGGTGACTCAGCTCATTACAAAATGGGATTGAAAATTACAGTAACTTGGACATATGCTAAGCTTTCTCTTTTAATAATAAAATGAAGGATCAAATTGATTGTTAAACCTTCATGCAGTTTTCTCTTTCTGAGGTCTACAGACCATCTGTTACCCTTGTGTTTTTTTTTTCTTTTTTAAAAAAATTGTGGTAACATACAAGTAACATAAAATTTACCATTGTTAAGTGTGAAGTTCAGTGGCATCAAGTGCATTCACATTGTTGGGCGGCCATCAGCACCATCCATCTCCATAAATTTTTTCATCTTTCCAAACTGAAAATCCATACCAGTTGAACAACTCCCCATTTCCCTTCCCTACATCCCCTGGCACCCACCATCCTACTTTCTGTGTCTGTGAATTTACTACTCCAGGTCCCTCATGTAAGAGGAATCATCCAATACTTGTCCTTTTTGACTGGCTTATTTCACTGAGCATAGCATCCTCAAGGTTCATCTATGTTTTAGCAGGTGTCAGAATCTCCTTCCTTTTACTTCTTTTAGGAGAGGTCTACCTTTGGAAACTTAGCCACTGGATCGTTTTCAGTTGAGAGAGGCCACTAGGACCAAGTGTAACTGCAACTAGTGATTATGGATGGATAACCAACAAGGTCCTACTATATAGCACAGGGAACTATATTCAATATCTTGTGATAAACCACAATGGAAAAGAATATGAAAAAGAATATATATATGTATAACTGAGTCACTTTGCTGTACAGCAGAAATTAAACACAACACTGTAAATGAACTATACTTCAAAAATTTTTTAAAAAAAAGAAAGTGATTATGTTTGGAGGTGAATCCTGAGCTCAGTGAGCAAGATTTGGAGAAACAGATAAAGGAGAACAGAGAAATGCTGAGCTCAGTGCATAAGCTCAAACCTGCAGGGCAGGGCCTTTTGCCAGTAGCTTTATCTATTCAATCCAACTCAACACATATTTATTGAGTACTGACACACAAAGCATTATGGGCCACACAGAGAGAACTTCAGTGGCTTAGAGCAGGCCAGTGCAAAGAGCTCACCTACAGAAGGCAGGAAAGTGAGGGGAGGGCACCCAACACATCCGTCCACTTGGCCTTTGCTCCTTGTGTACAAGCGGCCCCTCTCCCCAGTCCCTGGCACTATACCTCAGGAACCAGTGCTATCTTTGGCCACTGCAAAGCCAAGCGTAGGGAATTCACTGCTTGAAGTCTTATTCGTTCACCCCCTGCCTCATTCCAAAAAGGACTTAAGGGGGCTAGTGCAGTGAACTTTTAAGTTCTCTATAACAGAACTTCCCAACCAGTGGGCTACACACTAGTCACAGGCTCACATGGTTGACCCCCTCAGTCCTTCTGTTGGCTGACAGAGGCTGGGGCAGGGGCTCCACCTGTGGGAAGGACGTCTCGAACTGTGAATAGCCTCATTTGTCTAATTCCAGTGTGCCATACAATAGTATCATTTTCTAAGTGGGACTTTATGTGCAAAGTCATTGGGAAGCCACGGACTACGTGTTGTCCTTGCTTCCTCTAACCATGTCAACCTCATCTGTTCCCACCTCCTCTGTGCATTTCTCCTCTGTCATTTCCAGTCCAGCACTCAGGCCACATGAGTGCTGGATTTCCCCCTTCTCAGGGTTCAGGTGAAAAGATACCCGTGAATTGCCTTATTCTGAATGTTGGTACTATCCCATGTACAGAGGTGAACAGAAGAAGGGAAATAAGTGACACTTAGTGCATGCTAAGTGCACAGACTTTACATACAGACTCTTACATCATGCTCACCACAGTGGCCACCATTATTAACCCCAACTGACAGATGAGAAAACCAAGGCTCAGAAAAGTTAGACTAAATTACCCAGGTTTATGGCTATGACATGGCAGCAGCAGGGTTTGAACTCAGGGAGCTCTTGCTCCAAAGCCCACGCTCTCTTCAACTCACACTTGACTGCAGATCTAGTCATGTCTTCTGGTTCATCTCCTCCTGCCAGACTGAGCATCACTCCCACGTTGTCTAATAGCACCAGGGCACATAGCAGGCACTTCCAGAGTGCTTCTTGACTGACCTCCTTCCTTGGGTCTGAAGGGTGCCGTATTGTTTGCTGCATGACACCATCAAGATTCAACAGTAGCCCAGGTTCATCACTAACATCAGTGGATCAATGTGACCCAGTTCAGTCAAGTCTGTACTTTTCTCATTGGCTTTGATGTCTTCCAAGTGCAAACAAAGAGTTTCAAAGACTAACAACTGAAAAACTAACCTATTTGAAAAGTTGAAAGTTAGTACACCATAATTAGATGTGTACAAGCAATTTTAGCCCATTTAGTCTTGTGGATCAATAATCACTTTCAAGTTACTATAATGACTTTATTTTTCTAATCCATTTTTTGCATACTTTTAAATGGTTTCTACTTTGCTGAAAATCTGTTGATCCATTAGGAGCTTTTAAACTTCCCATGACAGCGCAGCACATGAGTGCAGCCCTATGTTCTACCGGCACTGGAAATAATACATTGATTTCAAAATACCACCTTGGCAGAAATCGACTGACAAGGCTTAAATCAAAACCTCTCATGAAGCATATTGTAGATGATTAGAGCACTTACCCTCTAAAATAAATACTTCAACTCCGTGTGAAATT
Organism: Balaenoptera musculus; assembly: GCF_009873245.2. NCBI lineage: Eukaryota > Metazoa > Chordata > Mammalia > Artiodactyla > Balaenopteridae > Balaenoptera > Balaenoptera musculus. The sequence continues at coordinate 125,636,844 of NC_045806.1, read as the reverse complement.
AGAAAACAGTGAACCCGTTTTGGAGATCATTGATATTTGAAAAATCCTTCTCTGAGTACTTCACTAATTCCCCTGAAAAAACTATTGCCGGGAGCCTTCATCATAATAGTCTTATTGACACTGCTCAAGAGGAGGCAGGATGGGGCTGTGGGTAGGGCTCCCTGGGTAACACAGCACAAGGTTACTTCTCTTAGCCCACCTCCCAATCTACAAAATGAGAGGGCAGTGGACGTCAATCCCAGATTCTATTAGACTCCAAAAATTGCTATTTTAAAATTATTATTAGGCTCAAGAATATTGTAATCAAGACAAGTGGTCCTCTAATTTTTGTGTTCATCGCCTACATTTGATTATTACAGTTTTTTGTGGCACATCCTAGGGGATTAAAAGGCTCAGCACAATACCAAACAAGCAAGCAGAAATTACAACACACCAAACCTCAGTGTAGGAATGCCTCTGTCTGTCTATAAAAGAATACCCAGTCATCACTCTACACAGTGGGTGGCCCTTCATCCCTGAGTCACGGCGAGGAGAACTGTTGGGTACCTTGCCCAGAGTCCATACACTTAGAAAGCAAAGTTCTTGCAAACAGAAAAGACTCTGTTTTCCTTTGGGTCATGTCTGCTCTTACGCTACACATGCTTGACCTTTCCTTTGAAGCAAATTGTATCCCCTCTCCCTATGCTGCTCATTGAGTGCAATGGGGAGAGAGTAGAAGAGGGAATCAGAGAGGTAGCAGGAGGGGGAGGTAGGGTGACTGAGAGGAAGATTATATAGGACCTTTGGGTTTACTCTAAGTGAGAGTTTTGAGCAGAAGAGAGACATGATTTATTTTTTTTTAATTTTATTGGAGCATAGTTGATTTACAATGTTGTGTTAGTTTTAGATGTACAGCAAAGCGATTCAGTTATACATATACGTATTCTTTTCCAGATTCTTTTCCCATATAGGTTATTACAGAATATTGAGTTCCCTGTGCTATACAGTAGGTCCTTGCTGTTTACCTATTTTATATATAGCACTGTGTGCATGTTAATCCCAAACTCCTAATTTATCCCACCCCCGCTGTTTCCGCTTTGATGACCATAAATTTATTTTCTATGTCTGTCAGTCTGTTTCTGTTTCACAGATAAGTTCATTTGTGTCATTTTTTAGATTCCACATATAAGTTATATCATGTGATATTTGTCTTTCTCTGTTTGACTTACTTCACTCAGTATGATAATCTCTAGGTCCATCATGCTGCAAATGGCAATATTTCATTCTTTTTTATGGCTGAGTAGTATTCCATTGTAGATATACCACATCTTCTTTATCCATTCCTCTGTTGATGGACATTTATGTTGCTTCCATGAGGGACATGATTCAGATTTTACTTTTAGAATGTCAGTCTGGCAATGGGGCAGAGAACAGATCAAATGGGATGAGGGTACGGGCAGGAAGAGCAGACAGGAGGCTACTGTAGTGATGCCGGCAAGAGATGCTGCTACTGAGTGGGACTGGGGTGGAAGCAGCGGCGAGAGTGAGAAGTGGCTATGCTTAGAAGGAAAAAGGGACAGAATTTGTTGATGGATGAGGCACGGGGTAGGAGAAAGTGATAACAAGTTAAACTCCAAGGTTTTGGCCTGGGCAACTGCTCTTTACTGAGATGTGGAAGTTGGCAAGAGGAGTGAGTTGAGGGAAGAAGACTAGGGGTTTGATTTGAGGTATCTATTGCACACCCCAGTGGCTATGCGAAGTTCACAGTCCGGTGTACAAGTCTGGGGGTCAAGGGAGAGGCCTGGACTGGAAAGGTCAATTTGGGAGGAGCACTTGTATGGTTTTTAAAGCCATAATCTTGAATAAGATCAGAAAGGCAATGAGTGTTGGGGAGGGAAGTGAGGATGCCTGTGGAATGAGTCTTATGGCCCTCTGACCTTGAGATTAGATGAGGAGGAGCTGTCAAAAGAGAGGGAGAAGTAGCAGTCGGTGTAGTAAGACGAAACAGGCTCAGACTACTGAGCCCTCAAAGCGGAGGAAGAAAATACAGCCTGATTATTTCAAAGATCTGCCCGATATACGCTGCCATAACAGAAGACATGACGCCACTGTAGGAAAAAGTCTTTCACAGTGAACGAACTTTGGTGGCACTACTAGTGACCCACGCGTTCTAAGAAGATCAGCTGTCCTGCCCAACCACAACCCTGCCTGCCACGGTCCCAGCTAGAGCGGCTGCCGCCCCGGCTCTTTCTCACCTCTGAGTGCCCACGGAAGCACCGAGGAGGTGGGCAGGGATCTTAGAGTCAGCCATACCTTGACCCAAACCTCAGCTCAGCCACATACTGGCTGTGTGACCTTGGACAAGCTGCTTGACTTCTTCTCTGCCCTTGAATTTCTTCATTTTTAAAATACGGTATACCTCCCAAGGTCTTGAGAGAGTATCTATGCACATATCGCCGGGCACACAGTGAAACCTCAGGGTGTCTTATCTTATTAGCTGCTCTCTCACGAGAAAGAATAAAATTTAGTCTCTTATCTGAGAAATCAGTCAGGCCACCTTGATATTACCGAAACTCAGAGAAAAATAAACGTAAGCTACCTCCTTGGATTCTAAGATACATGGAAACACCCACTCCCATCAGCCAGCCCCACCTGCTTCTCCCCCAACCCTCCCCCACCTCTACAACCTAGCCACACGCTGTGCATGCTGGTCTCTCTCCCATTCGGCCCTCTAACCCTAACCCCCGCTGAATGCAGAGGAATGGCCAATTTCTACCCCACATCCTAAGCAGTCTCTCTAAACCCTTGCTATTCAAGATGTGTTGCCCAGATCAGCAGCAGCAGCATCACCTGGGAGCTTCAGGCCTGACGCCAGACGTACTGAATTGGCATTTGGAGCAGATTTTCAGCCGATTCTTATGAACACTCAGTGCGAGAAGCACTGGTCTAGTTTCCCGGCACTCCTCCCTCCCTCGTTATTCTCCTCTATCTCCTGTGACTTCTCCACATGTCCCTGCAATCTCCCGTCCTCTCCCTATCATCCAATCTCGCCTGGTGCCTTTACGCCTCATCTCAGGAAAATAAACACTGAGGGAAAAGAAGATCTTAAAATCAATGGAAAAAACCAAAAAGACCAACACCCTAAAAATATGGCATAAACTAGAGAAGGAAAATAAATTGGTCAATAGACATTTGAAAAAGATGTAAACCTCACTAAAACTCAAAGAAAAAATACAGCAAAAGTGATATATTGCATTAGTTATCTACTGTTGTATAACACATTACTCCCAAACTGACTGGCTTACAGAAACAATAAATATTGATTATCTCACAGTTTCCGTGGGTCAGGGATTTGACAGTGGCTCACCTGGGTGTTTCGGGCTCAGGGTCTCTGGGGCTGCAGTGACCTTAAAGCTTAAATGGAACTGGAGGACCTGCTTCCAAGGTGATTCGCTCACATGGCTGGCAAGTCGGGCTGGTGATTGGTAGGAGACCTCAGTTCCGTACCATATGGACCTCGCACTGGGCTGCTTGAGTGTCCTCATGACGTGGTGTTGGCTTCCCCAGAACAATTAACTCAAGAGAGCAAGGCAGAAGTGGCAATGCTGTTTATGACCTAGTCTCAGAAGTACCTATCTTATATATATACAAAGGAATATTATGCAGCCTGGAAGAAGGAAATCCTGCCATTTGTGAGAACATGAATGAAACTGGAGGGCATTAGGCTAAGTGAAATAAGCCGAACAGAGAAAGACAAATACTGCACAATTCACTTAAATGTAGAGTCTGAAATAGCTTAATTTACAGAAGCAGAAAGTAGAATGGTGGTTGCCAGGGACTGGGGGTTTGCAGAAATGGGGAGACGTTGGTCAAAGTGTACAAGGTTTCATTTATACAGGATAAACAAGTTCTATAGATCTAATGTACAGCAATGTGACTATAGTTAACAATACTATTGATATATTGTATATTTGAAGTTTGCTAAGAGGGTAGATCTTAAGTGATCTCATCACACACACATACATACATACACACACACAAGGTAACTATGTGAGGCAATAGTGGTGTTAATTAGCTTGATGGTGATGATCATACAACAATACACACAGTGTAAACACATATCAAAACATCAAATTGCACACCTTAAATATATGCAATTTTTATGCATTAATTATACCTGAATACAGCTAGGAAAAAAAGAAAACAATATTCAAAAATTAATTTAATTAAATTTAATCAAAATAAAGAAGTACTACATACCTGTCATTTCTGCAATATCCCATTGGTCTTACAGGACAACCCTATTTACGAGAGGGGACCACACAAAGGTGTGAATATCAGGCAGTTGAGGACCACTGAGGCTGTCTTGGAAGCTGGCTACCAGAGATATTTTTACCTGGTTAATACTTTGAAGTGACTTGGCATCAGCAAGAGTGGGAGAAAATGGAAACTCTCACACACTGCTGGTTGGTATTTAGCCTTAAAATGTGCAGAACCTGTGACCCAACACTTTTCATTCTAGGAATCTGTCCTAAAGAAATAATTATAGACGTGCAAAAAGACTTAAGTGTAAGGATTTTCATCTTAGTTAATAATAGTGAGAATGTTGCAATCATTTAAATTTCCATAACAGAGAATTGGTTAAGTCAATTAGGGTACCTCATACAACGAAGTATTATGTGGAAGAATATTTAATGACATGAAAAAATATTCGTTGTGTGTTGTTAGGTTTTTTTAGAGGAAGCAACAAATCAGTCACTCACTCTATGAGCACATTGTTAAAGCATTTGTGTAACATACATAGGTAGATGATAGAAAGACTAAACTTCAGATACGTTTTAAATGTAAGCAGTGGTTATCTCTGGCGGTGGTTTTGCTCTACATATGTATATATATTGCTTTTTGGAAATAGTAACTTTCTACAATGAATATATATCCTCTGATAATAAGAAACAAATGATATATTTTAAATTTTCCAAAAGACTCAGCACAGGCATCACTGCCTCCCAGATGCTCCCCCTAATCCCTGGATTTGCTGCCCTTGCCCTCCAGCCTGAGTTAGCCGCTTCCTTCTCATGGGCCCAAAGCACCCTGTCCATGCCTCCTTTGGTGCACTTTCCACGTAGTACTGGCCTGCTTGTCACTACATTCAGATGGTGCCATGTCTTATCCATCTCAATACTGATGTTGCCATGTACAGGGCCTGGTAAACCACAGGCACTCGGTGTGGTTGGCCCAGTGGAAGTGCATGGCATTGCTCGCCTACAGCCAAGCCAGCTGGTGTGCATGGGTTGGGTTCCATTACTCCTGGGAGGAGTAAGGGCATCGTGGATGGTGTGGGCTGAGTCAGCTGTGCTTCTGGCCCAGACCCTGGCACCTTTATTTGGAATGGCTCCAGAACCGAGGAGCAGCTGTGGCACAGTACCTATTTTGTGGTTGTCTAGTGAGAGAACTGAACTGGTGAGATGTTATTAATCATGCTGTTTGGTTTCAAGACAGTAGACTGACCAACAAGTTGAACTTGAACTTTGTTTTGCTAGCCTTTAGTTCTGTCCCAGGTTTCCGCAATTAAACGATGGCAGGCCAAGTTGAAGCAGAGATGAACTGAATTCAATTAATAACGTCTCAGAAATGCACTAAAAATAGCACATGATCCAGTATCTAAGTTGGCTCCTTTACCATCACCCATTCAAACAGATCAGATAATGCTATGTATACAGGCTCTGAAATATGACTGCCCAAGTCCACCAAGGCTTCTACATTTCAAACAGTTATGAATAATTTAATCGAGATGACAAGCATTTGGGACAAGAACATATGGCAAAGTTAAGTTATAAATGTTCTTTCCTTACTGAAAAAATTGCGGACATTTTAATTGGGTCTTGAATGATGTTTATATTACCAAAAGGGAAAATTTATTGGTTTTTTAATTATTTAATTATTTATTTATTTATTGGCTGCATTCGGTCTTCATTGCTGCACGTGGGCTTTCTCTAGTTGTGGCGGGGGGGCGCTATTCTTCACTGCGGTGTGCGGGCTTCTCATTGCGGTGGCTTCTCTTGTTGTGGAGCACGGGCTCTAGGCGTGCAGGTTTCAGTAGTTGTGGCACGTGGGCTCAGTGGTTGTGGCACATGGGCTCTAGAGCACATGCTCAGTAGTTGTGGTGCACAGGCTTAGTTGCTCCACGGCATGTGGGATCTTCCTGGACCAGGGATCGAATCCGTGTCCCCTGCATTGGCAGGCGGATTCTTAACCACTGCAGCACCAGGGAAGTCCCGAAAATTTATTATTAATGAGGAAGGCTGTTTCAAGCTTCTAAGCTTCCTTTCTAGAATAAATGTCACGAAATTAATCAAGGACAAAAGGACCACAGATGACTCGTGCCTAAGACTCAATTCCGACCGGATCCACATTAACAGCAGAGCTGGGAAGTTTCTTAACATCTGAAATGTGGAGCTGGCTAATGATAGCAATACCCTTTGGTGGCAAACTTTCCTCAGAGGGGCCAAGAAAAAAAGGTGAGTGTGGGGAGAAATCCACAGCTCAGCTCAGGAGCCCTGCCTGGGGTGCGTGCGCCTGGCTTGAAGGGTCGGCTCTGCTGTGGCTCTGGTTTGCCTGGGTGATCTCAGGCCTGTCCTGGGCCAGCTCTGAGACTCTGAGCCTTCCATCACCAGAGGACTTCGGAATGGATTGAGTTTTTTTCCCAAGCTCTTTAAGGCCATGAGCTTCCTGGAAAGGTGCTCAGGGGCTGCAAATGGGTGTAGTGGGTATGCGTGGAGAGAACATCCCTCAGCCCCCCAATATACACACACACACACATACAGACACGTGTGTGCACTTCAGCCAGGGTAGTTGTGCTCACAAAACTTTCCCATAATGACATTACATTTTGGAAGGAAAAGATGTTCTGTTAATAAAAAAAAAAGATTGTTAAGAAACTTCTGGATTCATCAAGCTCTAAGATTCTATGATCTCTATGGCAGCTTTGTTGGTTCCATACTTAGATAAGAAGTCAGTGAAAATATGCCCAGCTGGGCTTCCCTGGTGGCGCAGTGCTTGGGAGTCTGCCTGCCGATGCAGGGGACACGGGTTCGAGCCCTGGTCTGGGAAGATCTCACATGCCGCGGAGCAACTAGGCCCGTGAGCCACAATTACTGAGCCTGCGCGTCTGAAGCCTGTGCTCCGCAACAAGAGAGGCCGCGATAGTGAGAGGCCTACGCACCGTGATGAAGAGTGGCCCCCGCTTGCCACAACTAGAGAAAGCCCTCGCACAGAAACGAAGACCCAACACAGCCATAAATAAATAATTAATTAATTAAAAAGGAAAAAAAATATGGCCAGCTAATAAGAATTTGGGTGGCAATTGTTTTTTGTTTTTTATTTTGATTTTTGGTCTTGTTTGTTTATCTTTATGTTTCTATTCCCAATTGTCAATTGCCTTCCAGGCTCCCTTGTACAGAACCAAAACAAACTGCTCAGGTAAATGACAGCCTGACATTTTCGGATTTCTGATTCATTTGACGTTAGTCACATTTTTCCCCGCTGGGAAGATCCATATTTTCATGACAAGCACTTCATATTAATTTTAAAAGTGGGTTCAGTGATGTCATAATTCCTCATTTTGTTCAGTCCTGAAGCAAATAAGTCATTCCCTGTAGAGAAGGGGGATGCATTCCACCAGAAAATTACTGTTGTTTATTATGGAAGCAGAAAGAGCAATAATATCTTCTTTTTTAGCATATTCCCCTAATTCATAATAAGGAGATTAATAAAAGATTAAGGAATAATGAGGGGATCGTTATTCTATTACGAATTATTCTTTTATTTACTTTTCATAGGTACTTGGTAAGAAAAAATGTTGGACTTTGAAAAATAAGAAGGTCTTTCTGAAACTTTTGTAGCTAATTCCTAATATTCGGTGGCAGTTATGTAACCTGACTTGGTCCGAGGTGGCAGTGAGGATCACTCACTTGGGAAAAAATGTTTTCTGTAGATACAGAAAATGTTAGGTTTCTTTTAGAGCTCGCTTGAGCAGTGACCATTGGAAGTGATAAAAGCAAGGTTTCTGCTCACCATCTGAGTGTCAGCCTGGTAAAGTACTCTGACTTGGATGTGTCTGTCTGTCCCCAGGCCTGCAGTTAATGAATGTTGTTAGCAAACAGCTCAGGAGGTAATTGTGCTGTGGCTGGAAGGGTAATGAAATAGGTGCAGACTCCAAGGTGGTTCTATTAGAGGCTCATATTTTTAAATTGCAGTTATTTTCTGCAGAATGTAGCCTTTGAGTGACGTTTGTGAGTTCACAGAGCGGACCATGCTAGCCACAGGAGTGGATTTTCATTTTGTTTGGGTACATTTTCCAAAATCAATTTCAAAATCAGCACCATTAATCAGCAAATAGGAGTAATAATCTCAATAAGGGCACATTGAATTCGCCACCCCACCCCCTGCAGCATGCAAAACAACCTACAGGGGTGCAACAGGCCGGCCTTGTCTCCGCTCACCCACGAGGACATTAAGGCACAGAGTGATTATGGGAATTAGCCAAAAGTGTCCCCCGAAACTTGTGATACACTTTCCCTAATGTTATTGCTTGTCCATGAGACATGCCTCTTAAAAATGGAAAAAATAAATGTGGGCCCAAATCATCTCCATCAAGTCTCAGTTCCTGGGTGCTACCCACCCTTGTATTTCTGAAAATCAAGGAAAAATCGTCTCTAAGTAGAAGGTTGGACAGTCTCCTGATGCCCACTGCCACCAGAAGAAGCACCAGGTTAAATGCCCACTTGGCCCGTCACTCAAAGAACACAGGCTTGTAGCGAAGCCACAATGTTCATATAGAATGCAGGTTCCAAGTTCCCCTTAGTTCAAAGCCAGCCTTCAAAAGTCCACATAAAAGCATCCCGAATCCCTCCCACTGCTCTGCCGTCCACCATACTCTGTCAAGCGCTAGCTCATTCATTCTGTCATTCCTCCTCTTCCTAATCCCTGTAGGGGGGCATTCAGTAAACATTCATTACATGTCTGTTGTGTGCTAGGTGCTATGCTTCCAAATGCTGAAAAGTTTCTAAATAAAATAAAAAGTGATTGTCAAAACAAGCATTTTCTTCTTCAGGATATTGTTTCAACTCAAGATACCCCATCATCCTGCCACACCTTACTACCCAGACTTACCTTGCCCTCGTCTCCCACGGTTCAGATTGGCTGGGCTCCCTCCTATTCCTTCAATATGCCAAGTCCATGCACTGTTAACTAAAAAATCCTATACCTACCCCACCACCACCGCCACCAAGTAGCCATGATTACATCCATGTTTCAAGAAGCTCACTGGCACCCAAGCCAGATGGTACCAACACTGGGCATCTCAGTGGATCAGAAAATGTCTCCTCATATTGGGCCAAAATCTACCTTCCCTGACCCATTTACACAACCCAGGACACGGAGATGCTGGTTATCAATACTGTTATCAGGAAAACTTGTCAAAGAGGTAAGCAAGGGAAAGTTTTCTTTGTTTGTGTGTTTGTTTTCCTTGTTCTTTCTTTTCCTTTCTATATATCTCACATTTAAATTACTTGCTGGGGGAGGAATATAAATGAGACTCAGTCAGACCTCATGAGTCATCGTTTCAGTGGGAAACAAAGCAGCCTTGCTTCAAAAAGCAATTTAATTAATTTTCTTATGTGCTGTGGAAATAAGCTTTTAGAGATGATTCAAACCACGTGAAATTGTCTAAAAATAAGCGAACAACGCAATTACTGTCTGTTTTTTTTGGTGTGGGAATACTAAAATAATACGAAGATATTTTAAAGTGTAAAATAACGAAGTTTTCATGTAATATTAAAAGAGGAAAAAACCAAAGTGGATTCTTAGCTGGGTGCATGTCAAAGGTAAACAAAAGCAAACATGTCACCCATGAAAGACAAGGCTCAGTTTTAACAGCCCTGTTCTGACCTAGGAAGAGAGGACACACCTTCTATTCCAGCCTTTGGACTTCCCCTCTCTGCATCCCAGTTTCCTCTCCTGGAAAATGGGGATGAATCCTGTCGTACCAACTTCCAGAGGTGAGAGTCAGATGGAAAAGTGGATACGAAAGCACTATGTAAACTGCAAAATGCTGGACCCGTATATGACATTGTTCCACTTACTCATGAATGACTCTGAACCTGTGGGTAATCGTTAGTCAAATCCATTTCACTTGCCTTCACTAATCAAGGTCGTTTTGTTGCTACAAAAGATTTGCAGGTCCTCCAACTGGCAGGCAGCCTAAACAATAAGATGTTTGCTCAAGTTGTTTTCCAGGAACTTGGAGTCAACTGTGTCTAGTTGGAGCTGAGCCAGTTAAGACTGGGCAGGGGTCTTCCCTGGTGGCGCAGTGGTTGAGAATCTGCCTGCCAATGCTGGGGACACGGGTTCGGGCCCTGGTCAGGGAAGATCCCACATGCCGCGGAGCAACTAGGCCCGTGAGCCACAATTACTGAGCCTGCGCGTCTGGAGCCTGTTCTCCACAACAAGAGAGGCCGCGACAGTGAGAGGCCCGCGCACCGCGATGAAGAGTGACCCCCGCTTGCCGCAACTAGAGAAAGCCCTCGCACAGAAACGAAGACCCAACACAGCCAAACATAAATAAATAAATAAATAATTTAAAAAAAAATACTGGGCAGGACCACTGACCCTCCAGCTGGGACCTTTTGTCATCAGAGGGCTGAAAATTCTACCCTTAGACCCTACTAAGTGCCTCCATCTTTGAACATGCAGAGGCCTGGAGCTTAGTTACACCTGCCCAGAAGGACAATTTCCCCACTTTTTTCCAATCACCTTTCCCCTTGCTCCCCATGCCTCAGACCACCCTGCTTCTTTATTCTGCGTCCCAGAAATACTGCAAGCCCCTTGCCTTCAGGGAGGTGCATCTGAGACTTGCTCTCCCATCTCCTCGCTTGGCTTCCTTGCGAATAAACCCTGTCTTTGCTGCAAACCTCGGTGTCAGCGTTTTGGCTTGCTGCGTGTCTGGGCAAAATGAACCTGTTTTGGTAACAGCTCTATTTCTTCAGAGTAGAAAAACATCACTCTGAGTTATAGCTCTTTTAAGCAAAAACACTGTCTCTGCTTTATTTTCTCACCTCTCTTACTTGAAAATATGGTGAAACAAGACATTGAGGCTTGCTCCTCACCTCTACATCAAAACTGCATCTGCCCCACCTCCTGGAATGACACCCAGTTGTCCCAGCCAGAAACCTTGGGGTCCTGCTTAATTCAATTATTTCCCCCAATATCCAGTCCATTGGCTTGTCCTTCAAAATATATCCAGAATCCAACCACCTTCATTCTGTGAAAGGTCCCTGGGTCCGAGGCCCCATCATTTTATCATTTCTCTCCTGGACGATGACACTGGCCACTGGCCTCCTAAGTGGTCTCCCCACATCCCCTCTTGCCCCTTCTAATCCAATCTTTTCATTTTTAACTTTATACTTGGAGCAGGTACTGTTGCCTGTTTGCTGCTCTATCCCTTCCCCCCTCCTAACTGAAGCCTTCTCTACACTCAGAAGATCTGACTACTTCTTCCCTCAGCCCCAGGATAGCCATGTGACCCACTTCTGACCAGTGGGATTTAAGGTGGAATCTGCTAGAAAGTTTCTGGGAAAGAATACCCTCCCTGTTAAAAAAGTGAGAGACACATGAGGCAATACCGCCACCCCTCCCAACCAACCCACCTCAACCTTTGGACGTTGTCATGTGATACGTGATGCTTGGACCATTTCATTAAATGGCAGGGGTCAGCAAACTCTTAAAGGGCCAGACAGTAGATAGTTTAGGCTTTGCAGTCTATCTCTGTCTCAACTCAGCTCTGCCCTTGGTATGCAAGAGCAGCCACAACCAATACGTAAACGAATGGGCATGGCTGTGTGCCAATAAAACTTTATTAATAGACATTGAAGTTGGAATTTCTTACAATTTTCACACAACCCAGAAATTCTTCTTTTGAATTTTTTCAACCACTTAAAAAAGTGAAAAATATTCTCAGCTCATGGGTCATATAAAAACAAGAGCAGGGACTTCCCTGGTGGTGCAGTTGTTAAGAATCTGTCTGCGAATGCAGGGGACACAGGTTCGAGCCCTGGTCTGGGAAGATCCCACGTGCCGCGGAGCAACTAAGCCCGTGCGCCACAACTACTGAGCCTGCGCTCTAGAGCCCGTGAGCCACAACTACTGAGCCCGCATGCCACAACTACTGAAGCCCGCATGCCTAGAGCCCACGCTCTGCAACAAGAGAAGCCACCGCAATGAGAAGCCCTCGTACTGCAACGAAGAGTAGCCCCCACTCGCCACAACTAGAGAAAGCCCAAACGCAGCAACGAAGACCCAATGCAGCCAAAAATTAATTAATTAATTATTTTTTAAAAAAAGTGATGATATCATTAGATGTTTAAAAAAACAAACAAACAAAAAAGAGCAGGCCAGATTTGACCCACAGCAGGCTGTAGTTTGTCAATGCTTAACGGGATAATTAAAAATCTATTCTTAGGTCTCTTTCTTATTCTTTTACTTGCAGCCAAGAGTACAATAGTTGATACAATAGTATTTTTCTTTTCTTTGTTCTACTATAAATTTGAATTTTGAAATATTTCAAACACAGAAAATAATACAACAGACACCTATGTCCCCACTACCCAGATTTCACTGATGTTTTAACATTTTACTTTTTATTTTTATTTATTTTTATAATTTTTTTGTTATTATCTAACTTTAACAAAAATTTTATTGGAGTATAGTTGATTTACAATGTTGTGTTAGTTTCAGGTGGACAGCAAAGTGAATCAGTTATACATATACGTATATCCACACTTTTTTTAGATTCTTTTCCCATATAGATCATTACAGAGTATTGAGTAGAGTTCCCTGTGCTATACAGCAGGTCCTTATTAGTTATCTATTTTATATATAGTAGTGTGTATATAACAAATATCATATGATATCGCTTATATGTGGAATCTAAAAAATGGTACAAATGAACTTATTTACAAGACAGAAATAGAGTCACAGACATAGAAAACAAACTTATGGTTGCCAAGAGGGAAAGGGGGGGAGGGCTAAATTGGGAAATTGGGATTGACATATACTTTTTTAAAAATAAATAAAGCCTTACCAAACAGCTGAAGGCCAAACCCTGCTCCCTTCCCCTCCCACTACAGAGGCACCCAGTAGCTGAGGTAGGTGTGTACTCTTCTATTCACCCTATGCACTTGCTTATCCACAAACAATATGCCTTATTGTGTGTTTTTAAACTTCACATAAGCGGTATTGCACTGCACGTAGCCTATTTTCAACTTCCCTTCTTCCCCTCAATATTATCCACGTTGATACATGTGGAGTTGGTTCATTCACTTTTGCCATTCTATGAATGAGTCACAATTCATCCAGTGGTTCCCCAGCTTGAGGGGAAGTTGGTCATTCGTCTATGATTTTCCTTGCACTCAAGGAGACTTACATGGGGGTGTTCACTGCAGCAGAGTTGTATCAGCAAAATAATGGAAACTAGCAAAGTATCCCGACACTTCTCCCCACTGTTGGTAAGGGAGCTTTCTAACAGCACGGGTTTGATCATGTCCTTCTCCTGCCAAAAAAACCTTTCGCTGGTTCCCTGTTGCCCAATCTCATGACCCTTAGACCTGTGCTTCTGCCCCTACTCTCTGCCCTTGAAGATCTGCAGCTCTGTTCCAGCCATACTGAACTCCCTTCCACCCCTGGGCCTTGGCACATGCTTTTCCTTTGGGCAAGCATGGCGCTCACGAGGCCCTCTGTGTCCTGAGCCTGCCACCTCCCCAAACCCCACACCCTCTTCCCCTTTCCCACCCTGGTACCCCACCTCCTGCTCTGCACTGTCCCTGACATGCCCTCCTCCCAGCACCTCTAAACATGGAGTACCCCTACTTCCTTGCCACTTCCCCTCTCCAATCTGGGAGCTACTCACATTCAGGAACCATGTCCTTCATGCCTCTCTGGACCTCGCCCCTGATTTGGCAAATGGAAGTTACTCACTAAATATATTTGATGAATTAATATCTGAATGAATGAATAAAAAGTCTGATCTCTATGGCATTAGCCCCCAGAAAAATGAATTCAAGAATTACACAGACTAGGATGTGTATGACAGAATCCAATCTAACTGACTCTTCCCCATGGATATTTAAAACCAGTAAATACTGCTATTTATAGCCTTTGAAGCTTCACTTTGCTTGATGATTCAACCAATTACTGAATTGCCCTAAGTTTTCTTAAAATTCATTTAAAACGATTTGGAAACATAAACAATCGACTCAGTTATCTACTTTCAGTTCAGGCAGGCTTCTTGTGAAAGTATGTAAATTTTTAGGAAGAAGAAAATCCATATCTACTAGGAAATGAATTTATAAAAAGGATGACCAGAGACTAACTAGTAACCTAACCCCGGGATGAAAGAGTTAATATAGCCTCCAAAAGGTGATAATCGGCCCCTTATTCACCAGAAGGATCTGTTCCAATGATTACACATTAGTGATTTTATTTCCACTACTTTGAGGAAAAGATTTTCTTAGTACCTTATGCCAAAGCAGAAGTCTATACATGGTGTTCCGTGAAGTTATGACACTAAATTTCTTGTGTCTCTCGTGGAAATCAATCTAACTGACTTACAAGCACAACATGAATCTAAAAGCATCTTGCTTACTAGAGACCAAGAGGCACCACAGAAAGGAATTTTTAAAATATCTTAATTTACCCTCTTTGAATCCCAGACCTTATATGCTGGGACCACTTGGAAAAGCAATGTTTCTAAATATACTATAGACTTCTCAAGCAGATGGCACAGAATATCATTTAACACTCTCCTGAACACTCAACATTATCCCCAGGGGTTCCGATTCAGAGGGCCTACTGAGATACTAAGGGGCTGGCCTGGGAGCTGGAGAATTAAAGTGTTGCCTCAGCTTTTCCATGGCTTGCTGTGTGACCTTCAGCAAGCTACTTCCCCTTTCTGGGCCTCAAATGCACAATGAAGAGTGAGACTAGATGATCGATCGTGAGATGGTTGCTTCCAGTTGTGTGAGGTATTTATCAAATTTTCAAGTACGCGCAATTTTCTGTTAGTATTTTACAAAGGGAATATAAGCAGTTACGCCCAATGCCTTCCAGAATTTGGTAGGCTAGAGAAGTATGGATTAAATTAAGCACAAATGATAATTATTATACTTATTAAATATTGCCTTGACATATAATTGAATAAGACCAGGGTATGTTGAAATAATAAGCAAACTGTGTCTAATGACAAGGCCTTATTTTTAATACCCAAACTCCTGATGTGCTCATTTCGTAAGTGGAAAACAATAATTTCAACACTCTTGCCATCGAGTATCCACTTCTACAAGTGCAGACACACAATTAACATACATGCATAAAGGGCTTTGCATCCACAAACTATGTATGAAAACTAGTCCAGAGTGCAAAACAAGCCCCCTAAGCCCCTTCAAATTACAAAGGCAATGACAATTAACAACTGATTCGGTGAAAAATTATTTCGTGCATTCAAAGCCTAAATTACAGACAGAAGGGGAGAGCATCAACAAAATAATATGGTTGGGCGAGACTGAATCCACAGGACATATTGTACAAGAGGCCCTTAACCAGCCAGGCAAAGGATGGGCTTTCTCACCAGGTGAAGTTAATAAAAGACCCTTTGACCAAGATTTCCATGACAAAGCTCTGCTAATTTTCTCAAGAAGAATCTGCTCCAGTGGTGAGTCACTGCCCTTTTACTGGCATTATTCTAATGATATGAAGTAGAAGAAAAGGTCATAATTTAGATCAATGCCATCTTTGGATGACAAAGTGGGTGAGTCACCAAATGAAATTAATGCTGAAGCGTGGTTACCATTTTTGCTGTATATACTCTCCCCTGATACACTCTATGTACAACACATTCAATGAGGTATTTCAGGAGAGCTGGTTGCTAGGTTTCAGCCTCATTCAAAGCTCTTCATTTCAGCACAGAACAGAAATATGGAAAAATTTCAAGATGATTATATAAAATTTACCATGAGGCAATCAAGGGGCTCAGATGTCTCTATATTGACAGGGGCCATTATAGTGACTGACTTAAAATACAAAAGAAAAAGAAAGCCGTAGTTGAATCTTAGACATCACCCTTACTTTACAGAAGACACTGAGATTCAGAAAGGGAAGTGACTTGCTTAAATTGAAACATTTGGTGGCAAGAAGGAACCAGAACTCAGATCTTCTGTCTCCTTGACCAATGCACCTCCCCCAAATCGGGCATTCTTAATTTACACAGTTGACCCTTGAACGACGCACGTTTGAACTGCACAGGTCCACTTACGCACAAATATTCTTCACTAGTAGACATTACATTACTGCATGGTCCATGGGTTAACCCTCACGTTGTTCAAGAGTCAACTGTATATATTTAGTTAGTAGACTTTAGATTTTACAAACTGTTTCTTATTACTGGTAATGTGAAGCAACAGCGAAACGAACAAGATGACTTTAAAAAAAGGGTTTGAAAAGTTTGTCAGGTTTTTTATCTTTATTAAAGCATTTGTTATAAAGATGTGCTTTAACACCTCACTAAAGAAGATATACAAGCAAAAAACAAACACATGGAAAGCTCAATATCATATGTCATTAGGGAATTGCAAACTAAAACAACAACGAGATACCACCGCACACTTATTAGAAGGGCCAAAATCTAAAACACGGACAACACCAAATGCTAGGGAGAATGTTGAGGAACAGGAATTTTCATTCATTGCTGGTGGAACTGCAAAATGGTACAGCCACTCTGGAAGACAGTTTCTTACAAAACTAAACATACTCTTACCATACAATCCAGCAATCACACACCTTTGTATTTACCCAAAGGCGCCGAAAACTGAACTCCACGCAAAACACGCACACACATGTTTATAGCAGCCTTATTCATAATTGGCAAAACTTGGAAGCAACCAGGATGTCCTTCAGTGGGTGAATGCACAAGCTGTGGTCCATCCAGACAATGGAGTATTATTTAGCATTAAAAAAAATGAGTTTTCAAGCCATGAAAAGACATGCAGGACCCTTCAATGCATATTGCTAAGTGAAAGAAGCCAATTTGAAAAGGCTATATAATGTACCATTCCAACTATATAACATTCTGGAAAAGGCAAAACTATGCAGATAGTTAAAAGATCAGTGGTTGCCAGGGGTTGGGGTCAGGGGGGCAGAGGGAGGAAGGATGAATAGGTAGAGTACAGGGGTGGTTTTAAGGCAGTGAAACTATTCTGTACGATAACAGTGGATACTCGTCATTATACGTTTGTCCAAAACGATAGAATGTACAACACCAAGAGTGAACCCTAATGTAAACTACGGACTTTGGGTGTGGGTTCATTGCTTACACCGAGTGTACCATTGGGCCAGTTTACAAGGGGCAGTCGGATAGATTCTCAGAAAATTCACTAAACATTCTTTGGAACATGAAAGATCATGACTTTACCCCAAAGAAGTTGATATTTAGTACAGAGAGAAGGTCTCTTCAAGCATCCACAACCGCATGGCATATTCATAATGCAAATAATTAAAGATTCAACATACCAATGCTTATTTTGTTAAAACAATTAAATACATTTTAATGTGTGATCAGGATTCAGGAAGCTTGTTCCTTGAGCTGAATGTGATGATTAAAACATCTGTCATTTCTGGTTAGAGGGGTCATGCCGAAACAGCATTATCACTTATCGTTATGGAACTGCCACAAATTAAACTTTTAAAGCCCACTGCGTTAACAGAAAGCACACACACCTTCTAGAATGAAAACTACATCTATCTCTGACATACGAAGAACCATGTGTTCGAACGATATCAAATATGAATAATGTGCATTCTGTAGCAAACACTGTGTTGAGGGCAGATATGAGGCCTAATTCTTCGCAGGGCTGCACCTGCCCCCCAGGACTCTCCCTCCATGGCAGATCCAGATGCCTCAGGGACTCAAGGAAACGGAAAGCATATATAAAAGTCAAACTCACTGGAAAGAATTCTTACAAGGCACATAATACGGAATGACATTCATTCACCCAACATACGCACTGGACAACTATTCTGTGTCAGGCACAGGGCAGGGCACTGGGCAAACAGACTGTGAGCAAAATTGGTTGCTGTGGTATCTGCCTGCGTGGAAATGCATGGAACACTAGAGCTCGCCCAGGCAGACACTGGGGGTGGGAGTCAGGCCCGTTGAGAAGCGAATAGTGAAGCTCCCCTTGAACTCTCCTAAGCTCGCCACTGGGCGGCTGGTGTTTTGAGAAGCCTCTTCCAGCTCCTGGTGGCTGCAGGCTTCCTTGGCTTGTGGCCTCATCGCTCCAGTCTCTGCCTCTGTCTTCACATGGCTTTCTCCCCTGTGTGGGTCTGTTTCAAACTCCCTCTGCCTCCCTCTTATAAGGATACATGAGATTGCATTTAGGTTATCAGGGATTAGCAAAGATTATCCCACCAGGATAAATCCAGATAAACTCCCCCTCTCAAGATCCTAAATTTAATCACATCTTTCCTCATACAAGGTAAGATCCACTCTTTTGCCATTCACAGATTCTAGGAATTAGTAAGTGAATATATCTTTGGGGTGCCTGTGTGATAGCATTGGGCTCACCCAGATAATCCACGATACTCTCCTCCTCTTAAGGTCAGCTAAATAGCAACCTTCGTTTCATCTTCACCTTTAACTCACCATTGCCAGGTCTGGTAACATACTCACAGGTTCCAGGGATAAACGTGTGAACATTTTGGGGGAGTCATTGTTCTGCCCACCACAGATACAGCATAATTGTTACGGGCTGAAATGTGTTCCCCCAAAATTCAAATGTTGAAGTCTTAACCCCCAGTACCTCAGAATGTGACTGTATTTGGAGGTAGGGTTTTTAAAGAGATAATTAAGTTAAAATGAGGTCAATAGGACAGGCTCTAATCCAATATGGCTGGTGTCCTTGTAAGAAGAGACCGGGACACAGACACCCACCGAGGGAAGACCATGTGAAGACAGCCATCTATAAGTCAAGGAGAGAGATCTCAGAAGGAACCAACCCTGCCAACACCTGGATCTCTGCCTTCTAGCCTCCAGAACTGCGAAAAGATACATTTCCAATTGTTTAAGCTGCCCAGTCTGTGGTACCTTGTTATGGTAGCCTGAGCAAACTAATACAGTAACCAAATCAAGGGAGCTACTCTCCCATCATATTCACAGGTTTCATCCATATTCAAGGGGAAGGGACTGTACAAGCATGTATACAGGGAATGGGGCTCTTGGGGGTATCTTACAATTCTGCCTTCCACGGGGGCCTTACCCACCAGCCCTTTTTGCCAAGTCAGTCAGAAGAACTCATTTAACTTCTCTTGCTCATTCCATTTTACCGAGCTTTCTATTCCTTTCCCACTCACCTTTTTTGTTTTTATTTTCTTGATCACTCGACTTTATTAATCTTAAATTCTAGTTGGTTCAAGGTGGGCTGGGAGGGAAGAGTGAGCAAAGAGTGGAGGATGAGAAATGTGTCTCTAGCTATAAGAGCAGCAGAAATACTAGGAAAAAAGGCACAGCGCTCTCAATCTGTCCTACATCCATTTTTTTTCGGAAAGAAATGGAATATAGAAATGTGAACAGACTTCATTTTTCACAGCCCCAAAACATTTTCATTTTCTATTGTGAGTCTTTTTAAAATAACAAAGTCTGGCTATGCCACATACGTTTTTCTTTAAAATACATATTTGTATAGTTTGCACATAGCTGAGAAAATCAGATTCTGTTTCTACTCTCATTCTTTCTGCTTTTGTGCATGTTGACGGGCCAGAGCTGAGCTTGATGATGTTACCGATAATTGCAGAATCACAGAGCACAGCACTGGCGAGTATCCCTGCACCGGGATGTCTGGCCACCCCTCGCCACTGTTGTCTTTGGGACATGTCTTCAGCGGGATCCCAGCTGATCAACTGCAATTGCTACCTTCCATGAGAATTCGTTGAACAGGAAAATCCTGGTGCCATAGCCACGAAGAGCACATCCAGCGCACCCACACACTTTGCTCGTGTGCAGGCATAAAGCACGCCCCCTACGTGTACCTGTGTTTCCGAAGAAACACAGACGCAGTGCTGAAGGGTGGGAGTGGGGAGTGATTGAGAAAGAGGGTGTGTTTTAGGGCTTCAGAGCAGAGTGCAGACCCTGGGAACAGAGAGCCACAGATACCGATGGGAGAAAGAATTTGATGACCCTCCAACTGTTTCAGCCTTCTTCCCGAGGCAGAGCTGACCAAATTTCGTAGAGGGACTGTATTGGTATCTTGCCACCTACTAGGGCCAAGCCCTCATGCAGTTGTAAAGTCCTCTGGAAGATGGTCCCGCCCCAGGCCCTGCCCTGCCCTGCCCCCCAAGTGCATGCCTCTCACACCTCCATTCGTATCTACGTGCACGTCCGTATCCACAGCCATATCCATATCCACGCCCGCAGCCATATCCGAATCTATTGTACATATACGTGTATATACTGCACATTGCCTCATCCAGTTAACGAATCAGTTGAGCCCTGCAGCAAACATTGCTGGGAGCCTTACCAGCATCTAACCCCTCCCCCAGGGGTGGGCATTGAGTGCCCTGAGTTAACCAGTATAACCCCCAAGTGATTGGTTTGGGACTGGGCACTTGTCCAGGCATAAACCCACCAATGCTTGGCACTGCGTGGCCAAAGTGATTGTTTCACTGGTGGGCACATCAACTGAGTTACTCCAGAGTAAAGCCCAGGGGGGTTGTTCGGTGGTTGGATGACTGTCTGTGGTGTGCTGATGAAGCCCAGGAATGGCTGCAGTCACTTTGTCCTCATGAGGGAGGGAAGCCTGAGGATGTTACCAACACACTGAGAAGGACATGCAGAGAGAATCGCAGAGAAATGGAGCAGGCACCCTGATTACCTGTGCCAATGGATTAGCCCCATCTCTGGCCTTTTGCATCGTTTGAACAGCATTTTCTGTTACTTGCAGTTGACCAAGAACATCCTTATTAAAACCAGTGCTAGACCCTGGGGATTCAGTGGTGAATAAGACAGTGCCTACTCTCCTGAGCTTATGCTTTCATGGAGGGGGGGAGATAATAAACAAATAAGATCATTTCAATCAATGTTCTGTGTTATGAGAGTGATGTGGGACTTGCAACTTTCGATTAGGCGGCCTCTCTGGGGAGGTGACTTGAGAGTTGAGACCTGAAGGGTGAGAAGGAGCCAGGGGAGAGGGAAGATCTAAGGGAGAGGGAAGAGCCGATGCAAAGCTGTGCGGCGGGGGTGGGCATGGGAGATCTGGGGAAGGGAAAGCAGGCTGCCCAGTGCTGAGCAAGGGGGAGCGAATGAAACAAAGGGAGGAGGCCTCGCTCGTAGGCTGTGTGTGGAGCCGGGATACCACTCTGAGGGAGACTGGGAGCTATTTGGAGGATTCTGAGCAGAGGTATGGCATGCCCGATCGATCGAAGATTCTTAAAGGAAGAAACCTTCTAGCTGCTTTGTGGCGAAATGACTACAGGAGCAGTTAGAGGAGTGAAGCTGGTCCAGACCCAGGCAGGGAAGATGGTGAGAAGCAAAAGGACACAGGGAGTTTCATCTCTAGCATGCATTCCCTCAGGGTAGCGCGATGCTCCTTTGAAGGGACGCAGCAACTGAGTCGCCAGGATGTGAGCTGCTCTCCACCCAAATCCTGTATTTTCTAAGAGGATTAACCTAAATGCATCTTTAATGGGCAAAACAGCAGGGTGTGCGTGAAATGAAGTGGAAAGATGTCAGCGATGCGAGGAAAACTATTTGGGGGCAGGGGAGTCATACTATTAATGGAGCAGATATGCCTAGGAAACCCTCCTGGTTTTCTCCACTACTTCCTTTACTGTTCAGACCAAATTCACTTGAACTCCTGGGTTAGGTTTTGCCTCTCTCCAAAGACCACAGCGGTGAGGATTCCAAATAAGGTGAAGGCATCAGAGGAGCAGCAGGGGCCTAAGCTGTCTCCAAGTGGGCTGTTTCCTGTACTACAGTTTTCGGTTAACGTAATTCATTAATAGTGAAGCAAAGTCAATATGGATGGTCAAGGAGCCCGTAAATTTTGATTTTAAACTAAACCTTCAATATAGCATTACACAGGATTCTACCTTTGCCTAATAAAGTGCCTGCCATTTCAGGCCTGCTTTATACAAACATCTTCAAGTCCAGCATTAAAAATATCCATGTATAATTCTCCATCTCTAGCAGTGGTTCTCAAACCGGCTGCATCAGAGCACAACCTGTTATAAATATGTATTTCCAGGCCCCACCACCCCGAGGTTCTGACTCAGGTTCGGGTTAGGTCTGGGCACTCAATCCCACAAGGTGACTCCAGTGGTTTCTGCATTGTCATTACCTGTCTCCTGAGTTCCCTGGACATTTTACAATCTGTACTTTTGTATATAAATACAATTGTACGTAACCTGTACATTTTGATACTAAGATGTCTCAAATCTTTTTTTGGAGTGGATATTATTTATTAATGAGAACTAGCTGGAACCCTCCAAAGTGCAGCAAGGAGCTGGAATGAGTACAGCTGACCCTTGAACCAGCCGGGATTAGGGACACCGACCCTCCCCACAGTGGGAAATCCTCTAACTCCACACTCCCCATCTGCAGCTTCAACCGACCAGATTGTGTAGCACTGTAGTATTCACTACTGAGAAAATCCATAAATAAGTGGACCCATGCAGTTCAAACCCATGTTGTTCAAGGGTCAACTGTACAATCCACAAGTGGCCTAGAGGACAGAGGAAACAGTGCACTGCCATGAGGGAGTGGCGTGCTGGACATTGCCAGGAACTGACTATCCCTGTCTTTAATTAGCCACAGGTATTTCCCACCCTCACTCCTTCAGTGGTATTTGAAGCCCATTCGCCCCCAAATGATTTTTTTTTTTTAAGGCACAAGGCAAGGAGCTGCTTTCTTTTCCCCACTGCTGC